>NC_143171.1:2591842-2907105 GCF_047325235.1 Durio zibethinus
AGTTAAAAAACTTAAACTGATTATAGAAGTGCCCCTTTATTTTATCTTTTCCAACATGTAATGCTACTTGCGAGTTGCAATTTAATGATGATATCGTCTAACATCCGTAATTCAATAAATTTAAATTTTAATTATTTTTATATTTTTGAATTATAATATTTTATACATTAAAAAATGCTTGAATGATGTTAATCTATAATAATGTATTTTATTTGAGTTGTATTCGCGTTTTAATTATCGTAATTATTTTAAATATAATAAAAATATGATAAGAATATAAATAATTAAATTTAAAAAGTTGAGTAAAGATCTGAATTTATATTTGGGAGACATTTTAAGGAATAGAACTGTGGCCTTCCAATCGAATACATGATAAACTCTGCACTAAAAACTCCAGCAACGGCTGATTCTTGTTAGCCGCTAATCACCACGTAACACGTGTCAAATCCCCAAGATCATAATGGTTCCTATCTAAAAATGGGTCCTAGCCAATCAACCCTTTTCGCTTATTCGTATGTCCGACACTGTATCTTTGCCCAGTGAAGTCAACTTTCAACAGCCTCGTCTCTCCAAGAACAGAGCAAAGAAAACCAGAGGATCTAAAAACAAAAAAACAGAATACTCTGTTTCTGATCTTCTGTGTTTCACTGTTCAAAAAGACAGACTTTTTACTATGAAGTCAGAGGCTTTAACATTGGTTTTAGTGAATCTAGCTGGGATAATGCAGAGAGCAGACGAGTCATTGTTGCCAGGTGTTTACAAGGAAGTTGGTGCAACTTTGCATATAGACCCAACGGGGTTAGGCTCACTCACTCTCTATAGATCCGTAGTGCAATCTTGTTGTTACCCTTTAGCTGCTTATCTTGCTATGCATCACAATCGTGCTCATGTCGTTGCTCTTGGTGCTTTTCTTTGGGCTGCTGCCACCTTTTTTGTTGCCATTTCCACCACCTTCCTCCAGGTATTTATATAGTTTTGCAATTTTTTTCCCTTTTATTTTAGTTGAAATGGTATTTTCTTCTCTTTTTTTTTTTTTGTATGGTTTCTTTGATGCAACATATGAAGCCCATTTGTTGGTTTTTCATTGGTTGGATTTAGTTTTATTATGGGCTCTGAGTTTGTTCTCAATAGGTGTATAGACCGATTTTATGGTTCTTATGAAATTGAATGGTTTCGAAATGGTGGCAAAAGGGTTCAATTAGAAATTAGTGTTTAGAATCTTTAGGCTTTTTGAGCATTTCTTTTCAGTTATTTTGTGTGATTAAAAAAATAAAAAATACAGGACGTTTGGATTTTGGGTTATATGTTAGAATGGTTCTTTTATTTTCATATCTAAAGCTCAGTGAATTTTCAAGCATCCTTGAGGATGAAATTAGAAGCTACTATCTCAAGACTTGGCTGCGGCTTACAATTCTTGCATTAATCATGCGTAAAATGAGTTTTTTTTTCTTTGTTATAGGATCTTAGACTTGTAGCAAAGTTTTATCCAGTGCTTGTTTTTATTGGATGGATAGCTGTAGGAAACCTATCAAAAATTATCTTATTTGGCTCATTAGGTTGCAGTTTCGAGAGGTTTGAATGGAGTTGGACTTGCAATTGTCATACCTGCTATTCAGTCCCTTGTTGCTGATTCAACTGATGAAAGTAACCGTGGTATTGCTTTTGGGTGGCTACAACTGACAGGAAACATTGGCTCCATCCTAGGTGGGCTATGTTCTGTACTGATTGCATCAAAAACTATCATGGGGATACCTGGCTGGAGATTTGCTTTCCATCTGGTTTGGATAATCAGTGTCGTAGTTGGTATCTTGGTCCATCTTTTTGCTAAGGATCCACGATTTTCTGATAGCGATGATAAAGCCAAAAAACATGTTGAACGTAAGTCCTTTTCATCACAAGTGAAGGACATAATAAAAGAAGCAAAGTCAGTTATGAGAATCCCAACTTTCCAAATTATTGTTGCTCAAGGTGTTTCAGGATCATTCCCTGGGTCAGCTTGGTCGTTTGCCCCAATGTGGCTTGAACTTATTGGCTTCTCCCATGAAACAACAGCATTTATCATGACCCTTTTTGTAGTTTCCAATTCACTTGGTGGTCTCTTTGGCGGAAGGATGGGAGATATTTTAGCCAAACGCTTGCCTAATTCTGGGAGAATTATACTTTCACAGATAAGCGCAGGTTCTGCGATCCCTATAGCAGCAGTTCTGATGTTGGCATTACCCGATGATCCCTCCACTGCATTTACGCATGGTTTAGTTTTTTCCATCATGGGATTGTGCACTTCCTGGAATGCTCCAGCAACTAACAAGTACATCTTCTTGGTCCATCTTATACTTGTTCAATATTTCCAATAACTAACTTGGTGATAATTTATCATGCTTGGGTTGGACCGCAAAGATAATGAAGTCCAAAAAAACTGCTTTTTCATCGTTCATCACAGCACAATAATGTGAGTGACACTACTAGATATGGAGTCAAAATTAAATTATTTCACCTGAGAGACTCTTAAGTAACAAGGATTTGGCATGGATGTTCAGTCAAAGGAAAGTGATCACATGTAAGATGTAGGACAAGAAAAATTACAAGCGGACTATATATCATTTTCTCTGAAAATATATATAGGTTTTAAAATTCTCATATAGAGCTTAGTTTAGATTCCCCACTCACTTGCAGATGATGAAGATATTCATGTGAATTCTGTAGAAATCTTTCAGGGGCAAAAGAATGTGTTGCTTACTGTGAAAATCGCATTCACACTGTAGATGTTGAATTTAACAAGGATAGTTGTTTCAGTGCTTTGGTGGTGATAGTACAATGATAGACTTAGAAGGTGAATGGCATTGAATAATGGAACGTAGGGGCTCCATTCATAGGAAACGATCGATCAATAGTTTCTAGATGCTCATTTCACTCTGTAAAATTATAAACTCTCTAAAATTAGTACTGTTTCGTCTGGCAAAAAAACAATAGCATGTTCTTGGGCTTTGGTGGTGCTAGACCTAGTAGTAATTTGTTTATTCGGATATTTTTATGCACTGTGGTGGTATTATTCTATAGGCCAAACTGATTTAATCCTTTACTTGCTGTCTTTCACTGCTGCTACTTATTGTGCATTCACTGATGCATGCATTAGCTAATTGTTTCATATTTTATCTGCATTTTATGAGCATCGTCTGGTATATGAATGGTGTATGCAGTCCAATATTTGCAGAGATTGTCCCTGAGAAATCCCGAACAAGCATCTATGCCTTGGATCAATCTTTTGAGTCTATACTGGCATCTTTTGCTCCACCTATAGTTGGGATTTTGGCTCAGCATGTTTATGGTTATAAACCAATATCCAAAGGATCATCAGACTCCATGGAGATTGGGACGGATAGAGAGAATGCTGCATCGCTTGCTAAGGCTCTTTACACAGCAACTGGAATTCCAATGGCAATCTGTTGCCTCATTTACTCATTCCTTTATTGCACTTATCCAAGAGACCGGGAGAGAGCAAGAATGCAAGCATTGATAGAATCAGAAATGCAACAACAAGAGGAAACTAATTCTCCATCAAGTGGCAAACAATCCGAATTTCATGTTGAAAACTCAAAAGATCTGGATGGCAAAGAAAGAAGTGAAGTTTATATAGAGCTTGAAGAGGAGAGCCTCGATTTCGATGATAATGATAAGAAGTCCCTTCTGAATCATAACCAGCTTGATTTTCAAACTTAGAGGGCAGATGAACACTTTAGATGGAAGCTGAGCTATGGAAATTGGGTCGACTTAAACTAACCAAGTTATGAAGGCTTCAATGACTTGGTTTCTTCCAAAGGCTCCTCATCTTTTCATGTCAGCAGAATTTTATTTACTCAGGCTGAAAATGAGCATGTTGGAAATCTATTTTTAGCCTGAGTCACTTGTGAATCAGTTCTTGTTATATATCAATTAATTTCATGATTTACAGGTGATTATATTAATTCTTCATCTTGTTCTTAATCACTTGCAGTTGAGATATATATGCTGCATGAAATGAAAGCTTCACAGCTCAATTTTTCATTTGCATGAAAGTGATCAAATTCAACGAGTCACAACATTCATCATAACATTTTTTAATATTGATTTTAGATGTGACATTTATTTCTTGAATTTTAAATATTTGTTAGATTGATCTACTCGTGAATCATAAATTATATCAAGAGAAACATCTTAAATAAATACATTAAATCAATGCGTGAGTATGTCATTGAAATCATTTGAAAAAAACTAAATCTTGAACAAATTCTGAAAATATTTTGATCATATTATAAAAATAAAAATAAACTAAAATTCATGAATTTACCCTAATAAATTTTCTAACACATGATGAACTGTAGAATATATATATTTTCTGGCCAAAAGTGAATACCAACAACTAGGTGTTAAAATTGTTTCAAAAACATTAGGAACCAAGGACTTTCATTTGGATGTCCGTAAGACAGATCCTATCATTTCGGCATATCCTTTTCTTTCGTCATAAAAGAATCTACGTAGTGCAATCCAATCATCACCTAACACGTGTCAAATCTCCAAGGGCTAATGGTTCCTACAGTTAAGATGGGTCCTACCTATTCAGCCCTTTTCACTTATTCATATGCCCAATCAAGTCAACTGTCAACCCCTTTCTCCAAGGGGCTTGGAGAGCAAAGCATAAACCTGAGGATCTTAAAAGAAAAAAACAGGGTAATCTGTTTTCTGATCATCTGTTTTTCCATTATTCCAAAAGACAGAGTTTTTACAATGAAGTCGGAGACTTTAACACTGGTTTTAGTGAATCTAGCTGGGATAATGGAGAGAGCAGATGAATCATTGTTGCCAGGTGTTTACAAGGAAGTTGGTGCAGCTCTGCATACAGACCCAACAGGGCTGGGTTCATTAACACTTTTTCGATCAATAGTTCAATCTTCTTGTTACCCTTTAGCTGCTTATCTTGCCATGCATCACAATCGTGCTCACGTCATTGCTCTTGGTGCTTTTCTTTGGGCTGCTGCGACATTTCTTGTTGCCATTTCCACCACTTTCCTCCAGGTTATTTATACAGCTTTCTTGTTTTTCTGGTTTTTTCCCCCTGAATTTTAGCTGATGTGGTATTTTCTTTTCTGGGTTTTGTTGTTTGGTTTCTTTGATGCAATATATGAATGCCCATTTCTTCCCAATGGCTGCATAGGCAGATCTAATGGTTCTTATGAAATTGGAATGGGGCAAAAGAAGTTGCCTCTTTTTTACTTTGGTCAAAATTGGAGAACTGGGGCAGGAAAATGCATGATTGTCAAAGAAATATATTCATCTAGGCCACCATTTTTCTTTATTATTGGATCATGGTGCAATTGTAATATAAATTAAGCATAACCATTATTAGACTTGTAACCAAATTGTAGCTGATTTTTTGTTTTTATTGTATGGATAGTTGTAGGAAAAAAAGAACTTATTCCTTGGCATCCTCAGGTGTATAATCTAGCAACAATTCTCTATTTGGCTAATTAGGTTGCAGTTTCAAGAGGCTTGAATGGGATTGGACTTGCCATTGTCTTACCTGCCATTCAGTCCCTTGTTGCTGATTCAACCGATGATAGTAACCGTGGTATGGCTTTTGGGTGGCTGCAACTGACGGGAAACATTGGCTCCATCCTAGGTGGGTTCTGTTCAGTGTTAATTGCCTCAAAAACTATCATGGGGATACCTGGTTGGAGATTTGCTTTTCATCTGGTATGGATAATCAGTGTCGTAGTTGGTATTTTGGTCCGTCTTTTTGCTAATGATCCACGATTTTCTGATAGTAATAATAGAGCCAAGGAACAAGTTGCAGATAAGTCTTTTTCATCACAAGTGAAGGACATCATAACAGAAGCAAAATCGGTTATGAGAATCCCAACATTCCAAATTATTGTTGCTCAAGGTGTTTCAGGATCATTCCCCTGGTCAGCTTTGTCATTTGCCCCTATGTGGCTTGAACTTATTGGCTTCTCCCATGAAACAACAGCATTTATCATGACCCTTTTTGTAATTTCTGGTTCACTTGGTGGTCTCTTTGGAGGAAAGATGGGAGATATTCTAGCGAGACACTTGCCTAATTCTGGCAGGATTATTCTATCACAGATAAGCTCAGGTTCTGCAATACCTCTAGCAGCAATTTTGTTGTTGGCGTTACCTGATGATCCCTCCACTGCATTTTTGCATGGTCTGGTTTTTTTCATCATGGGATTGTGCATATCCTGGAATGGTCCAGCAACTAACAAGTATGTATTCTTGGTCCATCTCATATTTCTTCGTTGTCTTCAACAACTAACATGGTGATTTGGATAGGGAATAAAGTGAAATGCAACTAAACCATTGGTTCATACTTTACAAGCCATAAAACTGAATGAGACTCAACTAGACATGAAGCCAAAATCCAGTTGTTTCACCTTACAAAATCTCTATCAACAAAGACATAGTTGGGGTGGATGTTCAGACACTGGAATGTTTAAGATGTAGGACAATAAAACCAACTGGAGTACCGTGCTCCCTAAAGATATAGTTTCAGATACTGTCTGACTTAGTTCAGCCTCAGTAAGAACTTAGTTTAGATTCGTTACTCATTTGCAGATGATACAGATATTTTTGATACGCCTAACTAAACTCACGTGAATTAGAAGAGACATTTTTTTGGGAGCAAAAGACTACATTTCATACTTTGAGGATTTTGTTTCAAACTGTAGATGTCTTTAATCAGATCAACCTAGGTCAGTGTCTATACGCAGCCTGTGACTCAGGGCTTTTGTGGTGATAATACATGGATAGTTCTAGCAAATTAATGATGTTTGATAGTGCTACGAAGCTAGTTTTAATTTGTTATTTTAAAAACTGTCCAAAATTAGCATTTGCAAGTCTTTGCAAATTTCATTTGGCGCACAAGCACTACAGTGTCCTAAGGCTAGTTGTGGTTTATTCAGTAGTTTTATATACTGCAATAATATATATCTATACGCCAACCTGGTCCAATCCTCTAGTTGCACACTTTCGCTGCTTCTACAAGCTAAGCAAGTTGTACGGTTTGTATGCTGTCAACTGATGCACACATTAGCTATATAGCTTCAACTTTGATTGCATGCAAATTAGAACAGTATGTCTGCATTTTATTAGCATTATCTGGTATATGAATGGTGTACACAGTCCAATATTTGCAGAAATTGTACCTGAGAAATCACGAACAAGCATCTATGCCTTGGATCGATCATTTGAGTCTGTACTGGCATCTTTTGCTCCCCCTATAGTTGGGATTTTAGCTCAGCATGTTTATGGTTATAAACCAATACCTAAAGGATCATCAGACTCTATAGAGATTGAGACGGATAGAGAGAATGCCGAATCACTTGCTAAGGCACTTTACACAGCAATTGGGATTCCAATGGCAGTCTGTTGCTCCATTTACTCATTCCTTTATTGCACGTATCCAAGAGACCGGGAGAGAGCAAGAATGCAAGCACTGATAGAATCAGAAATGCAACAACTAGATGAAAATAATTCTCCATCAAATGGAAAACAATCCGAATCTTTTATTGCAGACTCAACAGAGCTGAATGACATGGAAAGGAGTGAAATTGATGTAGAGTTTGGAGGGGGGGAGAGCCTTTATTTGGATGATAACGATGAAAAGTCTCTTCTGAATCACCAGCTTGCTTCTCAAACTTAGAAGAAAGATAATCATGTTGGACAGAGGCTGAGCAATCAAAATTAGCTTCATCTGAAACTACAGTTATAAAAGCTTCAAGCACTTGGTTTCTTCTAAAGGCTTTTCAAAATTTCATGTCAACAGAAATATTTTTATTCTATCAGGCTCTTTGTGTCACGCTTTTAGAAATCTAGTTCATACTTCTGAAGAACTTGTTGTTTAATTCATTAATCTCATGATTTACAGGTGATCCTATTTGTTCTTCATCTCTTTCAGAATTTACTTGCAGTTGAGATATGCTGCATGAAAGTTTCATAGCTCAAATTTGCATGAACAATGGAATTACCAACTTCAACTAACTAATGGCTTGATTCCATTGTTTACTATATTTCAGCCTAGACAAAACCAAGACCTGCATCTAGTCTCTTCAAAACCTTGCTTCAATCAATTAGAAATCACACCATCTCTCAACAAAAAGTTGTAACTTCATTGATGTTTAACAAGGATTTTAAGTTGGTTTTTCTAGTAAGAATGGCATGCCAACCAAGAGTTGTTCTCGACTTCCAACCAATAATGAAATCAAGCCATTAAAATTATCTCTTTGTTGTGTCCTCCCAGATAATACCACTTTCTTCACATGGAGGACAATGACAGAAACATCAAACAATTTTCTATATCAACTTGGATTTTAATTTTCATAAACCTTCACTTGCTTAAGCTTTACTCCAAAGTTTAAATATAGTAAACAATTAGTTAGTTGCAATTTACAATTCCAAAACTAAGTTATTTCTTTAAAATATTTCTTCTTTTAACCTCGTCTGAATCAATTTATAAACTCTATGGCACATTGATCTTGCTAACGACAAAAAAAAAAAAAAAGAGAAATAACATGCTTTATTTTATTTGATGATGAAACTATTGTTGTTCCATCGCTTTACATTAATTATTTTTCTTTAATTTAGTTTAGCTTGTTATGATGGCTAAACACGTAAATTAATTAACTATACTAATATTGGCCAAAAAAAATTAACTGTATTAATGTTTTGTTATCAACAGAAATTTGTCAATTTATTCAATGCTAAGAGTATAAATGCTTAATTGAAAAAGTGGGACTTGAAAAGTTTTTTTTATCAAAAATCATTTGCATTAAGAATTTGAGGTTGGTATACCTCACACGCTGTAGCTAATTTCAGTACAATTCTTAATTTGTGTTATGATAAGTTTATAATTTAAGCCATTGCTAATATAATAAACTATTGTAAGGTTGATATCAATAATCAAATATATTATATCAAAAAATCATTTCCAGATTAATTATTTCAAACATTTCATCAAATTAAATTCTAATAACTATAGATTTAAAAACTAATTCATTCAAAGAATTAAACCATAAAACAGAGCAAAGTAGACAGAGGATCTAACAGAGGAAAACAGAGCACTTTTAACTCTCAAAGGCTTTACACTGAGGTCAGAAACTTTAGCTCTGGTGAATCTTGCTGGGATAACGGAAAGAGTGGATGAGTCATTGTTTCTGGGAGTTTACAAGGGGGTTGATGCAGCTTTGCACGCTGATCCAACAGGGTTAGGCTCACTCACTTTGTTTCGCTCCATCGTCCAATCTACTTGTTACCCTTCAGCAGCTTATCTTGCAATGCATCACAATCATGCCGGTGTCATTGATATTGGTGCATTTCTATAGGCTGCTGCCACCTTTGTTGTTGCCATCTCCACTACTTACTTGATTGCTCTTTAATGTTTATAGAACATCAAGATAGAGTCATCTGTTTTATACTACACTATTGCTTTTCCTGTGTTTTTGCTTTGATGGATTATTCACTGAAGCTAATGAAGTAGAGAGTGTTAATTGGTTTTTGCTTTGATGCAATGTTCATAAAATGAACGTAGTTGAATCGAGCACATTTAACGAAGGGAAATGAAATGGTTGGATTTGCTAATTGCATTATTCCCCTCAACCTGATTGAATCATTTGCTTAACCTATGCAGCTCAGCTAGGTCTTTGCTGCTCTAACGATTCGTCAGTTCTGCACTACTTCTAACCAGATACTACTAGAAAGTGGCTATACTCAAAGAATCAGTTCAAACTTTTTTGGTGAAAACCTGGGTTACTGACGAGAAACCTCATGCAAAATGCTTCAACTTCACTTATAACCTAGAGCATGCAAAAAAAGATGCTGCTACAGTAAGCATGAGCAACATTGAAGTCATGAAATGCATTTCTGTCCAATTAGAAATCTGCCCAGTAATTCTAAGAATTAGGATCTGACTACTATTACTCATCACTAATTAAGTAGATATCAAGGAACCCCTTGGTATTAACAGAAAGTTTCCTAATAAGGAAGTCTTATTTAATAAGGATATACATTATAAAAGCTATTTCTGAAAACTGCTAATGCTATAAGGATGGTACTAAACTGGTGTGTAACAATTTGTATCTTAAGTTGTGACGCTAATAAAAGGTAACCACAAGGAAATGGGATGACTAAATGATATCTCCAAGACTCCAACAGTGATTGGTTTCTTTAAGCAATACTTTCTCGGAAAATGGTTTAGAAAAATCACTTAAACTTTCAGATGATAATGTGCAGACAGTGCTAGAACCACCCTAATTATATCCCTTTGCATAACATGTGGCATAATCTAACAAACAATTTTCTTTTGTTGGATAAGTCTAACAATCTTATTTGCTTATTTAGGCAGCAATTTCAAGAGGTTTGAATGGCATTGGACTTGCCACTGTCACACCAGCCGTTAGATCGCTTGTTGCTGATTCAACTGATGACAGCAACCATGGTATGGCTTTCGGATGGCTACAACTGACAGGAAACCTTGGCTGCATAATAGGTGGTCTTTGTTCAGTACTACTTGCCTCGACATCAATCATGGGCATACCTGGATAGTGAATTGTTTTCCATCTGATTGGACTAATAAGTGTTATAGCTGGTATTATGGTCTATCTCTTTGTTGATGATCCACACTTTTCTCATACTCATGGTAGAGGAGCTAAAGAAGAAGCTCCACATAAGCCCTTCTGTTCAGAAGTGAAGAACCTAATAAAAGAAGCAAAGTCAGTTATGGGAATTCCTTCTTTCCAAATAATTGTTGCGCAAGGTGTTTCTGGATCGATCCCTTGGTCAGTTTTGTCCTATGCCCCTATGTGGTTAGTACTTATTGGTTTCTCTCAAAAAACAACAGACTGTTTGATCACCCTTTTTGTAATTGCTGGCTCACTTGGGGGTCTCTTTGGAGGTAGGATGGGGGATATTCTTGCAAAACGTTTGCCATTTCTGGGAGAATAATTCTATCTCAAGTAAGTTCAGGTTTCGCAATCCCTCCGGGAGTAGTTTTGCTGTTGGCATTATTAGATGATCCCTCTACTGCTTTTTTGGATGGTCTGGTCTTTTCCATCACGGGATTGTGCATATCCTGGAATAATCCTGCTACTTATAACTTGTACGTATTCTCTATCTATCCTATCCTTTAACTATATTTACAAGAACTATCTTTATAAAAACGGTAGGGATGGGAAGAAGATGCAAAGCAACAAAGTCCAATGCATCATCATAACATGTAGGAGACTAAAAGAGGGGAGTTGGCCTAGCTTGCTCATCTCTTAAGCAATGATTTTGTTGTTCTTTCTAAAACCCCAGCAAAACAAGTATCATCAGGATGGTGCACAATTGTTTTCATTGCATCATGATATAACAATTGTTTTCATGATAAAGATTGCTACTAATTCAAAGAGGGCAGCCTAGAATGGAATTGATAGATAAGGAGGTTATGGGTCAGAAACCCACAACACTTTGAGATCTCAAGCTTGTTGCCTCGACTCATCATCTATAACTTCTGATGCTTTATGCAGAGCAAACAGGGCATTATTTATTTTATACTGCAAAATCATGAGTGCACAACTACTAGTTCTAATTGTATTTACTAATAGAAGTAGGTGAGTATATCTGTTTAATAAGCGTTTCTCTGGTATATGAAATACACAGTCCAATATTTGCAGAGATTGTCCCTGAGAAATCTCGAACAAGCGTCTATGCTTTGGATCGATCGTTTGAGTCCATCCTGGCACCATTTGCACCGCCTACAGTTAGGATTTTGGCTCAGCATGTTTACGGTTATAAACGAATGCGGAGAGGATCACCAGAATCAGACTCCATTGAGATGGAAACGGATCTGTAGCTTCATTTCCTCATTCCTTTATTGCGCATATCCAAGAGACCGGGGGAGAGCAAGGATGCGTATGCCTTAATTGAATCAGAAATGCAACAAAATAGAGGCAGATGATTCTCCGCCAACAGGCCAGCACTTGAATGTCATCCTGAAGAATCAAAAGAACTGAACAGAAGGGACGAGGAGACCCTTGATTTTGATGATACTGATGACAAATGTCTGTTTAACCATCAGCTGGCGTCGTCTCAATGTCAACATACCGATAAATATACCCGTCAGGCAAAAACTGAACTGCTCAAATTAGCTTCATATGTAATTCAAAACAAATTCTAGAACTTTAAACAACACAATTTCTTACAAACAGTGGTTCAAGGTTTATGATTTAGAAACGTCGTTGGAATAGAACATTACCCTGATGGAGCTATTATAAACATTTTCTACAGCATAGCATTGTCTCGTAGCTTTCTGAGTTATCCTGAGGTCGAGAATTCAAGCCTTCTCTCACCCCACTTTGTTTTGTCTATTCGAGTCTCTCAACAGTTGGAAACACTTTCACAAGCCATTGTCGGTCGGCTGTGTTTTACAGTAATCTTAGTACCTTGTTCCACGAGGCCTTAAATGTTTTGTGTTTTTAACTATGTGATGTAATGTGAAAGTGATATATAATGAGATTGTCATTATCTGCTTTAATGGAAATGCCCTTTTATTATCTTAGAAAAAGCTTTAGTTTTAATCCAAACAATTTATGTTGATTTTGTCTACTCGAACATTGGTGCTTTTCATTCTCAATCAATTCACCCTCCTTGTTACTTTGACAACATCAAAGTGTAGTTTCTCTCTCTTAATTAAAAACACTAATTAAGATGTTCAAATAACCATTAATATCAACTTATTAAGTGAGCCAACAACCTTCAAATACCAATTCTAGTAACATTAACTAATCAAATGAATAATCAGCAAATACGTGCTTTATAATATAGATAAATTATAGATGAAGACTTTTTTTTTGTAAGGTATTAGTAATTAAAGTTACCTAGTACCTTTTTAAGGCATTTGTGATAAAATTCATAATTAAATACCTGCTCTTTATTGAAAAAAGTAAGGGAAAATAAATTTAAAAAAAAAAAAAAAACAAGGGAGCAAGAGATACATGGTCTTTGATGGGGGGTAGCTGCCTGGAGGAAGACATTGGATCCATCGGCACATGGAAATATGGCCAGATATGAATAAGCAATGCACGAATTTAATAAAGACACATGAGAAAGTAGCTTCTCTAATTTTGTTTTTACCCTTCGTGGACTTTGCAACTACCCCTCATTCACATTGTTTCCTTCATGTGATCGGTTACTATTTGTAAAGAAAAAAAATATCTTATTACTATTATTTTTTATGATAGAGGGTGTAGCATAAGAGATCAGAAAAAAAAAACTATATAAAAATCGAATTTTAATTTTATACAAATATAAATAAATCATTTGAATTAAATTTCGTATTTTTTAAATTGTAATATATTGTGATTAAGAGCTTTTAATTTCATGCATAGAATTTGTAGAGATTAACAGCTAGCTAGCTGATTTGATATAAGAAGAAAAAGAGTAAAAGTATCACCTTTCTTTGTTCATGTGACAAAGACATGCCACCTATAGATTCTGAGCAAAGGAATTTACCCATCATCAATGATAATGAATCTATTCTTAAGTTAAGATTCATCGAAGAAAGTTTTTATGGGAAAAGAAAAAAAACCCACATTATTTGATGTTTGGTATGTTATAAACTACTGTAAAAAACACCATAACTAAATCAAATCCATGGGGAGAAAGCCTAAAAGCGACCATTGTTGGGACCTGCAGCATCAGCTTTTCAATTCAGGATCCATGAGCTTTAAGGTTCACACAAATTACCAGTTTTACATCTACACTTGTTCGAGGGAAGGGCCAAGATTTGCTACCCTGGCTCGGAAATACAAGATGATTTTATCATAATTCAGAGCCCTGAGTACCAAAAATACAATTCTGAATAGCAATTTAAAAATACAGCTCATTTTGAGTTTTCTCTTTTAGCCTCAGCAGCAGCCCTTTTATATTCACTCAAATAGCCATGGTGGCACAGGCACAGGCATAGGCATATGGCCAATTTTACATGGGAGAGCAGACAGCAGAACATACATACTTGATGAAGATGAAATAGCAACATGATCTGACGGTCAAGACAGCTTCCTGCACCCATTTTTGTGGGACCAAGGAACCATAATGTTATTCCATTATTACATTCTTTTATGGGACCCGATACATGGCTAGGATCCTCACAAAATTCAGAATTATTGGTCCCACTTTTCTCACAGATCATAAACTTGGACCAATTTGCAGGGATTGGCCTTGTCTAGAACCCACAACTTGTTATTTTTTAATCTATTTTCCTAGATGGGAAACCAGAATATTATGCAAATCAGGGCACATAAGTCAACCATTTCAACTATTGGTCTGTCCCCATTAAAAAAAATCATCATTATTCCGAGATCATTTTCATTTTCTTGGTCATTGTTTTACCTAATCAACTGCTATCTTCTGAGTCAAATTCCGAGTCAAGAAACTCATCATGCAAATCAAAGTATGGAAGAACAGCCTCAAAAATTTATAATGGGTTGGAGTCTGGTGGAGATGGGATCAAACTCTATCCAAAATACTGGTGCCAACCGACAATTGTGTACTATACTAAGAACATTAATAGAAATTTTGTACCCTTTCTTTGTTTTAGGTACGACCAAAGGTTGTCTTAGTTTATAGTGAAGTCGTAAAAAATGTCAGACGTTTCCAGTGAGAAAAGGGTTGGCAGTGCGTATGGCATTATTCAAGTTGTCCACTTGAGTTTCTCTAAAATGATTTCTAGTGCTTGTAGCTTCGTTGACCCTACAAACAATTATATATGGAGATTTGATGAGATATACTAATTGTATTTAACAATTTTTTCCTAGTTTGAATATTTTTGCAAGTGATATTAAATGGTTTTGAAGGCCAGACTTTTTTAAAACTTATAATCTCTTTTGAACTATTTGGTTTGAAAATCAAACAAACAATTAGATATTATTTTCGTATTTATTTAATATTAAATATATATAAAATATAAAAATTATTATATTATAATTTATGTTAATATACAAAAAATAAAACATAATTTTTGTTTTTATTAAATTTATATACTATTTTTACTTAAAATTTAAATTATATTATTTTTATTTTTTTAATTCATATTATATTTTTATCATATCATCATTTTATATTTAAAATTAATCTAACAATACCACTGCCTAACTATCTGAGTCCAAGCTACTTATAATTATAATTCCACCAGAACCCTAGAATCCCATCACATTTTTAGCATCTAATATTGAAACTTTACAATGGGCTAGCACCAAAAAAAGGGTGAATTGATTGAATTCAACTTTAATTATAAACATTTTGCTTTGGGTTTCTCATTACTTTCTGCATTATAATATTAAAAACAAAGGTCAAAAACAAAGGCTTTATACCATTAATTTACTGGTTCTGATGCAAGTTTTTCTTTACCTACTGTTATGAAGTGATTGAAAATTCTTAAGAAATCAAACACTGGAGGGGGAATTAGGGCCAAAGCTTTACTCCCAAGAGTTTAAAATAATTCTACTAGTCTTTGCTGTTTAACATTAAGGATTGAAATTGAACCCTACTTTGACTTAGAATTAACAACTTGAAGTGCAACTAATGGGGCTCTCCACTTCTCTCCCTTTCAAATATCAATCCAAATAATTAAGGGGGCCATGATAAGTTGGCTGGTTCTTGGCTTGTTCTGAACAGCATTGTTTTTATTCTTTGCATTTCAACCCAAAATCAGTCAAATGTCCCATTCTTGGAGTAACTTAAGGAATGGACGATGACCTGTGATGTAAAGGTCGTTGCCTAAAGTCTAAAGCAGCATTGCTAATTAATTTAATCACAACTTGATGAATTAGTAACATTAAAAAAGAATTTTCCTTTCTAAATAAATGGATGATTTTTGTTGTTTTAACACATTTTTTTTTGCTTTCGAGAGTAAGGTAGTGAGGCAGTAGCCCCCGAGGGAACAGGGCGAAACCGCGTTAACAATTAACTCTACATATTTTTTCTTTGCCTTTAGCACCATGTGACTGAACTCAGCTTCTTCTCATCTTTTCACTTCCCTTTCATATAGATGTACATCTATATAAAAGCTGTTCTTTTACTTGCTTCCAATTCCTCTCTCTCTCTCTGTCTCTGTCTCTCTCCTTTTTCTTACATGAACTTTAGACCCAATCCAAGACTTGAACCATTGGATCTCCAATATTAGATCTTCAGGGCAATATCCTAGAGTTTCGCCGATGGCTCCACTGATGTACTTCAGTTTCCGTAAGTTACTTGCTTTATTTGTGTTGATTTCTATGCTCCTTTGTGCCTCCATTGAAAGTCTTGAGCTTCAGACCAATCGCTTTGGTGCTAGAAGAAGATTGCTAGAGCTTGAAGGAGAAGAAGACGAGCAGTTGTTGCTAAAGAAAAAGAGCTCCAGTTTATCCACCAATAACAACCAAATCAAGCTCATCAAATCTTCAAACCTATCCACTAAAAACCAGACCAAACTTTCCAAACCTGCCAATTTAACAAAAGCAACAAAACTTTCTAGTACTCTTTTCAAGTCTGAACTCAAGAAGCTCAATTCCACTTTCCTGTTAAAGAAGCTCAACTTCACATCAAAAGCCACAAACTCCTCCAAAACCACTTCACTTACCTCCAAAAAAACCTCGGATCTACTCAAACTAAGCACATCCAAGAACAAAACAACCACCAAACTCACTTCCAACAAAACACTGGCAGACAAAAAACTGACTGACCCTGAATCTTCTAAACCTCAAAAGAACTCAAACAAAGAGAAAAACGCCGCAACCGAGAAACCAAAACAACAGAAAAAACAACCAAGCTGGATTGATCAGGAAGATGATTCTAATTTGGTTGCGGAGTTCCGAGATCTACCAACCAAGTTCCAGCAAACTCTTATCCCAGACCTGGAAAAAATCTCAACAGCCTCGAAATCTTACCTAACCAAATACAACAAACAAATCACCAAACAATTCAAACCATATGTCGGCAACCAACATGCCCCTACCATTGCCACTATAATCTCTTTTGCGTTCCTTTTAATCCCATTACTCTTAGTTTCCCTCATATTTAACCGCATCAAAGCCTACTTTTCACTCCAAAAAATCCTCATTTTCATCCAAGTTTATCTCTCGATTTACTTCTCCATCCTTGGCCTCACTTCCCTCATTACTGGGCTCGAGCCACTGAAGTTCTTCTACGCTACGTCGCCATCCACCTACACCTGCTTACAGGTGCTTCAGACACTTGGATACGTGCTCTACTTGTTGCTTCTTTTGATGTATCTGATTCTTGTTTTCTCAACTGAGTCTGGACTCGGCTCCAAGTTGTTGGGTTTGGGCCAGAGTTTCGTGGGCTTCTCTGTCGGGCTACATTACTACGTGGCGGTGTTTCATAGGATGGTTTTGCGTCAACCGCCCAAGACTAATTGGAAGGTCCATGGGATGTATGCCACGTGTTTCCTTGCGATTTGTCTGTGTGCTGGAGCTGATAGGAGAAAGAAGGCTTACTTGGAAGAAGGTGGTGAAGAGGGGAAGAAGAATTAATCAATTAATTTTTTTTTTAAGTACATTATTATAAATTTAGTTGGTCCAAAAATTATAGTACGCATAATCTCAGCCACTTAAAATTTGTAGCAATAAAGAACAAAATTGTTTCATAAATGAGATTGGCTGAGAAATTTCATGTTTGTTAATTATCATTTTTTTATTTTCCTTTTTAGTTTTATAATTTCTGCACTGTAATGTTTTGTGGACATTGTAACACCATTGAGCAATCAAATATGGTGTTAATTATCTTTAACATCTTGATTTAATAATCAAGATAATTTTTAAAAAAATATTAAAGTTGAGGTTTAAACTTTAATTTTCCCTCTCTTTATTAATGTAGAGCTTTACCCCATTAAATGATAAAAAAAAATGATGTTAATTAATTATTTTTGAAAATAGAAAAGAGATTAGTAATTTATTTTTCAATTCAAGTTTATATAACTTTTCATTTTTATTAATACTTTATTTAAAAAAAATCGTTTATATATATTGATAATAAAAATTTTTAATTTTATAAATCAAATATATTTTCTTTTTAATTAATTTTTTTATTTTTTTAATATACCATTGAAATCAGAATCAAGTTTTTTATTATTTCTGTTCGATCTGGCTCGATTACATGTTACAAGACAGTTTAGCAAAGCCAAGGCCATTTTGGTAATTTAAATCATGGCGACCGATGGGTTTTAGTGTTAAGTGTCGGTGACTGCATTGATTTTTGTACAACCGACAAGTGAAGTGCTTACGTTTCTTTTCTTGAGCGTAGCTTTGTGGATACAGGTAGTTTTCCAATGAAGCGAGTTGCACAGCGAGCTTAATCCCCTGGACCCACTGATTTCGTTTTCATCCATTAGACATTTACGTGATGAAATCTTGACTATTTATGGCATTAAGTGACAAAATTCTTTAATAACAGGTCCCACATAGGTCATTTTCAGGAGGATTGAGATAGTTGTTTAGAATCCTGACCATTTAATTTTGAACTACGACTTTTTGGGTTTTAACCCATTTTAGTAGAAACTATACAAATCAGCAATACAATATGACGACCAGATCCAATAGGGAGTAATTAAAGGTTTGTGACGCATTCTAGTCTACGGGTGTAATTGATTCAGTTAGTTAAATTCGTATAGTGAGAATTTGAGTTTAAATTTAACTTAAATTTTATTTTTTGAAATTTGATTTGATTTTGATTAAATTTAATTTTTAAATTTAAATTTACTTTGAAATAAAAATTGAATTACTTAAATTCATTCGATTAGATTTATTTATAAAATAAAAAAAATTTAATTTTTTTATTTGACTTTAAATTAGATCATTTTTATTCAAATTATAGCTTGAACTCAATTTAATTTATATCTATGGATAAAATAATAAATTTTTAATTAAAACCTTAAAAATATATATTAAAATAAAAAAATTTGATTAGATTTTTGAACTATTTGAATTTAAAATTAAGATACTTGAATTTATTATTTGTGAACCATTCTAGTCTACGGGTGTAATTGATTCAATTAGTTGAGTTCATATAGTGAAATTTTGAGTTTAAATTCAATTTAAAATTTATTATTTGAAATTTGATTTAAATTTGATTAAATTTTAATTTTTAAGTTTGAATTCGATTTAAAAATAAAAATTGAATTATTTGAATTCATTCGATTAGATTTATTTATCAAATAAAAAAAGAGTTTAATTTTTATATTTGATTTTAAATTAGACCATTTTTATTCAAATTATAGCTTGAACTCAAATTAATATATATATGGATAAAATAATAAATTTTTAATTAAAACATTAAAAATATATATTAAAATAAAAAATTTTAATTAAACTTATGAATTATTTGAATTTAACTCATTAAATAAATCGAGTTATTTAAGCTTGAGTTCAACTCAACATTGATCGAGTCTAGTGCAAATTTCCTTCAAATTAAACCAAAATAATTTATGGACATTGATATATAATTTACACATCTATTATGACCCCTAAAATTTTATGTAAAAAGAAAAAAAAAGTGAAAAAGAAAAATATATAGACATATCTTCTAATTTCTTAGGTGATTAATAAGATGATGAACCAAATTAACAGAAGAACAGGGCCCATAAAAAACCCAAAAAAGTACTTGACTATATTGGGCCTCTCTATTTTAACACTAGAAATTCAACAGTTCCAGGCCCATTTCCCATAGTTATTAGGATGTCAACATTTTTAGACTAATTTGCTTCACTTAATAATCGCTATAATATTCTTTCAGCCCAATAGAGTCTTCCAACACTGGACTCTTAGCCCTAGTCAAGGAGTTAGTTTTAGTTGGATTCCTTCATTAATTAAAGCTGATTGTTTTATTTAGAATCACTTTGATCAGAATTTATTATGCTTAGAGATATGATTGGTAACAATGAATTTCATTTGAATAATTGAGACAAGACTTGGAATGGCAAAGTAGTTGGCATTTTTTCGCACAGATTGATGATTCACATCTACCAAGTAATTTGATCATTGATGAACAAAGCTTTGCAATTATAACCCAAAACCTCAACTATGCAATACCAATAATGCCCACCCATCTCATAAATATTTCCAACTACATGTTGATAAAACACATAATAATCAAAATTATTTTATCACTAATATTAGTTGGTTAAGTGAATATGAGAAAATTTGTATAACGACTAAAAAAAACATGAGAAATGCTAGCCCCAACTGCACTCTAAAAGCTCCTTTAATCTTGATAGAATAAAAAGAAATATAAATTTTTTGTTAACATAAATCCAAAATAAATAAAATTTTTACTCGTAACAAGATTTGTAATTTGTATCCCACATGCATTACATATTCGAAATTAACGTCAAAAAAAAAAAAAACCAATAAAATTTGAATTCGAAATTGGAATAATTTGAGATTAACATCGTAAATGCTTAAATCAATTCTTATTGGTGAAGAAATGGAATTTGAAACTTTAGAAAGGTCACCTTCTGTCTTTCTCTTTCTTTCATGCATACAAACAAAGGCAAAAGAAATTTCCTACACCATGCCAATTGCCAATTGCAAATTCATTTGTCAAACATATGAACCATATGGCCATGGGTCCCCATTTGTCTCCAAAAAGTAGTTTGAAGTACAATATAAAAATTGCCATCATTTCTTTTTTTTTTTTTTTTTTTTTTTTCATTTTCTATCAAACGCATATCCCACCTTGAGTACCCTAACCAAAGTATTTATGGCTCGCAAACACAAACTCCCAAATGAAAAAGACTAGTTCATTGATTTTTAGCTCTCCCCAAGTATCTGAAAGGCTGAAACAAGGCTTTCAAGGTCCACACCACAACAAGATACTTGGTAGTTTCATTGGTTCTTGTCCTTGTTGCATACAAATGAAACCATGATCACATTATTGATGCCTTGATATATGTTGCTTGGTCACTTTGGGAAAAAATCAATTGTATGATGAATTTATTTTAAGGCAACTTTTCTTCTTGCATTTTGATGATTTCCCATGTCAAATTTGCATTATTGGGTTCAAATCATTGCATTATTTTTTTGTTTTATTTTGTTTTTATTCGTTTTTTGCAAACAGAAAGTAAAAATATCTATCAAACGGATTCTGCATATTTCATGTCTTTCACTACTCGACATGGTGGATGTAAGTTAATTAAGATTGGAACCCAAGTAAACCCTTGCCATACCCTAATATTCCTCTTATATATATATATATAAATATCATGAGATCATAGTGTTCATGTTCATGAATGTACTTAAGCTAAAAGCATTATCTATGTCATCAATCATGGCGTTGGATGGCACTTCCTACCCATCTTTTATGATGGAGTCAAAACCAATAATCCTCTATCAAACCATTCATCTCTAAAATTAACTATATATTGTCATATATCAAAACCTTAGGATTCATAATTTAACTGCATATTGTCATATAATCATTAATAAAAAATTATATAATTGAACAATCTTAAAATTATATACTTCTTTTGTGTCATTTTTTTAATGTCTCAAAATTTTTTTTTTATTTTTTTGAATATTTAAATTTCTTTTATTTTTATATTTTAATTATTTTTAAAATAAAATTTAATATAAAAAATTATGAAAATTTAATTTTATAAAAAAATTTTAAAATTTAATTTAAATAGATTAAAATCAAAATTTTTAAATTCATAAAAATCAATAAATAAAAAATAATCCGGAACGGAGGGAATAATTTACAAACGGAAAAGAAGAGTGAAGACAGGCGTGTCGGAAAATGGGACCATAGCCCACAACTAAAGAGAAAAAAATCGCAATAATAATAATAATAACATAACCAAAGAAAAAGAAAACGAAAAAAAAAAAAAAGCGTGGCCCATTTAAAATAATTCCTTTCCATACAATTCCTCCCACGCGCTATTCCCCAACAAACTCCCACCATCCAATCCTACAGCTCTTAAATGCCACTCTCGCTGGGACCTACCTCTCGTGAAGCACAATCGCGTGAGGAATTGAATGTATTTTTAGCAAAAAAATGGATTTTCTCCGTAGCAGTAAAACAGTATTGTTTTTCTTTCCTTTTAATTTTGATCTTCTTCACTTTGTTGTCAGAATCCAGACCCAAAAACAAACATAAAGAAAAAAAAAAAAACACTAAAATAAAAGCGTCTCCATAGTTTTAGCTGCCATATTCTCTATCTAAGTTCTTCAAAGTTCACATTTTTGGGCAAAGAACTGAAAGCTCTTGCACAGCAAAATAAAAGAAAAAAGACTTTTCCTTTTTTATATTTTTGCAGAAACTGATTCTTCCAAGGTATCATCTTTCGTTCTTAGTACCCTTTTTTTTAAAATTTCTGGGTTTTCTCTTTTTTTTTTATTATTTGAGAATTTTTTTGGGTTCTAAAACTCTTTTTTTTTTTGAAGTCTGAGTGTGTTTTAGTGTTCTCTTCTACTGTTCATATAAACCTCAAAGGTTTGGTCTTTTACAGATATATTTTTGAAATAATAAATTCCGGGTTTCATCTTTCTTCTCTGTGTTGTTTGATTATTTGAGTGCTTTTCCTTTTTTTTTATTTGTTTAATGTAAATTTGGGATCTTAATTAAGAACCTCACGTGATTAATTTTGTTGATTAGAGTATTATACTTTAGATCCAATTGATTGCAAAATGTGGCTGGTGAGATCAGACTAACCCATACTCTTTGTTTGTTCATGTCATGATGTCCATTTTGTGTTTGGAATTTGGATTTCAATTGAGATGTTACTGTTTTATGCAGTATCATCATTTGTTTGCTTAGACATTAGGGAAGTAATGAAATTATTTTTGACTTTGTTCAATTATTTTGTCTTCTTTTAGTTGGTATTGTAAGTGAATGCAAATGCTTAAAACTTATACTTGTAAGGAATAAAGAGTGAAAAGAAACTAAATCTTTTTCCACGCTTTAAGTGTTTTAATTTAGATTTTTTTGCGTATTGTTTTCTGGATTGAATGTTCAGTTGACTAAGAAGTAAGAAGGTTCTTTGATTTCAAGAGCACCAAAATTTGGATATAATATCAAAGATGCTAGTAGCCTACAGAGCTTATTTTGGTCATTATCTGTTTACATAGGCAATGGGACAAGTGATAAGTGCAGCAGGATAATAAGCTGTAGCCTGCTAACTTTTGGGACTGTAGGTTGAGATGTATGTTAGAAGGAATCTGATAGACATCAGAGAGTGACAGAGTCGTTTGTATATAGAAACCAGGCAGTTATCTCCAAGGGGACACCGCAAGCAGTTAGAATTTGAAAATTTAACTAGGTTCATATGATGGTTTGAAACGAGGAGACCCACTTGCTGTTAGCAGATAGCCAAGCTCCTAATTTTTTCTTATGATTGCTGCAATGATGTACGTTAAACAAATCTTCCTTTGCAAGCTAGATTCTAATCCAGTTCCTCATTTCTATGCAGTGTTGAGGCTTTCCCATATGATTTCCCATGCGGTGAGGAAGTTACTTGATGTCAAAAGAGTCTTCTACCAATAACAATCTGAACATGGATAAGGTATCTCCAGATTGTCCATACCCAGGGTGCTTTTTCTGTGTCATGAAGGAAGGAAACGCAAGCAAGCGCAGAGCCAGTATTCTGAAATTCTTTAGAGATCTTCCTACACAAGATGATGATGGTCAAGTTCTTCCTATCAGTGGCCTTTGGAATACTGCCATGGCACATCCTAATGATCCTGAATTCATCGAGTTGGGGATTTTTGAGTGCATGGCTGCACTAATATGGAAAGGTCTCAAGAACCGCCATTGGCTTACTCATGACCAAAATATATATATTCCTTATTATGCAGCACATATTATTGGATCCTACACCATGAACATGGAAGAGTTTGCGGAAAATGCTGTGCATGCTGGTGTAATTCCTCCCTTAGTTGAGCTTTTGAGTGGGAGGCTGACTTGGGTTGAACGAAGAGTGGCAGTGCGAGCTCTAGGACACTTGGCTACATATACGAGCACTTTTCCTGCTGTAGCAAGTCATGGAGAAATTCTTGAGGTCTCCATTCAGCTAGCAATGAGTTCACTGGAAATTGTTTACTCTCACTTTTACCAGTATGTCAATAGAAGGCTAAGTTATCACTGTGATCTGCTTACTCGTGGTATGGGTGGTGTTGAAATGGAATCAAGGAAGGCTGAAGAGTGGGCTAGTCAGCTGCAATGTTGGTCCCTTCAACTCATCAATTGCTTTGCATTCAAGCCTGATTTTCTTCCCACCATATGCAAACCTGAATTTCTTGTAAAACTACCAGGAATGTGGGGTGGACTTGTTAATGAAAACTCACCAGCTGGTATTGGTTTGTTAAGAACCATCTGTCATCATAAGCTTGGCAGGGGACCCGTTGCTAGCTGTCCTGGCATCATTGAAGCATTGTGTAATATCGCTCGTTCATCTGATGATTGGCAGTATATGGCTATTGATTGTCTTCTTTGGTTGCTTCAAGATCCAAGCACATGCTATAAGGTATGTTTCTCTCATATCTGGGTGATAAATTTTAAACAATGTGAATTCCATATTGATATAGAAGGCCTGAGACCTTTGATACCATGAGGGTTGTCTTTTCCCTTTATTCCCACCTTATGTGACTGAGTCTCTCTTTTACAGTGCCCTTCATCAGTAACAGCAGACTCTATTCCTTCAGTGGAATCTAAGCTAAATCATTGAGCATACTTGCTTTCATAATTTATTTGAATTCCATATCACCTTTCTGTTTTTTTGGATGGTTAAGTTGGGGAAAAGGGAATTTGAACGCAATATCTTTTCATAGGTAAGATATGGCTAACAGGATGATATTTCATCTGCCATATGCACCAGCTTATGATGATCATCTTCATATTTGTTCTGTGAATAATTAGTGAATAAGTATAATCTAATAAGCATCATGCAGCCATCTAGATTGCTTTTGACAATAATTTCATTGGAGAACGGAAAGTTATGGTATTCTAAAACATTTGGGAAATAGTCCCTTCTTTTTTGTTATGGCACATATATTTTTAAGCTTGATCTAGGAGATGTAATCCGTCTTTGTGTGATCTTGCTTTACCTTGAGTTCCCTTTTTCTGAGTCATGTCTCTTGTAAATGCAGTCAAGGTACTCAGAATTATGCCCCCATTTTGGTGTTTGTAATGTCTTTTACTTTATCAGAATAAAAGAATCCTGATTCCTGACAGATTACAAGGCATGCAAATTTATATTGAAATTACTTAAATGAAGAAGCACCTATGTCATAGTTCACTTGTTAAAATTATTTATTTATTCATTCATTAATCCTATATCTATTTTAAGATCTAAAGCTAGAGCTCTACACGCAACATTATCTGTCAGCTCAAATCCAAAAATATGTTTTAGTATGTTGATGCAACAATCTTTTGTAAATGGCTTTATCTCAATAAGGAATTTTACTATGTACTTGTTTGACATTTGTTTTGGAAGCTATGGTATTCTCTGTAGAACTCATATTCGTTTGTTATGCAGGTGATAGATAAGGCAGTGGCTGCTCTTGTTGACCTTGCAGAGATTACGACTCTGGGTGATCATAAAAAGCTTGGAGATTCCATTGTTAACGTTCTTCAGGAAATTATTCAGTCACAAGGGATAGGACGCAACTCTCTCAGTAACCAAACAAATGAACTGATTGAAGAACTATTGAACTCAAGGCAGAGATTGAAGTGGGAAAAGAATATGCCAAAGGAGGATCTCCATATTAAACAGGCTGCTGCTTTAGTGGTCAAGCTTGAAGGAAACTCTCTTTTCTCATCAGGAAATATATCTGGTGCTGCATCAAAGTACTCGGAAGCATTATCTTTGTGTCCAGTGAGATCCAAGAAAGAGAGAGTTGTTCTATACAGTAATCGAGCTCAGTGTCATCTTCTATTGCAGCAACCCTTGGCTGCCATAAGTGATGCTACACGTGCATTATGTCTTCACAATCCACTGAACCGTCATGCCAAAAGCCTATGGAGAAGAGCTCAGGCTTATGACATGCTTGGATTAGCTAAAGAGAGCTTGCTAGATGCCATTCTCTTCATAAATGAATGCTCTCAGTCAAGTGACCCTGATCTTTCATTAAGGCAAAATAAAGTTCCTGACTATGCTGAGCGATTGGTCAAGAAGCAGATGCGTGCAGCTTGGTTATTTAGAGAGGCAGCTATCAAACTTGGGGGTGTGCACTGTGAGGGTGATGCAGGTGACATGTTTGGCCAGGATACTGATGACTCTGAATGGGAGACAGCTAGTGAAAGTGATATAGGAAATGATGGAAGGGATGAAATGGGTGATGAGGATGATGATGATAGTGAATGGAAGAATGAAGATGAGAGAAAAGATAAATATGAAAAACGTTCAATGAAAGGTAAAATTGAACATTTTGGTGCTGTATAAACTTTTATTGCATTTTGAAATTTTTGGTATTCTTGCATCTGTTGCCAATTAAACAGTAAAATAAATAATTAATAGTGATAATAAAAGAAAGGAGAAATATGTTTTTTTTCCCTTTTCTGATTGCTGAAAAGAAAGGAAGGTGGGAGGGAGAGGGCTATTGACTAAAGAGCGATATGATATCTACAGCACACCAGGTTGAATTTGACCCATGTGATTCAGTTTTGGTTTATATTGGATTCTTTTTGGTCATTTAACAGTTATCTTGCAGATGTTAGGACATTTCACTTAGCAGCCATACACCCATACCTACCTTCGAAAGAGGAGGTTACAAGTTCGAATCTCCTGCTAATACAATCCTCTATTTCCTCCATTCTATATTCCCATAGCTAGTCAAACAAGCCAATTTGACCCTAGCTTGAGCTTGATAATTACAACATCAGCCAAGGTCAAGCTTGCATTTTTTGAGCTCATATAAAACTTGACCTTAGCTTGAGCAAGATGAGCCAAGCTGCCAGGCTTTCTCTTTTATATTTTCTAGTTTCGTCATGTATATTAACATCTCTGAACATTTTTTAACCTTTTTCCTTCAATCTAATCCATCCTTCTTAGTTTTTCCAATATGGAAAGAATCTTTTTGGTTTTTAGGGTATGCTATCGACATGTGGTCTTTAGTTACTTTTGAGAGAAAAGGGGAATTGTATATTGTAAAAAGTAACAAGTAGAAATAAAGGCCCCTTATTAAATTGCCATTTTCATGGGAGTGCTTCTTACATCCTTGGTGCTCCATTCTATTCATAGAATTTATCTAATGGTTGCTAGTGGACTCCTTGTCGTATCTGTGTGAGTGAGTGTGCTGGTTGCTGGTCTAGACTGCCTACCATGCCTTCACCCACAACCTCAACTTTTCATTTACAGTTTTGCAAGACCAGCTTTGACAGAATTGTAACTTTTATCATTTATATTTTTATGTTTGCATGTACAAGGGGATGGAATATTTAAATAGAGTTCTAGTCTACAATTCTTAGTCTAGCTTGAGTGAAAAGAAATAAAAATGTAGCCAAAGACACGAGATTTTGATTTTCTTCTCTTATTTTTTATATTTTATTGGCTTTGTTGAAGATAGGCTGAGGGTGCAGAAGAATTGTAGTATGCAACCAACCTACCTTATATCCGGCTACTTTAAGGCACCCGTAAACTGTGACAAACAAGCAAAATTTTTGTTTTTTTGTTTTTTCTATAGCAACTTTTTGGGTTTCAGGGGTTAAAAGATGTCCGTTATTGGATGATTCGTTTTGAGCTATGATGAGTAGTTTGCATTATTCTCACACTTGGTTAGTTTGCAAGCCATGTGTTGTTTTTGGCCATTAAACCTGAACAATGTATTGGTTCCTTGACTTTTACAGACATAAAGCACGGATTCAATGTTCAGCTCACAGAAGACGAACCATAAATGTTTGAAGGGCAAACAGCTTAGATGTAGACGTGTAGTGAACAAACGCTACTATGATTTGGCATTTGTTAATCCATGTTCCAGAGCTATACCTACTCGCTATTAAAGTTGCTCTGATGTCTGGCTCCTCGGAGAAGCAAGTTAGAAGGGAAGCTTGTCTTTGGTCATTGGGTTTAGAGGTAAAACTTGTTTTACAAACATTTCTTATTTGTTTTAATTTTTTTCTCCTGATTTCTTGATGTTAATTTCAACTGTAGAAAGTTACAGAGATTTTGAGTGTAGAGAACCATTTTGCCTGGAGGGTGTGAAGGTTTGTGAGTGATCTTAAGATCCTTGTGTATATAAAACCCTTTCAAGGGTTTTTGACACTGAACTGTCATATTTGAATGATAATTGTGATATCTTATGATGGTTCATTTATTATTGTGTGAGAAAATTGTGGATGTTCATGCTAGTTAAAAGCATTATAAAAAGGGTACTCCAATTTTTTGTGGCACATGTAATGAAATTTTACATGTGATCATGTATAGATCCACACCTTCATTCACATGCTCACATGAGATTTTTAAGTTTGTTTTACACCTTGATTTGTTGAGTGTAGGAGTTTATGATTACCATGATCGGAAGAGCTTAGGTGGACTTAGCAATCATTCATAGATAGAGATGTTAATGGATAGGGTATGGGTAGGGCAAAGTATTTCTCATCCCCATCATTGGATTTTTATATTATATCTATTTTCGTACCCATATCCAATGAATATTTTAATATATCGTCATCTCCATCTCCTTGAGTATTTAATGAGTATGGATAATCCTCATACTTGTAGCTTTAAAAGAATAATAAAAACTAATTTTTATTTTTTTAATTTTTATATTGTATATTTAGGTAATTATTTTATAAATATATATTAATATATATTTTTCAATAAAAATATATTAATTTTAATTAATCTAAAATAATAATTTATACTATTTAATAAAAAATTTATTTATTAAATATATATAAATATCTATAGGATACAGGTATGAGATGGGTATTATATTATCCATCCTTCTCCCCGTCCCTATGCTCAATAAAAATTTAAAATCGTACACATATCCATTTTCAAACTCACAATATAATATATATTCCCACTTACATTCAAATAAAAAATCGAATTTCTCATTAAGTATGGGTAAGATTGGCATCCCTATTCATAGACATGCATATGTTTTGAATGAATTGTCATGTGGAACTAACTATGTAGTTTGTTCAAACCAATTTACGTTGTCCTGGTTCTTTTTAGTAAAGATGGTAGTATTTGATTTCATTATATCAAGTTTAGCAACAGACTTAAAAATCTTAGAACACAATCAACTTAACTTGGCTGTCCTGGTAATGGGTTTGATGTGAAGTCTGTTTATTACTTGTAGGAATCAGAGTAGAGGACTTCTTACTTTATTTATGGTTAGCGGTTGTGTAAATCAATTTTTGGTAGTTGGACTGATGGAGTTTACATATGGTTGTTATCATTTAATGAATGGCCCATCAATTTTCAGTCTGTTAGGTCACATTGCCACGTGTTTGAGGTTCCCCTTTTGGTTTTGACCATAAAGGTCCTACACTTGCCAGTTCCTCTAGATATATATATTCCTGTAGGGCAAAGTGTAGTGTATTGTAAGTTAAAGAAAACAAGTGTTAGAGTAAAAGAAATGGCAATTTATAGGAATTAAAGACATTTTGGGACGCAACTGCTTAATTTTGCCTTAAATATAAGATGTGAAAGTCCAACTAAAATTTTTCTTCTGCCTCGTAATAATTGAAGACAAAACAATTGCATTTTTCAAAGCCTTCCACGCAACTGTAGGAAATCTTTATCTCTTTTTTTTTAAGATATCGTAATTTGAATTTGAGATTTAGTTTAATTTATTTATATAATTGTTGTTAAAATATAATATTTAATAAATTTAAAGTTTAAATATTTATATTTAAATATTATTTTTTTTAAAAATACTTACAAAAAATAAAGTAACCTAACCAATAATTCAACTAACTCCGTCTCTATCGTGAAAAGACAATGTCACGACATTGGTAAACGTGCTTGTGTCCTCCCAACCTGCTGCGGTGAAAATATTATTTTTTATATTAATTACAAATCTCACTCATCCCACTTTCATCTGTGGAATTAAATTTTAAAATGAAAGTGTTTTTAAGAAAAGAAATGGTAAGTATGCTGATTTTTTTAGTACATTGAAATTGTTGGACTACTCAAAATTAAAGCATGTTCTTACTTTGTTATTTACATATAATCTTTTGGATCATCTATCACTTAATTATAAGTGTATTTTTAAAATAATCATTTAATTATTAAATTTTGAGTAAATATTTTTTTTTATCATTCAACCATTAATTTTTAATATTTTATTGATATGATAATGTCAGTAATCAAGTGTTACTTGATATTGTTATATCATCCGATGTATCATAGAATATTATCAATATGATACTATTTTTTTTGAAAAAATAAATTTTATTGACATAATAATACTACGTGACAACTAATATCTGATGTAGTATTATTATATCAATGTATTAATAGATACTAACAGTCAAGTAACAAAAAAAATTTTATTCAAATTTTAGTAATTAAATTAAAATTTTTAATTTTTTATGTCAAAAAATTTGTAATAGTTCAATGACCATTTTGAAAACATGATCATAATTAAATGGTTAATAATGTAATTTACCTTAATATTTTTATCATTAACGTATCTTCTTTTTACATTTGAACTTTTTTAACGTTGTATTGTTGTAATCTAATTGATTAGGACAGTTGGACTTTCACTTCATGAGTCCAAGTTTAAGTATTAATTTAAGATAAAGAAAAAAATTTAATGTGAAGAATTAAATTTTAAACTTGTTAAATGTTATATTTAAAAGATTATTATATAAATTAATTGAATTAATATATGATTTTTATATTATATTTTCTTATACCATAATATATTTTTATGCTTTTAAATTTTACTTCATAGAAAAAATGAAAAAAAAATTGTTAATTCAATAATTAAACTATGAAATAGTATTAGTAAGTGAGTTTTCCCTTCATATTCTTATAAATAAATTTTAATAAAATTGTTATTTTCCTATATTGCTATATTTATTGAGAGTAGGAGAAAAAATTTGTCAACTTTTGAAGACTTCATTTGATTTTAGAAAAAAATAAAATTTATAAGAACATCTAAAAAATATAAATTATTGAAAAACATACACAACATTTATGTTGTCATTTCTTTAGCCATTTTTGCTGGGAATTTATTAATTTTACATACTAAATAATTGAAACTTAAAATAGAGGTCGAGAGTCCAAAACTACTCTTCAAAGATGTTTAACAACCATATCCAGGAAAAAAAAATATAGTCTTTCCGCATGTTCAAGTCTAAAGGGGGTTTGGCTCTTTTCACATGAATGATTTAATATATTATTTATCGTATTTCATGTGAATCACATGATTAATGTCCTATGGATACTAGAAAACAACTCAAAATCTAATTTTAAATAGATATAATAATTTTAAATATGATAAAATAACGTGAAAATAATAACAAATATATGTAAAATTTTAATAAAAATTATATATAAATTTAATAAAAGATATGATTTTTATTGTCGATTATACATTAAATCAATTGATATATCATTAAAATTGATATTTTAAAATTATGAGTTTTAGAGAGTTTAAAAATATAATGTCATCTTAAATTATGAAAAAATTAAGTATAAATTAAAAATTAAAAAAAATATAATTTTTATTTAATATATTGATAAAAATTATAAACACAATAATTTTTATCTTTTATATTTATTTGACATAAAATAAATATGATATAAATATACAAATTGTTGTATTTATTTTTAAGAAAGTTTACTAAATTAATTATTCTACTTAGATTAAGTTTTTTTTTATAAAAAAAATTAAAAAAAATTACAAATATTGATATTTAAAGATTAAAATACTCAGATTACGATACTTATGGCTTACATTATATAAAAATCCAATCGTAGATATAATAAAATTATTACTCATTCTATGTATTCTCAAAAAATTATATTTATTTAAAGAAAAACTAATTTTTTAAAATAATTTTTGGTCGATTAAATGTTTTTTTTTAAGATTCACGTTTACCAACTTTTTCTTTATTTCAGATTCAACTCAACTTTATATATATATATATATATTTAAATTAAAATATAATTTTCCACTATTTATTTTTAAAAATTAATAAAAAGTTGGTAGTTACCGCTAATTTAAATTAACTGTTGTCACATGGAAATAACATTTTATAACCTTGCATTTGTTAATTTTGTTATTATTTTTTAAATAAATAAAAAATATTTAAAAAATAAATTATTGGATCTGATCTAAAAGGAGTCGGAAGAAAAAAAGGCAAAAAAAGTCCGCTTTAGAACAAAAATTGGAATATAAAAAAAAAAAAATCCGGAAAGAGCTCATCTTTTATTCTATCATCTGTCTGGCTCTCTCTCTTAGTTAAAACTTATAAAACTTTTCTTCTCTTTTCTTTCTCTCCTCTTTCCTTGGAATTTTGTTCATCCCGTTCGTCTTCGATTTAGCAATCCTCCAAAAAATAATCTAGGGATTGAATTTTGGGTTCAATGATTGAAGCTCTTGGCGATTTTTATTATTAATATTTAGAGAAAAAAGGCGGTGGAAATTTCGGTTACAGAGAATAATTGAGAAAGAGAGAGAGAGGTTGCAAAGATTAATGCGGTCTCTGTTGTTTTGATACGATGGCGTTTTGAGGACTTTCTGCTGCTGCTGCTGCTGCTACTCAGGTATTGTTTAAAGGCTATTCTCTAGTTTGATTTTTTGCTTTCAGTTTAATTTTTCCTCTTTTTTTCTGTTTTTGAATTTTCGGTTTTAATTAGTTTATACGCTGCGTTACTTTTTTATGATTGTTAGTTTTTTTAGGAAATAATTTTCTAAAATAAGAAAAACGGTGCGTTACTTTTTATTTATTTATTTATTATGTTAAGTTATTTGATCGAATTATGGAAAATTGAATTGAAGAAGAAGTTGTAAAGATTTAACTCGGATAGTGAGAGTTTAGCTCTTCTCAGTTGATTGCAAAGTTTGAGCTGAAAATTTCAAAGAGGAAAGGAGGTAATGGATTATAGGTCTGTGGGGTTGTTACGTGTATGGATTGGAAATGTTCTGGTTACTGTTTCTGTTAAATTGAACGGCCTTGATTTGATTTATGTTCTCAGCAATTATGATATCCGTTTTGGCTATTCTTGTGGTTAGAAATGGTGAATTTTATGTGGTATTCGTGTTTGAGACCAGTTTGTCTGGTTTGTGACGGGGGCTTGGATGCCCCCTAAGCTCTAGTGTGGCAACTAGGTTTTAGTACTTGTTGTTTAACAATTGTTTGTTAATGCATTTCAGATTCTTCCCTCCTTGTTTGGTAGCTAATCTTTGCTACCGTGCAGAGGTCCAACTTCAACAATGCCTTCTCTTCAACTGTTGCAGTTAACTGAGCATGGCAGAAATCTTCTGTCGTCGAGAAGGTATTGATGTATTTTATTGGTGATAATCCATTTAAATATTTGTATTGACACTTCTATGTCTTAATTGAGTGAATTTATTTGTTGTACAAATTATAAGAGTTACTGCTTCTTCCAAACTGGTTTATTAATGAGGGCATTGATATTTTAGTGTCTGCTAGGGCAAGTATTACCTTATATCTCTCCTTTCTCCTTACTTTCCTCATAACTACATCTTGATGGATGTGAGTAAGAGAAAAATGTCTCTTAAGGGTTGCTGATTAGCAGTATATATTGAAGGCAAGTGACCCTATGGATAGAAAGGCCTATGCTTTACATATATTAGAAGCTTTAAAAATGCCAGAAGAATAATGCAACACATGGTCCTTTTGTAGGGGTTTGCTTGCATTGTAAGTTTAGTTCATGAAGACCCTTCCATGTTTTTGACTCTCAGTTTTCATTTTGGGAACAATTATTGTATCAAGACATCCATTTCTATCTATTAGAAAAATCTTGAAAGTTGTTCCTTTGATTTTATAAAAAATTTTCAAAATTTCAGAGGGAGAGTAATGTAGAGAAAGAAAATCATAATATTCTTGATTTTATTTCAAGCAAGCAAAGGAGATTGAGACACTCATTGTTCTATGGGGTGATTTATCCATATAGGAACTGGCCTTGGGTAATGCCTTTGTGATCAGGCTAATCAAAACTAACCTTGGGGTTTTCCCCACCCGTGGTTACTCTTCCTCTAAGTGGAGGTGATTTTCTGTGGGCCTGGGATGTAATCCCACATCCTGTTTATCATTGGGGTCTATGTCTCAGTTACCTTAGCCAGAAGAAAGGTTAATGATAATTATCCTGGAAAGTTTTTAAATAGGTTAACTGTTTGGAATAAAGATATTTTTTATAGTTAGAAAACAAAAAAAGACAAGTGGAAAATGTTTAATTTGGGTAGTGTAGGAAACCCCTACTAGTTGGGATGTTCTGGTGTGAAAATGATGTTGGGGAAAATACTATCTTACAATAAGGCACTTGTGATCTAAGCCAGGTCGTGTTATGTCTTACTATAGCTGTACTGATGATAGTATAAAAGATAGGACTTCTTTTTTCTAAAGGTCTTTGATGCTTGAATATAAATTTAATTAACCATCATTCTTCTGAAGCTTTAGTATTTTGTCAATATAATTGCAGTTTTTTATCTGTATGTCACCATCCTATTAAGGTCAATATGTTATGTGGCATGATATTATTCCTCACCCCGCCTGAATGGTGGGGCTCTGTGGATGTCCATGCTATGATACTCTTCTTATGTTACAATGCTCGAGCCACATACTTTTGTCTTCTCTCCTCCCCTGGTGACTGTCTAGTATTTTACTATTTTTTTTTATGTTTCACAGGAAAGCACTACTGCTTGCTTCTGGTATTGTGGTTGCCGGTGGTGCTGCTGCATATGTGCAATCACGGTTTAGTAGTAAAAAGGCTGATTCATATGGTCATTACAATGGGGTCCGAGAAAATAGAGAAATTTCAGATGAGGATCTTAAAAAGAATAATAATGTAAAGGGAACTACACAAAAGAAAGGTGGATTGAAGTCCCTTCAGGTTTTAGCAGCAATTCTTCTATCAGAGATGGGCCAAATAGGTGCAAGAGATCTTTTGGCTTTGGTGGGAATAGTGGTAAGCCTTTCTTTTTGTGTATTTTCAACATACCATGGTTACCGTGCTTGCTTTTTAAGTTTCTTTTTTCCTTTATATTTTATTTGTGTCATAGCAGCCTTTTTCATTGCAATTGCAAGCATTTTTAAGAAAATGGACCATAGAGGAAAGTTGAAGATTATATGAGTTTTAACCCTCCAAAAAATGGGGTATTTAGTGTTTTCTTGATGTTGAATCTTTGGTGTAGTGATGCCACTTGACCTGGTGTTAAGTGGCATATAAGAGAAGGCATTGGGTCAAATCCGTCTTTATGCTAGACAATGACAATTTGTTACCTAAGTACAATACCAAAACATCATCCCTCATTCCCCTTTACGGTATATAATAATAATTTTTAGGATATTTTGATCTAGAATAAAAAAACCATAAATTAAAGTAAGTTAGCAAGGTCTGGTTTTTTGATTTCTTTCTTTAGTTCTTTATTTTAGTTTAACATTTAATTAGCATATTTGGTCATATAAGTAACATGAGAAGGAATTGGTTAAGCCAAGGCACTTTATCTAGCTGCTTTTTTTATGCGTGCATCTGTGGAAACAGATACATACATGCCTATGAATTTAGCTTGCACTTCCCAGGTGACATTCATCAGATATAGCAATTGGGATAAAAACCTTTAAAAAGGTGAATGCAAATTTAATTTCATATGAGACTTTTGTAGCTTGAAGTTTAGGGGTTTTTGGCCTTTTTTAGTAAGGCATCTATTTTCTACCTTTTTGCAGGTGCTGAGAACTGCTTTGAGCAATAGATTAGCAAAAGTTCAGGGATTTCTATTCCATGCTGCTTTTCTTCGGCGTGTACCATCATTTTTCCGGCTAATATCCGAAAACATTTTGTTGTGCTTTATTCTGTCAACCATTCATTCTACTTCAAAGTACATAACTGGTACCCTAAGTCTGAGGTTCAGAAAAATACTGACAAAACTCATCCATGCACATTATTTTGAGGTAGTTTTCTGCTTTTGAAGTTGGAGTAATCTGTATATAGCTAATTTTTTTTTTTTAATTTCTTTCCTATGCTATGCTCATTTTTTAATCTGTTTGGATCAGTTATCTTTCCTATCGTAATTCATTAATCGTACTCTGTTGTTCTTTGTTTCTGCATGATTGAACTATCTTGTTTTGCACATCTTTATGAGTGGCACGTGGAACGCATATTTGTTGTTTTATATTTAGTTGTCTAATGTACTTTATATCTGATTTTTTTTTTTCATCTTCTCTTTTAAAATGTGTGTGATGTCTTTAACCAAAGCATTGTGGAACTAAAGTCTAAATCCTCCTAAATTTAAAAATATGTTAAGTTCAGAATCATATAAAATTTTCTTTCTGGAAAAGATCCTACTCAAGTTGTAACATAGCATACATCTGAAGGGGTAATAGCACTGAGTACATTTTCTTACGAGTGCTAAAAATTCTGAGGATTCTGTTCTAGAATCCAGAGATCTAGTCATTTATTCTTTCCTCCAGGTGCCTTTTCCCAATTCCTTTTTTTTTTTTGCTTTAAACTGCAATGGGACTATCCATATGATATATAGATTGCAAATTCAATCTCCATCTCTGAGGATGATGTTGCTTTACATTAGTTCATTCTCTCATGAAGAAGAACTTATTAGATTTACATGCATTGTAAGTTTTTTTCTTGTTATTACTATGCTTTCTCTATTGTTTCTTGATAAAATATTTAATTTCAGAACATGGCATATTACAAAATATCACATGTTGATGGACGGATTAGGAATCCTGAACAACGGATTGCAAGTGATGTTCCAAGATTCTGTTCGGAGTTGAGTGAGCTTGTACAGGATGATTTGACAGCAGTTACCGATGGTCTGCTTTATACTTGGTGTCTTTGTTCTTATGCTAGCCCAAAATACATTTTCTGGATATTGGTAATTCTTGGTCATATTCATTTGTATTTGTTACCGGCTTACATAGTTTTTAGGCAACTGACTGCTCTGCTAAAGTAGTTATTACCATAATGACTAGTTGTCAAATTCACACATGAAATTGCTTTGCAGGCCTATGTTTTGGGAGCAGGAGCTGCAATAAGAAACTTCTCTCCTGCGTTTGGGAAACTAATGTCCAAAGAACAACAGTTGGAAGGAGAATACAGACAGCTTCATTCAAGGTTAAGGACCCATGCCGAAAGTATAGCATTTTATGGTGGAGAAAATAGAGAAGAATCTCATATTCAGCAGAAGTTTAAGACTCTTATTAGGCACATGAGGGTTGTACTTCATGACCATTGGTGGTTTGGCATGATTCAAGATTTCTTATTGAAGTATCTTGGTGCTACCGTGGCTGTTATTTTGATTATTGAGCCTTTCTTTTCTGGCTATCTTAGACCGGACACTTCAACGCTGGGACGGGCAAAGATGTTAAGCAATTTAAGATATCACACAAGTGTTGTAATTTCACTATTTCAGGCATTGGGAACCCTTTCTATAAGTTCAAGACGGCTAAATCGTCTCAGGTATTTCTTTGTTGATTTCTGGCTTTTGTGAGGTGTTAGAGATATAACTTTTGGAAGAAAAACAACATATGGAGGAACAGTAAGCACTTTCTAAGCAACCTCTGAAATCTTATCAGTTGCATCCCTAAAATTCTTGATGAAATGTTGCTTTTTCAGTAATAATTGTTGATTATTACAAGAAAGAGCTTGAGTGAGACAGGGATAGAGGGACATTAAGCACTTTCTTAGCAACCTCTGAAATCTTACCCTATGCATCCTCAAAATTCATGATGAATATGTTTCACATTCAGTAATGGTTGTTGATTATTACAACTAAAATGTGAGTGTGACACAGATTTCTGGTTCATCTAATACTTAAGTTTTATTCTTATTATTATTTCGTTTTATATCTTACAGTGGTTATGCTGACCGCATTCATGAACTAATGCTCATATCAAGAGAGCTAAGTGCTGATGATAAAAAAGCATCCCTGCAAAAAGCTGGAAGTAGGAATTACTTAACTGAAGCTAATTATGTTGAGTTTTCTGGTGTCAAGGTGTGTGAGATAATATTGAACCATTTATGATTCTTAAATCTTAATATGCCTTTGTCATGTTTATGTTGTAATAGTTGTAATGCTATCCAGGTTGTCACTCCAACTGGGAATGTTTTGGTGAAGGATCTCTCTCTGAGGGTTGATTCAGGATCTAATCTTTTGATTACAGGTTGTTTTTCCTTGAAAAATTGTGATTTACATTTGTACCTTTAATATGCATTTTGTTGCCATCTCCCTGTCTTTTAAACATGCTTCTATTTTGCTTTTCTTTATTCATTTCTATTATTGTCAAGGAGGTGTAATGAGCTTTTATTGGAAATGGGAGTTACCATAAACAAATTTTTGTAGATTTTGTTACATAGTGATGAATCACAGCAAGATTTGGCTGGTTACAATGGGGCTTTTTCTTGGAGTTTTGTTCTTGATATGATATATTTACCAAAGCGTGGCTTAGTTTAAATATCCAACCTGGTAACAGTTCTATTTGAATAACAATCTTACTTTGTAGCATATATTTCTGTACATTTAATTTTGAAGTAGAATATAAATTAGTAACTGCTGAAGAACATTGAATTTGTGATCCTCTGGATATGATTCTTATTCTAATTTTCTTTTTTAGACTCCTTTGCTTTAGCTTTTAAATAAAAGCAAAAAGGTTCACATTTTCTCAGACATCTATGGTTTTCTTTAATTCTATCATACTCTACTAAGACTCCAAAGCCATACTCTTTGTGATGTATTTGAAAGATAGGGAAAACTGAATAAGAGGACTGGAGGCAGGTGTAGAAGGAGAAAGAAAAACATACAATATGTTTAATTCTGGTGGCATGAAAAGAAGCATATTTCCTGTTTTTTGAATTAACATTATCTTTTAGGATGGGAGAGAGGCCTGGATTTATGCTTTAGTGCTGGAGCAAGGATGGGGTGAAGATGGGGAATATACTCCCTCTCTCACCTTCTCAACCCCATATTTGGCAACCTTACTTGCTTCTAACTTTTGACAATTATTGATATCGTTTGATCTGTGCTTTTTCAGTGAATGGTGAAAAATCTTGTTGTTCCTTACATTTATGTGTGTATTTATATTTTTTGCACACCTGCGCATTGTTTATGTATGTATGTATGATTTTTCCCTAATTTAAACTGGCTGTGGTTTTTAGAAATTGTTGATGAGAAAATTTTGAAAAAGGCAATACTTAATCCTGTTTGAAAGGGTTTCAAAGATGTCTTGTGATTTTTAGGCCAATATAATTCTTTTGTTTTTTCTTTGCTGAAGGTCCAAATGGCAGTGGAAAGAGTTCCCTTTTTCGGGTTTTAGGTGGTCTTTGGCCACTGGTATCTGGCCATATTGTGAAGCCTGGGATTGGTTCTGATCTTAATAAGGAAATATTTTATGTGCCACAAAGACCATATACAGCAGTTGGAACCCTTCGCGACCAGCTAATTTATCCTCTTACTGCAGATCAGGAGGTTGAACCTCTTACACATAGTGGAATGGTGGACCTATTGAAAAATGTACAAGTTTCATCTCATAATATTTTTCTTATTTTCTATTTTCTTAAAATTGTATTGATGCTTTCTATTTCTGTTACAGTTTTTTAGGCTACCTTCAAAATAATTCTTAACTTTGTTGTCCTTTCAGGTGGACCTTGACTATCTATTGGATCGTTACCCACCTGAGAAAGAGGTTAATTGGGGTGATGAACTCTCTCTTGGGGAGCAACAGAGATTGGGTATGGCTAGACTGTTCTACCATAAACCTAAATTTGCAATTCTTGATGAGTGCACTAGTGCTGTGACAACTGATATGGAGGAGCGGTTTTGTGCTAAAGTTAGAGCTATGGGAACATCATGCATAACCATATCACATCGTCCAGCACTAGTTGCATTTCATGATGTGGTTTTGTCCTTGGATGGGGAAGGAGGATGGAAAGTTCAAGACAAAAGGTATCAAGCATAAAGTTGTAGGTATTGCATGTATTACCATTTGTTATGGGGTGTTAATTGAACTTCTATAAAAGCTGCAGGGAGGATTCTTCAGTACAAAGTGAAGGTGGGATGGATTTGACTAAACTTTATGAGACAGACCGCCAAACTGATGCAATTGCAGTTCAACGGGCATTCAATGCAGCTAAAGAGGTCTTAAAAACTTCTGAAATTTGGTTTTCTTGTTTGTTTGTTTTGTTTAACTGGATCTATTTTTATCTCACTGCAAAATTTTGAGTGAATTTGTCTAGGACTCCGCATTCTCAAATCCAAAGACTCAATCATATGTATCAGAGGTGATAGCAGCATCGCCCTCTGTGGATCATGATGTGAAGTTACCTATTGTTCCTCAACTCCAGAGGGTTCCAAGTGTACTGCCATTGAGAGTAGCTGCCATGTTTAAAGTATTGGTATGTTTTGGACGAGCTGTCTTTATTCTTTTAAATTAACTTCATGAACTTAAAGGATGATTTGCCCATTATGGTGCCCAAAGTAGGTGTCACTAGTTGACTTTGTGAAGTTCTAAATTTTTATGGGACTTGAATGATGAGTTTCCAAAAAACTATCGCTTGTCTTATTTTTCTAGGTCTTTAAGTAGGAGATTTATATAGTTGTTATGACTTTGTTCATGCCTCCTCATGTTGATTTCTAGCTTATTCCTAAAGTGATTTTTCATTAGTGTTTCAGATCCTAGAAATAATTCTATAGATGTAGTAGATTTGATTAAATTGCTTTTAGCATAGAATTTAAATCCTACTGATTTTATAACATTTTTTGAGCATACAGGGCATTAATTTATGTGATATTTTACTTATGTTCAATGTTTGAATTTGAGGAAACCTTGTGCAAAGTCCTTAATGTAAGTAATGAGTAAATGGTGTTCTCATCCACTAACACAAGTTTTTATTTTTTTTAACTACAACCTTAAATTCTTTTATTTCAGGTGCCTACCATATTTGACAAACAAGGGGCTCAACTACTTGCAGTTGCTTTTCTTGTTGTCTCAAGAACATGGGTATCAGATCGGATTGCATCATTGAATGGTATTAGAAATATATTCTCTTACTTATCCATTTTAAAATCTGAGAGATTATTTTATTGTTATTTAAATGCATCAATTCTCAGGAACGACTGTGAAGTATGTTTTGGAGCAGGATAAGTTAGCCTTTATCAGATTAATTGGTATAAGTGTTCTTCAAAGTGGTGCATCATCTTTCATTGCACCTTCCTTGAGGTAATTTTTTCTATTCAGCGTGTATTGACCTCTATATGAAATACTTAAACAAAAAGAGGGAGATAGCAATAAAGCAAGATCTATCAGTGAAACTGTCTAGAGAGTCAGTGCCAATATGATACTGTGTTATTTCACTTATTAATTTTTGTGATATTCTACTTATCTGCAATATAGGCATATATATATATGTATATATGTTATTTCTTCCTAATTACACTAGGGTATATTGTGTTATTATCATTGATATAGTGCTAGGGGAGTTTACTCCAAAACCCCCAATAGAGAAATTGATATCATACTGGTATCTGTTATTGGTTTAGCATGAATGTGTACCCCAAACTCTTGGGTCTACATGTTCTTGAAGTCTGAAGAAAGTTTTCTTGTTTTGTCAGAAGGTACTGAAATTGCTTTCTCTGAAATATTATCTTACTGTGCTTCCCAAATAAATGTGTTAATGAATCCCTTGCTAAGTTCTGACTTCTGAGATTTTCCTGGAGAGGAGAGATTACAGCATTAAGCAAAAGAGTTATAGCATTCATATTAGTGTGTTTTTTCTCCTTTACTGTAAAAAGAATGTTTTTTAAGACTATTCATTTTGTTGTTCAATATTTTTTTTGTTGCCGTATGCACAGATTGGGTAGCTTATTTATATGCAGAGGGCTGTTTCTCTAACTTGTTGGTTTGTATTTGCCTGTAATTTGTGACTGTTAAATAATAAACGCTTTTTATGATAAACAATGTCATTGTTTGTTAACCTGTTATATTTCCATTACTTCATGTCATGCTGGTAAACTTCTGAGTGGATCTCTGGATCATATGAAGATGATGAATGTCAGTCAGGCATTTACAATTTCATGGATAATCTCCAGCAATATTTCTACTAAGAGTTTTCTTTTTTTTAAATTATTTTGTTGTTTTTAGTGCTTCAAAAGACTTTGATTATACTTGATTCTTGGTGGTATGAATTTTACCTTAGAAGTTTTATACTCATCCCAAGCTTTATTTCACATCTAGTTTCATGTCTTCTCAGTGAAAAATATTTTTTTAGACACCAATTTCTTGGTTTACAGGCACTTGACAGCTAGGCTGGCCCTTGGATGGAGGATTAGATTGACTCAACATTTGCTAAAGAACTACTTAAGAAATAATGCATTTTACCAGGTAGTTTGATCAGCTTAGAAACAATGATGCCTGAATACTAGCAGGCATTGCACAGTGTTTATAATTGTCACCACTATTACCTAGAATTCAGCAATGGTAAATTCATATCAAATATATCCCCTTGTAGGTCTTTCGCATGTCAAGCAAAAATATTGATGCAGATCAAAGAATAACTCATGATCTTGAAAAGTTAACAACTGATTTATCAGGGCTGATTACTGGAATGGTAAAGCCATCTGTTGACATTTTGTGGTGAGTACATTTTCTTGTTTTATTATGGTAGCACTATTTTTTTTCTGTCTAAGCTTGGTTCTAGGCTTTGAAAGTATATGTTCCTTTCCTCCCTCCATTATCTATCTTTCTAAGAAAAATTCTTAATATTGCTGCAATTTTTAAGGTTCACCTGGAGAATGAAGCTGTTAACAGGAAGAAGGGGCGTTGCCATTTTGTATGCATATATGTTACTTGGTCTGGGTTTTCTAAGGACTGTTACTCCTGATTTTGGTGATTTGACAAGTCGAGAACAACAACTTGAGGGAACCTTTAGGTAATTCAATCTTGGTTTGGAATCCATGCTACTAATACTAAGAATGCTAGATGTACGTACATGTGGAAATACTTGCATGAACATGTATATGCCAAAATGCCTATATAAACTGGTGTTTAAGATCCAGACTGGTTTGGTAGTTTGAACAGGGAAGCTCAGGAACTGAGCTGGGTAGTCACTACTCCAAAGTAAAACCAGAAGGACCATAAAATCTGGTGGCTTCGAGAAAGTGTCTGGAACTTGAAAATATTTATTTTTACGCTTTTTTGTAAATATTTCTGCCGTGCAATCAAGTTTTAGAACATCTAATGATCCATAGAGTTGCCTCTCTCTGGAAAAGGGAGGGGAAAAAGGGAAAAGAAGAAAAGGCTTAAAAAGATTATGTTTGACAGAAATGAAAGAAAAACCTCTCTGCTACGGTCTCCTTAAGATTTGGCTTCTACCATGTTGATACATTTCTCCCTCCTTCATTATGCACTCCTACATTAGTAGCTTTCTCCTCTGAGTTCTTGTTTTGCTAGGCAAAGCCATCCATTACCATATCATTTAACTCCCTTTCATGTTTCTTGTTTGTCTGTTCTGGTTTTTCTGTCCATGTATAGTAACAGCTAAAATGCCAAATTAAACAGATAAGTCGAAATAATACCTATGGGAGGACACATTCACCAGTTAAAATAAGTGATAGTTTCTTTCTTTGTTTGCCAACCAATCCAGGGCGTGACATCCCCTTTCTCCTGTTCTTTATCCCTCTCTGCCTTCTATGTTTGTTAACTGAATATCTGGGTAAATGTGTGACACTCTTGTTTGTCTTTTGGACCTATGTTTGGCCTTATATATTTCATTGGCCTAGATGATAGTCGTTTTGGCTTTCTTTGAAGTTAGATTAGAATCATTAGATTGTGAATATATGAGGCAAGAATGGCTAGATGAAAAAACTGCAAAGATTAGTATTTGTTTTGAGCAAAGTTGCCTACATGATGCTACGGATTAATCAGAACAGTCAAAATATCTAATTTGAGAAGAATGCTTTGTTTCTGTATCATTTTTTTATATTTATATTTTAATATTTTAATTAATTATTTTTAGGTTTATTATGTGATGTTGTCATGTCTTAACAATGAGTTTTGCTTTGGTTAAGAATTTCAACTTTAGGTCTTCTCATACTCTTACAGTTATAAAAAACATGTTCTCACGGAGGTGCATATGTTTAATTCTATGAATATCTGGATTTTTCTACTTATATCATTCTAATAATAATACTATAATTTAATTAGGTTCATGCATGAAAGACTGCGCACTCATGCTGAATCTATTGCTTTCTTTGGAGGCGGTGCTCGAGAAAAAGCTGTAAGATACTTGAATTCATTGTGTCTAATGCATTGAATGCCAACTGTTGTTTCTATCATTGTTGATGCTGATGTAGAAATTTCCTTGTAACTGAAATCAGGAGTATATTTAATCTCTCTATAGGTTAGCAACTGGAGGTTTGAATATACCTTACGTTTATGTAACTCAAATATATTTTACATTTTACATGCATGGGCTAAAACCCAACAAAATAAACTCTTTTTTGTAATGTTCCTTCAACTGCTGGTTTCATACTGGCTTGAATTTTGTGTCAAAAATTGTTTAAAATGTCAAGCCTTGATAAGAAGATATCTACATGTTGCAGGTTCCATTTGTAATTAAAATAAGTTTGGTATAAATATTTTCTAGCTTATTGTTTCAAAGGCAGACGTTATTCGATTGTTGTGCTCCCTGTCTTGTTATTATATTATATAAAGGAATGTTTTACTGTGAAATGACAGGACTTAAGGTTTTTGCTCCTTGTCTAGAGAGGACATGACCACATAATTTGTTTTTAAGCATGGGCTTCGTCTTTAGCAATTTTGCATGGATCATAGCCCACAATTTTTTCCCCTTTTGTTTGGTTTGGTACCGAGCATGCATTATGCAACATTAGCAGACTCCTTTCTCCCCATAATTTTGATTCCCTGTCTCTAATTCTATGTTTCTTATATTCAACAGATGGTTGAGTCAAGATTTAGGGAGCTTCTTGATCACTCTTTGCTACTTTTGAAGAAGAAATGGCTGTTTGGTATACTTGATGATTTTGTCACAAAACAGCTTCCCCACAATGTTACTTGGGGTTTGAGCTTATTATATGCCTTGGAACACAGGGGGGACCGAGCCTTAGTTTCTACTCAAGGTGAGATATCTGACTTGATTTTATAGTACTTTCTGGTTTCTCTGTCCTCTCTCTCTCTCTGAAAGTACTTGACTATTTTTTAGGTGAGCTTGCACATGCACTGCGGTTCCTGGCATCTGTTGTGTCTCAAAGCTTTTTAGCCTTTGGTGACATCCTGGAATTGCATAGAAAGTTCCTGGAGCTATCTGGAAGCATCAACCGAATTTTTGAGCTTGAAGAGCTTCTTGATGCTGCTCAGTCTGGTATTTCTAATTTACTCTCACTTGATGGAGGTTTATATCTTATATTGCTTTTTAATGTTCATTTTCCTTATTTTTGTTGAAACAATGATTTCAAAAAGTTTAGTCAGATTCTCATAGTTGCTAGCATTTCTTTTGAGAGCTTTATTTTTTAATCAGCTATTCTTGAGTATGAAAAAGTTTTAGAGAATTCGAATATCACATGTTGGGAGAATCAGGTTTTCTGTTGGTAATCATAAATTATAATAATATAAATGCATAGAAGTTAGTGTGCTTGTTTGATAAGGTACCAATGGACTAATGAATTTCTTATCTGAGTTGATTTAACTTAAACTGAAGTAGGTTAATGTAACAGTTAGGTGTGTTTGCATGTAATCTGCTTACAATGTGACAATGCATACATTGTTCCTTACTTCAGGACATTTCAACAAAAATCAGAATACAGAGATTTGTTGGGCCTTTCCAAAACATGGGATTTGAAATGTAGTTGTGTTTCAATTTGATGTACATTTGCTCATAGTATGCATCACGTGAGAAAGTCCTTCCTTGTGATAGCTTCTATATGAAGCTGACCTTTTTTGGCCATCATAAATATTTTTGTTGATCAGCCACTGCTGCATTCCGTGTGATATATCGCTTCTGGATGAAGCTGATCAGTTTTGGCCATTATAAATATTTTTGTTGAACAGCCACTACTGCATGTCAATTTGATTAGGATCAACTTTTCTTTCTTTTGCCTTTCAATTTTTAACTCAGTTGCGTAAATGTTGCACACTTAATCTAACAAGATTTTCATCTAACCAGGGGATTTGAGTACTGATAACTTGTCACGGTCTCAGAGGACTGGTCTCTATGCCAAAGATGTTATTTCTTTTGCCGAGGTGGATATAATTACTCCAGCACAGAAGCTGTTGGCTACGCAGTTGACATTTGATGTAGTACCAGGAAAAAGCCTGCTTGTTACTGGTTAGTATAGGAATTTTTATTTTTCACCTTGATGGTAGATTCACATCTGACATGCCTTTAATCTCTTAAGGACCAAATGGGAGCGGAAAAAGTTCTGTTTTCAGAGTACTTCGAGGTCTTTGGCCCATTGTGAGTGGAAGGCTTTATAAACCATCCCACCATTTTGATGAAGAGGCTGTATTGGACTGTGGCATCTTCTATGTTCCTCAGCGGCCATATACATGCTTGGGAACTTTAAGGGATCAAATCATATATCCTCTCTCTCGTGAGGAAGCAGAGCTGAGAGAATTAAAGTTGTACGGAAAAGGTAACCTACTTGCATAAGTTGCATTGCTTTCCTTATCTTTTAAGTTTCTATTTGATATCCACTATTTATTTATGATTGAATGGTTATTCTAAGAACATAACCATGAAAAAGCACATTGCTTGTGTTGCCATACTTTCAGACATTTCTGTTGGATGAGTTAATTTGACTATTTTTCTGGACTTAATTTATATGGTACAAGAATAGATGCCATTTACATGTGTAGATGTCTTTAAAGATTAGTTACAACAAGAAGCTGAGCCTTCTCCCTCAATGTAAAGTCGACTTTAAGAATCATGTTCATATTGTGCTATTGTGCTCTGTTCAGGATCATATTCTCACTAAGCTCAATAAAGATTGGGGTCCTTTTTTTATAATTTTCATCCATTTCCTCTTTGGTCTTCCTCTCTCCTCAAAACATAGTTGTTAACCAAAACTAGATTCAGTTTTCATGTTCCAAAAAAGAATAAAATTATCTGGAAATTGGGCAATTGGTATTTGCATTTTTTCTCTTGGGATGAGTTTTCAAGGGACATGGACTAAAATTAATGTTGAAAATGCTCAAATTTCCATCTAGGGGTTTCACATGAGAATGTATCTGTTCTCTCTCACTATCATTAAGAATGACATAATAGTTTAAAAAGCATGGTAGAATGACAAATCATTTCTTATGTGTAATGATGTCAAAGTTTCTTTTTAATTTCTTCAATGAATTCTTCAAAAACAATGTATTGAAATTGTCTATGTTTTTGGGAATTGTAAACATGCAAAATTTCAGGTAAAAAAGCTGCAGACACCACAACCATTCTTGATGCACGTTTGAAAACTATTCTTGAAAATGTTCGATTGAATTATCTTTTAGAAAGGGAGGAAGGTGGTTGGGATGCTAATCTCAATTGGGAAGACATCCTCTCACTTGGAGAACAGCAGAGATTAGGCATGGTGAGTTGAGCTAAATTGTTACACCTTCAAGCCATGTTTGGACAACAATATTTTACTCTTTATCGCCGACAGTTCTATTGTTTGATTTCAAAATTTCTTTTTTACCAGGCACGGTTATTCTTCCACAAGCCTAAATTTGGTATCCTTGACGAGTGCACAAAGTATGTTACTAATCCCTATGTATTTTGTTAAAAAGAAAAAAAATCTAGCTAGTTGTCAAATTAACCTGGGTATTCTTTCAATGGCAGTGCCACGAGTGTCGATGTTGAAGAACAACTTTATAGACTGGCAAAAGATTTGGGTATTACTGTTATTACCTCATCACAGGCAAGTAGTTTCACCGGATAGTGAATTAATGACCAACAAGATTATTTGTCCGAACAATTTTAGTTCTGTGAATAGTAAAATATTCAGGATGCTTATCATGATTATCTCATCATCTGATGCACCACTTCCTAATGCAAACTTTGGAACAAAGTTGGCATTAACTGTTGCACTATCCAATTCTCATTTTTCCCTCGATTTAACTATTTCTTCTGCTGTTATGTTTTCTCAGCGGCCTGCCTTGATACCATTCCATGCTTTGGAGTTGCGACTTGTTGATGGTGAGGGTAAATGGGAGCTTCGTTCAATCAAGCAATGAGTTTGGTGCGACGGCAAGCTTCCAGTCTCTGCTCTGTACGCTGGTAAATATATATATATATATATATATATATTTATATATGTCCAAGAACTGGGGGCAACTCGAACCTGACTTCGCCTTTCCATGGAATCAGTTTAACATAATTATACACTCGGGTAAATTCATCATGTTCAGAACAATGAGTAAGGCAAAGGTGATGCCAGGTGCCACTGATATTTTAATCGCCCTTCCAAAAGAAATTCATTATTTTTTATTGTATACCACAGGCTGTGGTATTTGCTCAATACATGAGCTGGAGTCAAAAGGAAAGCAAATCAGATCAGACAATTGCAAATATTGGTAGTTAGGAATCATTAAACGATAACAGTCAAAAAATATATTGTAATCTGTGTAGACATTAAGAAAAATTTCATGTACAGGTTTTTAACCCCCCCCCCCCCCCCCCCAGTTTTTACCCTTTTTTACAGGTTAAAGCCCGTGGCCCCTAAGAATTGATGCGTAATGATTCTTGCCTAATGAATAAAATCGAAGGGAATAGAATATTACATATTTAATCTCATAATATTATTGATAAAATAAGATGATAATTATTATATTTTATGTTTGATCTATATTTAAAGAGTAGGATATGGATTGCAAGAAAAATTAATATTCTTTTAGTATAAGATTATGTAATTTTTTTTTGAGTAAAGGGGATTATTTTTAATTTATAGGATAAAATTTACATATTTAATTATATTTATAAAAATTATATTAATAATTTAAATTGTATAAATTTTAAAAAAAATAATTTGAATAAATAAATAAATTATTTTATCTTTATTTTTACATATATTAAATATAAAATAAAATGATATTATTTAATTTAATTTATAATATTATTTTATTTTATTTTATTATAATTTTATGTATCAAATATGATTTAAATATGGTTTAAGTACTTATATAAAGGTATACGGTTTTGTCCAAATTACTATATCCATGCATGAAACATTTCCTTCTCTTTGTTTTAGAGAGATGAGCCACACAATGCTTCAATGGTAAATCCAAAGACTCCTTTTAAAACATTAATTACCAAAATCTTTCTAAAGAGAGGTAGAGACGAGAACTTGGTGGGTGGGTTTGACTGATCAATAATGCATTTCATAAGAAACGGAAGTTCGGAACCTATACCCGTTGGATAAAGAATTAAAACCTCGTCATTTGGCAACGAAAGCCAATGATGGAGTTTTAAAAAGTGCGTCGGCTAAAAATAGTATCCAAATCCAATGGGCTGGATGTGGATTCTTGATATATATTAAATTATAAACAAACATTGTAGGCATGCACGATCCTCTTGCCAACGTGTTAACCACAACTTTTGAACTTTCTCTTGATTTAGTTATATGCCACTAATAATCATCATTTTACACTAAGCTCTGGGCAGAGAGTGATGATACCTCTTAAGGATCTCCAAGCGATAACTGTCCCCTCTTCCATGAGCTTTTTCCAATAGTAAAGTTCAAGAATTTGGCAGATATCATTTATAATTATTATAATGTAATATAATTAATTGATTATAATTTAATATTATGTAAAATCTATATAAAAATTATATAAAATCAGCATTTTTAAGTTGTGAATTCTTACATAATTTTTTCTTATGATTGATAATTGTAAGATTATAGTAAAAAATTATAGATGAAATATTTTTAGAATCTTTTTATTTCGAAAATTTATATACAGTAAAGTACAATTAAATTAGATTTGGCTAAGATTTCATATCCATTACTACTGTTATAATTTATTCTTCCAAAAACTTTGGTTTTTGTTTGCTTTCCTGCTGAAAAAGCTATTGTTTTAGAAATGACCAAGACTGATTACAGGGAATCTACTCAAATCCTGCATGTATCCTGTTAGATTGTGATTTTGGAAGGTTTCTAACTAGTTAATCAAAAAGAAAACTACAATGTCAGATACAAATGAGCTAGAAAGCAAGTGGAACAGTTGCAATTAACTTTTGCAAGGGTCAGATTAGGATTTTCCAGCCCTTCAGGTTCAACAGGGGGCTTATTCTAATTTTAAAACTTTAATCTACAGAATCTCATGGGATCTTTCACTTCATAAATAAAATTTATACTAATTCAATTTTGGTGGCTGATTCACTTTCTACCACTAAAAACTATATATATTTAAATTTGATCTATGTGTGGATAATATCATTCAGCAACTCCTTGAAAGCAAATGCCTCACTTTCCTGCCATTTGCTTTACATGCAGTGGCCTTTATGTACATACATATAACCTCTCAGTCTCAGCTCCACCCAAAGAATCATCACAAAATAACCGATTATAATTAACCAAGCCATAGCTTTCTCTGCAGTCAAAAACTTCACCAGAGAATTCTTTCCCTCAATGGGTGTTTCTCATTTCCTTTCGTCTCTTTGCTGTGAACTGAGAATCTTGCAAGCCAAAAACATAGAACCAAAGTCCCCTGGAAACCTTTTTATCAGATACTATCTCTCTGCTGGAAACAACAAGAGAATTCAACTAAATAGCCAGGAGATCTACTCAAAGTCAGAGCTGCTTATTTGGAATGAGTCCTTCTCTTTGGAATGCTCAGGAGCTGAAGAATCTCTCAATGACCTGAAGCAACAAACTGTAGTTTTTGAGCTCCGCTGGAGGAGCAGAACCCCAGTTCTTGGAAGGATAGGGAAGTCACAGCTTTTGGGCAGAGCTGAAATCCCATGGAAAGCCGTTTTTGAATCACTAAACATGGAGATTGGCAAATATTGGCTTACCATGGTTTCAATGAATAATCGTGTTCATGAAAGTCTTGAGCCTCCTTCACTACAAATATCAATGACATTAGTTCGAGGTCCAGCAATTGTGCAAATAGAGAAGAGAAAGAAAAGGTTTAACAACAATTGGGATGGCTGTGGATGCAATGATATTGGTGGAGGGTGCAGTTGTGCAGAATATGAAATGTTTGCAGCAGCTGCTATGGAGGCACTGTAGTCACAAAGGAGAGGCTAAAGCACTGTAGTCACAAAGGAGAGGCTAAAGCACTAAGAGTCACAAATGTTTACCTTTTTTTTTTTTTTTTGTAATTTGTTATTAAACTGTAGATATGAGAGTAAAGAGAGATCCTATTCAACTCTTTTGAAGAAGGAATCAGATCAATTTCTTGAAGGTTTTTGAAGATACATAGTTCAATCGATCTTCTGTTTTTAATACAGGAGCATTATTGTTGGATATTTAATCTCATTTTTATCACTTGAGGTAAATCCAAATGATTTTCTCTTGTTTAAGCTTTAACCTGATATTATACAGATCACAAATCAATAAGGCATGTGTAGTTGAGATTCATATTGTCTGTAGCTCAAGGTGTTTCAATGTACGGCTGGTAGATTAATTACCATTCACCAACTTAGGGTTTCTTTTTTCTTTTCTTTTTTTTTCAATCTAATTAGGCATGCATGGATGCTTTCATGAGCCTGTAAAGTATGAAGTTTTCTTAGCTTAAATGCATGTATTAAATGGCCGAAAAGTAACAAGAGAAATGCAACTTCCATCTTTCTTCTTTTTCTCAAAGAAAATTAAATATGGAGGATATTCATATAAGTAATTATATAATCATGTATAAGTAGTTGACGATATGTGTATTAATGTCATGTAAAATATTAAAATTTTTATATTCATATTATATTTTATTCGATAATTACGTATTACAATTTACGTTAATACGAAAATATGAAATATATATTTTTTTGTTTTATTAAACTTATATATTGTTATTATTAAAATTTTAAATTATATTACCTTCGAATCTTATTTTCATATTATGTTTATATAATATTATCGTATTATATTTTAAATTATCAAGTCCAATGATAAAAAACAAAAAAAAAAAAATAAATGCATTATAGATAGCTTGGTATTTGGCGCATTAAGTGGATCATGCATGTATTCCCAACTAAAAGAACAAGGTTTGAATTAAAAATATATATATGTAACCAAAAAATCTCTTCTCCAAAAAATTGAAAAGAAAAAGGAAAACAATAAAAATTAGAAAAGCCAAGTATTGTATGGGAATGCAACCTTCCACTTAATTACAAAAAAAAAAAAAAAAACACTACCAAATATTGTGGGTATATATATACACTTGATTTAATTATTTCCTGTGTATCACTTCAGTATTTATTTATTTATTTTTCCTTGGTTTAATTTTAGGTTTTTCTTTTTTCTCTGATGTGATGTGGTAGAAAGCAGCAATCATTGGCATATAACCAAAATTGGCATGCATTAATTAACTGTCTATGATATAGTTATTAATCAAAAAGTTAAAATGACTCACTCAACTCACATTTGTTCCAAATGAAAGGGAAAGGATTATAGGAGTTAATCATAAGAAATTAAGATTTGAACAAATTTAATTAACAAGCTGTTACCCAACCAGAGATCATTGAAAAAGAAGTTGACATCGCACCCTTCTTTTCTTGGTTATTAATTACACGGACTCTATATCTTCAATGTTTAGACAAAATAGTAATAAAGGTAAGTGTTACATTTGTCAACCTTGTAATTCACATGTCCTTTTCACCATAACCAACTTTTCAATTGGAGTTTTCTTGCCAAATCAAACAAAAAAAAAAAAAAAACTTTGTGTTATGAATTCAAATCTTACCTATAATTTTGAGGACTTTAAAGTTTGATTGAATTTTTTTTTTTATAAATTTGAATTCTGAATTTTTAAAATAAAAAATATGTATCAATCATTAAATTAAATATTCGAATGCAAATTTTAATTCAAGTTTAAACATTGTGTATTAATCATGATTTAAATTTTAATATTTTTACACTCTAATTTTCTTACTTATTATAAAAATTTTATTGTCAATGTATAAAATATATAAAAATATATATATAATTAAAATACATTTATATATCATCACTTTTGATTGTTTTGTAAACTACAAACAAACAAATACTCTTACCATCCTAAAATATTAAAAATATAAATGTTTAATGGTTTTATTCAAAAAAAAAAAAGTTTTTTTATATTCCTATATGTTCAAGGAGTTGTTTCCCAAATAAAGACAATAGAAATAAAACAGATTGATCTGTCATTTTCTTTTCTTTTCTTTGTTATCAATCAAAGTTTCAAAGTTCAAGCCAATATAAACAAGAAAAACGTAAAGATTTGTCTTGCAATTTAAATTTCCTTTTTACTCTCTCTATAAAAAGATTATCTTGTCAAATGCCACAAAAAAAAAAAAAGTTTAATTTGACATGCAACCCTCAACCTAATTTCATGGCCTCCACCTATTTCCAAATTTGGCTTGGGTTTCATGTTTAAACTAATAAAATATATAAGAACTACTGGAGCTCTATTCATACTTTAGTCATTTGGTGTGGGGACTTTTTTTTTTTTTTTTTTAAATATATATATCTGACATAATTTATACGAATAATAAATGTTAAGATTCAAATCTCAAACTTCGTAAATTTTTTAATTTAAAATGTTAAATTATAAATTTGAATTAAATTTAAAATTATTTTAAGAAAAGCATCAAATTACACATTGATTTAAGTAATTTTTTGTGACATTTAATTATTTGTTTTGATGAGGAAAGAATTAGTATATATATATAATTATTTAAATTAAAAATTTTAATTTGGAAAGGTAAATTAAATAATAATTAAAAGCAACATTAATTTATGCTTATAAAATACACCAAGTTATGTTGTTTGATAGTTTAGCATTATTTTTCCTTGTACCAAAACAACATATGTTCTAACTGCTCTTTGAAATTTAATTGGTCCTACTTCCTACATATTCAATAAATATTACATTAATTTTGGACATAAATGCAAATATGATGTTCTACCATTTCATTGCTTTTTTTTTTTTTTTTTCAGTACATATGCCCACAATGAGTTTATTTCCTTTCTTTGATCAGCTTCATTCACTTAAGATTAGTTGAAAAAGGAAACTATTAATAATTATATATATGTCTTAAAAATAATTTTTCCTGTTCTTCAAAAAAAAATATATATATTTTTTTCCTATTATTTCTTTGACCTTTGAGTTTATCAATGTTAGTGGCAAACTGGTAAATATATATTGTTTGACATTATTGTTTTCAATTTACATGGAATATTATCAATCAATATTAAATTACTAGTGAGAACCAATGTGTATAAATTATGCATTTTATAAAACCCTAAGAAAATAGAAATTATGCTTTATACATTGAGAAAAAAAAAAGAATGTTTTTATAAAAAAAAAATGAACTCTCATAATAATTAAAAAAAAAAAAAATCAATACTACAACTCTGCATGGGTTTCTGACACGTGTCAATTTTCAACAGCGAGTCTTTAGATTCCTCGAAACCACGAGAGTACGTATCTTTAATTTAAAAAATTTTGTATATATATCCTTTAAAAAAATTCGAGTTATTTCTTTCTCATCTTTTAAAGAAAAAATATCTCCGAAGGACTCTTGACTTGAGCTCATAGCACACAAGAAAAAAAATGGAGAGAAGCACGCCGATTCGAAAGCCTCACACCTCAACGGCCGATCTGCTGACGTGGAAGGAGGCTCCACCGTCTGCCTCCTCCAACATCGCCGCCTCCTCCGCCTCTGCCCAGCCTTCCTCTGGTCGTACAATCCAGGTCCATTACTATTATATTTATTTCTATATACTCATTCATGTGTATATATATATATATATATATATGCATGCGCATTATCTATATATATATATATATACATATTTTCTTTATCTGACGAATGATGCATTGAATAACAGCCGTCGGATAGAATCAGCAAAGTGCTGTTCGGAGGTCAGGTTACTGATGAAGAAGCTCAATCTCTCTTGAAGAAGTAAGTTCCCTTTCTATTTTCAGCTTAGCTTTTTTTCTCAAAAAAAGTTTTTTTTTTTTTTGTGGAGTTTGAAATTTGAGTTACTTTTTATTGTAAAAATGAAATCTTGAATTTCGTCCACTTCTTGCTAGTTTTAAATTGTAGAACCAGATCTACTGTTACATTTTTTTGGGGTTTGGTTTTTGATCTGTTTCAAGTTATAAATTTTTACTATTTTATTAGCTGAGGAAATTTCGTTAATATAATCAGAATTTTTTTTTTTTTAAAGAAAGAGAAGCTTTGATCTGTTTCATTAATGCATGGACTGTTTAAATTACCTAATTTATATTCTATTTATTTGGTTGAAATATTCAGTTTGTTTGAGTGGTTTAAGTGTTAATCTGGCTAAAAGTCCTTCTTTTCTCTTTTTGAGTTCTTTTATTTGTTTATTCCTTAACCAACATGCAATAAAAAAAAAAAAAAACTTTATCTTTTTTCATATGAAAGCATATATTTAATCATGCATTATGGAGTACTTGTTACGGGTTTTGATCTAAGACTCAGAATTCGTGCGGCCTTAGGCTTGGAATCACCTCCTTTTAGCTTAAGTCAGCTTAAAACACAAACATGCGGGCACTAGAACAACTGGAAGGACAGAATGCGCAAGTTTGAGAGAACAAAAGAATTGTTGGAATATGCACTATATATTACTGAAGCAAAGTGTCTGATTATATACAAAAGAGGGTGGGGCGACCCTATATTTATAGTTGAGGCTCCCAACTAAACTTATGGCTAACTCCTAAAATCAAGAGATTACAATATCTCTTAAAAATCAGGGATAACACAGATTACATATTAATATAGAAGGCTCCTCCTCATTTTCAAGGTCAACTAGATCCTACTGAAGGCTCTTGTCGATCCTGGAGTGCACTTACTTCCTTAGGCCCTCCTAGGTGTGGTGCGGGTGTCTTGCGGGGTTGGCTCTGGCTATGTGGGCAGGCCTACATGCTGTGCAGGCGGTCTGGACTCCTCTCCAAGGCCTAGTGCACAAACGACCGCCAATGTCCTCGGTGCTCGAGCCTTAACCTCTGGTGCTCAGGCTTGTGCGCTGGGTGCGCCTGCCTAGGACGTGACATTCTCCCCCCCTGATTGCGCGACATCCTCATCTCGTCCTCTACATGGAATTGCTTAATCTAGTCCTAAAATTGCCATAAGTCTTCCGTTGGCTCCCAGCTTGCCTCACTGTCTAGAAGTTCCTTCTAGCGCACCAAGTACTCTTGTCTTGGTTGATAGTTCTTCTGCCTCACTTCTCGGTCAGCAATGATGTTGTGGACCTTTCTCTCATATGAGACCTTGGTTCCCAAAAGTGCATGCTTCGACTCTGCCCGTCTTGGATCTCCCTCATCCTTATGGAATGGCTTGAGCATGCTAACATGGAATATTAGGTGTACCCTCAGTGCCATGGTCAGGCCTTGGTGTGCTTTGGTCCTGCTATGACTGACCCTGAATTGAGTAGCGGTCGAGACCAAACTGGGGGGAAAGTGGTTTTAAGCAATGCGGGCGTGCATTTGGAGCATTGGAACATGTTACTAATATGTTGTGCGGGCAGTGAGAGCCTTGGACCGTAAGATACGCTGGTAAGTTTGAGACAGTGGCAAGCATCCTTAAACCAAGTAGCCCAGCGGGTGCCATTAGTGGAAGTAGTGTGCGGGCATTCTGAGCATGGGAATATGTTGGGGATATTGTGCGTGGATAGTTTGAGCCCTAAACCCCAAGATACGCAGGTAAGTATGAGGTAGTGCATCGGTGCCTTGGGACCAGCTAGCCAGTCAGGTGCTGTTAATTGAAGCCATGTGCGGGCATCTTCGAGTGGGTTGGTGGAGCAACGAGTAGAATCAAGGAATAATGGTGACCAAGAGGAAGGTTATGGGACCCTGAGTTAGCCGGAGAAAGGCCCTAAGATGGCTGGATAGGAAAGTGTCCCCATTTCAGAGAATCTTACAGTTACTGGTAGGAGACTAGGAAAATCTCTTACCCTTTTTATAAGGGGATGACTGGTGTCAGCTCTCCACCACCCCCTTGGCTAGCGGGCAGGCAGGGGCCTGGCTAGTCTGAAGTGAGCTACTCCTAGGCACTAGTGGTGTCTAGGCGAGCGGGCATCGTAGGGTCACGAGTGTGGCACGATGTTTCCTCGGGTCATGGTAAACTCGGGGACGGTTGGGGCCGGCGGGCCTCGTATCGCCCCTTTGCGTTGAGCCATGGGGTTACATGGTAGAGTTTACTATGCCCCTCGGTTTCCCCTCCTTGAGCCAGAAGGATCATGAGATGGTGTTTGCGTAGGAGGGATGCCATCGAGCTTGAAGGATGTGCGGGCTAGCAGGTAGGCACGCTGCTAGACCCTTGTGGCCAATCGCTAGAGGTGTGCTGCAGCTGGGGCAGTCCACCCAAGTCCCCCTTGAGGGACTAGCATGATGTTGGATGTCAATCATGCGTGCGGGCAGTCTACATAGAAGCTAAGGGCCTAAGCCCTAAGAACTGAGTCCCGTGGGAAGAGATGAGCCTAGAGGCTCTAAGTTGGCTATTGACCAGCTTAAGTGTCGTGCTTGTGTAAACTTGATACGAGAGTTTGCTTACGATACGGGCGGGCGTGGTGTTGGGTTCTCACCATGTCAAGAAGTAATAATATCATGAGAATCGAGGTTGCGTGCCTCACGGGTATTCAAGGGTCGGTGCTTGAGACCTTAAGCCCTGCGGGCAGAGATAGGTGCTTGGGGCCACTTTGAGAATCGTGGGTTGATGAGTGACGGGAGTTGGGTTCCTCCTTATAGAGTTCGGAATGAGTAACCCTACGGGGTCAAAGCCAAAGAAAAAGCTCATGTGCATGCGGCTTGAAGGATTGAAACTAAGCTGTCCAAGGAAAAATGGACTCATGAAAGGCTGACCTCGACTGTGAGTAGTCTTGGTGCCGCACGGAAGTGTGGTTTCAGAATGGGAAACGCGCGGCCCGTGACACTCGGATTGGGTGGCATATCCAGCTTGTAGGCAACTTTGCCTACCCTTTTGAGAACTTTGAAAGGTCCTTCATACCTCCGAACAAGGCCTTTGTGCAGCCCCCTGTGGCGCACAATGTGATGCAGCTTCACCAACACCAAGTCTCCTACTTGGAACTACACGTCCCACCTCTTCTGGTCTACCCACTTCTTCGACCTTTTCGCGACTTTGTGGAGATAGACTCTACCCAAGTCGACTTGCTACTGCCAAGCCTTGGCAAACTTGTATGTTGTTGGATTTGGCCTTGTATAACCTATAGCAATCGAACCGGGTGTTAGCAGTTGCTGACCTGTCACAATCTCAAATGGATTCTGGTTCGTTGCTTCACTCATCTGCAAGTTGTAGGAAAATTGGGCGACATCTAACAGCTTTGGCTAGTCCTTTTGCGTGGCACTCACATAGTGCTTGAGTTAGACCTCCAACAATCCATTCACATGCTTAGTCTGCCCATCGGTCTGCGGATGCATGCTGGTGGCAAAGTTCAAGTCTGATCCCAACAGCTTGAACAACTTAGTCTAGAATCTGCCCATAAAACACTCGTCCCAATCATTAACATTGGTCCTCGGCACTCCCCATTACTTCACCACGTTCTTCAGGAACAATTGCGTTGCCTCTTCGGCTAGGTACTCCTTGGTTGTTGGAATGAAAATCTCATACTTGGAAAACTTGTCCACCACTACCATGATTCTCCCAAACCCCTCTGCTTTGGGAAGACTAACTATAAAGTTTAGAGTGACATTTTCCCATGGTCGCATTGGCACTGGCAATGGCTCTAAGAGACCGCTTGGTTTCTTAAGCTCCACCTTGTCTTATTGGCACACAAGACAAGTCTTCACATAGGCCTCCACATCTTCCCTCATGTGCGGCCAGTAGTATCGGTCTTCTAGCAAAGCCAAGGTGCGACTCACCCCTGGGTGTCCAGCCCACCTTGAATCATGGTACTCGTGGCTGACTTCCCTGCAGAGCTTCCCATGCTGTGGCACAAACAACCTACTGCCCTTGGTAAGCAACAAATCATCTTGCACACAAAATCGTCTAGTCTTACCTTGCTTGGCATGCTCGATGAGCACTATGGCTGTAGGATTTTGTGCGAGCCCCTTCCTAATACGCAGCATCAAGGAACCCTCTGGTTGGCTAATGGCAGCTAGGCTCGCCTTTCTGCTCAACGTGTCAGCCATTAGGTTTGCCTGCCCAGGCTTGTACTCCAACTTGTAATCAAATTCCACAAGAAAATCTTGCCATCTCGCTTGCTTAGGGGCAGCTTTTTCTGCATTTGGAAGTAGCTAGTCGCCACATTGTCCGTCTTGACCACGAACCTCGACCCCAACAGGTAATGGCGCCAAGTGTGCAAGTAGTGCACCACTGCTGTCATCTCCTTTTCTTGGACCGTGTGCCTGCGCTCAATCTCATTGAGCTTCCGGCTCTCAAATGCAATTGGATGACCCTCCTGCATCAACACACCCTTTATTACGTAGTTTGATGCGTCTGTATGCACCTTATATAGCTTGGCATGGTCTAGCAAGGCCAAGACTGGCTCCTCGGTCACAGCATGCTTCAACCAATCAAAGGTTTCCTGGCACCCTGCGCTCCACTCCAATGCTCTCCCTTTTTTGAGCAAGTCAGTCAATGGCGTGGCTATAGCTGAATGGCCTTTGATGAAACATCTGTAGTAGTTGACTAGCCCAAGGAATGACCTCAACTTAGTGACCTTGGCTGGCGGTTCCCACTCCAAGATGGCACGTACCTTGACTTCATCCATGCAAATCTTGCCACCTCCCACTATGTGGCCTAAGAACGGGATCTCCTGCTGGGCAAATGAGCACTTTTCCCTCGACATATAGTTCGTTCCCTTACAACATCTATCTCAAGTGATCTACATGGTCCTCCAATGCCTGGTTATAGACCACAATATCATCAAGATAAACCACAACAAAATGATCAAGGAACGATTTAAGTACCTTGTTCATTAGAGTGCAAAACGTGGCTGGAGCATTGGTGAGTCTGAATGGCATGACCAAGAACTTATACGAACCATAGCGGGTAACACATGCTGTCTTGGGCTCATCTCCCTCCGTGATCTTGACTTGGTAGTAACCTGACCTCAAATCCAGCTTGGAAAACCACCTTGTGCTTCCAAGTTGATCGAACAAGTCCGCAATGAATGGCATAAGATACTTGTTCTTCACGGTCAGCTTGTTCAATGCCCAGTAGTCTATGCACAACTGCATCGACCCATCGTGCTTGGGTTGGAACAACACCGGTGCACCATACGGGGCCTTGGATGGCCTGATGTACCCCCGCATCAATCAGCTCCCCGAGTTGCTTCCTTAACTCCTCCAACTCTGGGGGAGACATTCGGTAAAGGGCCCTGGCTGGTGGCTTGACCTCGAACATCGGCTCGATCCTGTGGTCCACCTCTCTCTTGGGTGGCAACTTGCCTGGCAGCTTAGCGGGCATCACATCGCTAAAGGTCTCCAGCACCTCCAAGGGGGTGTCAGTCTCTTTCTCCCTCGGTTTCTCATACTTCAGGGCTGCCAAAAAGGTGTTTTCATCGCTGCTCACCGCCTCGGCAAATTGAATAGTTGACAGCACCTTGGACCCAATCCTGGACCCACGCCTCAATCGTACAAGGCATTGGCACCGTGCATCTAGAATGCATATACAATTGGCAAAAGGCACAATGAGGTCGTTAATCCGAACAAGGAAATCTTATCAAATCACAAACTCATAGTCATCCAAGGGTATTACTTCAATGGTTTCCTTGCCCTTCCAGTTTCCAAGCTGTAACTCCACTCTCCGCACTACTCCAATGGCTGGAATCTCCTTGGAGTTCACCGTCTTGATGGTACCAGTCCCTTTTTGCACCTTTAGTTCGAGTTTTTGAACTCCATCACTTGAAATAAACAAATGTGAGGCACCTGTGTCCACTAGTGCGTTCACTTTCCTACCCGCAACCATCAGATCCGCAAACATCAGCCCCTTTGGCTTGCGGCTCCCCTTACTCTGGACAAGCACCAATGACCCAAGCTTTGCTGTCCCTGCCTTTGGCTCTTCATCTAACTCTTTGTCTACAGCAGCCAGCTTGCCCCTCTTTGGGCAATTGCGTGCTATGTGTCGCTCTCCACATAGGTAGCATGAGATCGGCTCACAGTCTCCCTTTGTCTTCCATTTCCCTATTGGTGGCTTCTTCTCGCCATCTTTGTCCGAATGGTCTCAGTCCCCATCCTTGGACTGCCGGTCACGGTCCTTTCCCTTGGACTGTGTCTCCCGGTCTCTCTTGTCTTTGCCCTTTCCCTTGGGCTTGGAAGACTTGAACTTGTTCTGTGGTTTGAACTCCACCAAGGACTCAGCAGTAGTTATGGCTTTAGCCAAGTCACGAACTCCCCTTCGTTGTAGCTCATGCTTCACCCACGGCTTCAACCCATCCATGAAAGAAAATAGACCCTCCCTTTCACTCAGATCTGAGATCTGAAGGATTAGTTTAGAGAATTTTTGGATGTACTCCCTCAAGTCCCCTTGCTGGCTGAGCCTACGCAACTTTGCCCGTGCCTCATCATTGGTGTACTCCGGGTAAAACTGCTCCCTGAACTCTTTTTGGAACTTTTCCCAGGTTCCAATCATGGTGCCCTCGCCTCGGACATCATCACACTTGCACCTCCACCACAATAAGGCAACATCAGTAAGATACATTGAAGCGGTGTTTACCTTGGTAGCATCGTCTTTCATGCCTGTGGCCCAAAAGTGTTGCTTCGTCCCCCATAGATAGTTATCTACTTTCTTGGTCGCCCTTGTCCGTTTGAACTCTTTGGGCTTGGAATCTCCACACGAGTCTTAGACACTCCAGCAAACATGCCATTCCCAATGGTAGTCTTGCAAATAGTGAGCTCCCCCCTGAGCTCCTCTATCTTTTTACGCATGGCCTCCATCCCATTGCGCATGATCTCCACTTGAGCTTCCAAGACTTCGTTATTCTGGGTGATCATGTCGAGGCCTTCATTAAGAGCAGCTTGCAACTCACCCTTAAGCTCCTCCTCCATTGAGTCTAGCACTTCAATGTGAGTCTTCACATCGTCAAGCTTCTCCTTCACATCGTCACCTTTACCTTGGACAGCCTCCCGTCCATGGTAGATCAAATGTCTCTCGAACTGGCTTTTTTGCCCCTTCCGCGACCTTGCTCCTAGGCCTCTGATTGTTGGCTAGCAACATCGCTTTGAGATGCCATCTCCTTGACTGCTATCTAACTTGCATACAAACACAAGCAAAACCTGAATCGAACCTACTATGGTATCAACTGTCAAGGGTTTTGACCTAGGACTCAGAATCTATGCGGCCTTAGGCTTGGAATCACCTATTTTTAGCCTAAGTCAACCTAAAATACAAGTGTGCGGGCATTAGAACAATTGGAAGGACATAATGCGTAAGTTTGAGAGAACAAGAGAATTGCTAGAATATACACTGTATATTACTTAAGCAAAGTGTCTAATGATGCACAAATGAGGGTGGGGCGACCCTTTATTTATAGTTGAGGCCCCTAGCTAAACTTATGGCTAGCTCCTAAAATCAAAGGAGTACAATATCTCCTAAAAATCAGGGATTACACAGATTACACATTAATACAGAAGGTTTCTCTTAATTTTTAGGGTCAACTAGATCCTGTTGAAGGATCTTGCCAATCCTGATTGCTTCTAGAAGATCTTGGAGCGAACTTACTCCTTTGGACCTCTTAGGTGTGGTGTATATTACTTAAGCAAAGTGTCTGATGATGTACAAATGAGGGTGGGGCAACCCTCTATTTATAGTTGAGGCCCCCAGCTAAACTTATGGCTAGCTCCTAAAATCAAAGGAGTACAATATCTCCTAAAAATCAGGGATTACACAGATTACACATTAATACATAAGGTTTCTCTTGATTTTCAGGGTCAACTAGATCCTGTTGAAGGATCTTGCCAATCCTGATTGCTTCTAGATGATCTTGGAGCGAACTTACTCCTTTGGACCCTCTTAGGTGGGGTGTGGGCGTCTTGCGGGCCTGACTCTGGCTGTGCGGGCAGGCTTGCATGCTGTGCGAGAGGTCTGGACTCCTCTCCAAGGCCTAGTGCGTAAACGACTACCAATGTCCCTGGTGCTTGAGCCTTAACCTTTGGTGCTTAGGCTTGTGCGCCGGATGCACCCGCCCAGGGCGTGACATGCTTACATTGATAACTTATGACCTGTTCATGTCTTTTTTGTATTAGATTTCATTTGGTAGTTACTTTTTTTTATGTGCTTCATTTGAAAATAATCTGTTTGTGTAACGGATCTAAGGAAGAGTCCCGAATCCCACATTGAACATAATAGGAGGCTCATTGGGGTATAAAAGGGTTCACACCACCTCTCTCTTATGAGGTGCCTTTTGTAAGATAAAACCGTGAGGCCAGGGAGGTCAGAGCGGACAATACCTCACAAGGGTGTGAACCGTGGTGGTCAGGCTGATCTGGGACGTCGGAAGGGTGAATGCTCGGGTTTCGGAGTCGCGCGAGTGCGAAGCTTAAGTCTCAACCCGTGACAAGTGGTATCAGAGCCAGCCCTAAACCGTTCGATCCACGCCAAGCACCTTGAGGGAGGTAGGCAGGGTGGCCAGCCTCTGTGACGAGGGCGTCACGAGATTGGGTGGGGAGAATGTCACAGATCTAAGGAAGAGTCCTGAATCCCACATTGAACATAATAAGAGGCTCACTGGGGTATAAAAGGGTTCACACCACCTCTCTCTTGTGAGGCGTCTTTTGTAGGATAAAACCGTGAGCCCATGAGGGTCAGAGCGGACAATACCTCATAAGGGTGTGAACCGTAACGGTCAGGCTGATCTGAAACGTCGGAAGGGTGAATGCCCGGGACCCGGAGCCGCACGGGTTCGGAGCTTAAGTCTCGACCCGTGACATTTGAACTGAGAAATCTTTTAAATTAGACATTGAAAGATAGACCATGACAAACATAATGTTGGGTATAATATATTTTAGGTGTTATCTTAAATCTAAACTTTCAGGTCCAGTTGGCTAAAGAGTAACATTAAAGTAGACTGCACTCTGGAAGTTTCCTCATTTATATATCTTCATTATTTCTGAATTCTTTTGTCTCCGTTTGCTTCATTTGTTTATTTCTTTTTCTTTTTTTTTTTTGTTTTTTCAGTTCCTCTGAATGTTATTCATTGAATATTCCAGTTGTGTTCTCCAACTCACCTCATACTGGTTTAAGACTAATACTACCTTACAAGTTAGATCTAGAACTGATGTGGGAATTCCTTGGGCTTTTAAGATAACTAATTTAATTCCTTGGTCATGGATTATATGCAATTTCATTTGGTAAAGAAAGCGCCCTGCTCAAACTAATATTGAGACTTTCAGTTATATGGTATCTTATAATGCTCATTGGATTGTGGATTAGCCATGGATTATTGATGCATATACTCCCAGAAATTGGACTTTGTTCTAAGAACTTCATGACTCTGCTTGAGTCTCTTGAGTGAACTAAAATCCTTCTTTCTCATTTGTTCTATGGCATGGAGTTATGTAATATAGTACATTCATCAAGGGCCATTTTGGACATGTGTGGCTATCATTCATCTGAGTCCATTTATAATTTGTTCACTATTGCTCTTTCAGGAAGCCTTGCTCAGGTTACAAAATGAAAGAGATGACTGGTAGTGGCATATTTGCTGCCAATGGTGCTAATGGTGCATCTGAACCTACTGCTACTAATCCTACAAATAAAACAGGATTGCGCATGTATCAGGTATCCATTTGATCTTCCTTGCAGAATGAGCATGATTGTTCACCAGTTGTCCAAGATGTAAATTTACTATTTTAAACTTTGGTGATATGATTTTCAGCAAGCAGTGAATGGCATTAGCCAAATATCATTCGGTGCTGATGGGAGTGTTTCTCCTAAGAAGCCTATCTCTCTCCCTGAGGTAGCAAAGCAGCGAGAGTTAAGCGGCACATTGCAAAGTGAGTCTGATGCAAAGAATAAAAAGCAAATATCAAATGCCAAGTATAAGGAGATCAGTGGACATGACATCTTTGCCCCTCCTTCTGAAATTGTGCCACATTCATCGGCTGCTACACCCTCCACTGAATCAAGAGAAAGCAACAACATGGGAGAACCTGCACCACGAAATATGCGCACATCCGTCAAAGTTTCAAATGTGAGTTTATATTTTCTTGTCCGATAATCCTTTCTCGCTGTTTTAGCCTTGGTAGAAAGTTAGAACAGTTGATTCAGTGGTATTGCCTTTTCCATATACAAGTTATCTTTGGAGGGTTTGGCTGAATAGTTGCTTTCCAATTGGTCTTTAACACTAGATCCATTTTAATTTTAGGAGTAGTGACCTCAAAGATGCACCACATCACTCCTAAAACAAAAACTGTTGATAAAGGCCAAATGCTGTTAGTCTCCTCAGTCTTGCAATGACAATTGAGGCTTCCATTATAAGTATCACTGTAGCAATCCTTTATAAAACTGATCAGGTGCTTTTATGTTCTTGTGATACTGGGAATAAGCACATGTTCACATAAGTCTAAGATTAAACCTGAACTTTTTTATCGAGCAAATAAAATTTTGTTCTCTCCAATTTGCATAAATTCCTTCAGTCAAAGTCCATCTTAGGCTTATCGTGCCTGCATTCTTCCACAACTTGATTATTCCAAGGATTATCTCTGTTCTGCAAGTTCTGATAGATGCAGAACTATTCAAACTCTTCCTACTTTTTCTCCATATCTTAAATTTGAAGTTTCACCAGTCACAGAACCGCTATCAAACATTTATTTTTTCGCTACTATTATAGCCTGCTGGAGGTCAAACAAGTATCCTATTCACCGAAGAACCTGTTGTCAGGACGTCAAAGAAGATACATAACCAAAAATTTCAAGAGCTGACTGGTAATGATATCTTCAAGGGAGATGTTCCTCCAGGTTCTGCAGAAAAACCACTGAGCCTAGCTAAACTGCGAGAAATGAGCGGGAACGACATCTTTTCTGATGGGAAGGTGGAATCTCGAGATTATCTTGGTGGTGTACGCAAGCCCCCTGGTGGTGAGAGCAGCATTGCCTTGGTTTAACTTTGACATTACGCTGCCTGTGTACCAGTAGTGTATTCTACTTTACATCCTAGTTTGCGAGCAGTGTTTTAACCGTGAACTGCCCTTGATGCCTTACGATCACAGTTGGGCATTTGAGGGGTATTTGAGCGGCGTATGTTGGTTGTGGTTGTATATGTATACGTTGTTAGAGTGTAACATTTAGATCGAAACACCCAAAGCGGACGGCTAATTGAGTTATTTGAACAGTTTCCAGTGTTGTGTTGTTAGTGTTTGGTCTGGACTCCAGACCAACTTTGTTTGTTGCTGTGTAATAATAAAAAGGCCCTTGTTGAGTTGGTCCCTGATATGTTCTTTGAGCTTAAACTAGGATATGTTCTTCAGTCGGTCCCATGTCTTGATATTTAAATGCAAGTATCGTGTATGGTTGTCGTTGAGATCAAAGGATCAAATGCTCCCTACAAATGTTAAAAGCATAAGACAGCCGCTCAAAAGACCAGCAAGACGATTAGCCTACCGTCCCCAAATCATTTTTCATCTTTTGGATTTGATTTTCACGCCTTTTGATGCTTTGTTACCTCAATCATTGCCTAGCATGATTGAATCTGAAATTGAACACAGTGACAAATAGTTGGAACACACTTAAACAAGATCACCCAACTCAATTACTTCATCTCGAAAGTTCTAAATGGAAGAAAAAGACAGAAACCCAAGCAAATATAACTCAAAGCTGGCAATGCAAACTAGATATTCATAACCGCTCAGACGTCCCAGATCAAATCAAGGCAAGAAGCATTCTCTCATAGCCTCCAGAAGTGTCCCCAGCAATTGCTTTTTCCAGGGTGATACTGTTTCTTCGCTGATATTCCTCCTTAATACGTACCATGTCCACCTCTGCCCGAGTTGTGACAACTCTAGTAAGAGCCCATTCATCTGTTCCCAATTTATTGATAGCTTGCCTTAGAACCTTCTCAAAATATTTCTCAGGGACAGTCAGGCACTTAATTGCAGCTCTAAGCAATTTGAGGAATTCATCCTTGGGATCAGCCTTCAAATCCTGCAAACCAGTATCTTATTACTGGTTTGATTTAGAAGGTACTCTTATTTAGCATATACTTGCACTTGGCAAGTCTTTTCTGCCAAATGCTAGTGAATTTGAACTGTCTAGACCACCAACTTCTTAGTCAAAAAGTTGCAAGTTTGGGCAACTCAAGATACAGCTTTCGGTGTTTAATAAAACGAAGTATTATTTCTGAAGGTCCTCAAAATGATTTATGGACAGGTAAATAAATGGTACATTCGTAAGCTTTAGATTTGTTTTTCATTCAAATTACTACTATAAATTTGACAGGGTAGACATTCAAAATTTTATCATCGAGCTTAATGCAGAACTTGTTAAAGAGTCTTCCTTCAGATTTTCTTTTACTGCCATATATACTCTTTTGTAGTTAAAATGGTAGGATGACCAACAAGTCTTCTCATTGTTGCAAGAACAACAACAAATGATACAAATTTAAACTTTCATGCAATCTCGGAGGAAAACTGTTAAGAGTCAGGGCCAAAATAAATACCTTGTTGATAGCATTCCCAAATGCAGTATTGTAGTGATTGAGAGTTGCATTTAGCTGTGCCTTACTCCTTGTTGTTACAATCCTGATTACCTCCTCATCACTGTGATGCTTGTGTGAGATCTTATCACGAAGTATCTTTGCCTCAGACTTTGCCAACGTCAAGTTTACCTCCTCTCCCTCATATCGGAATGCACTAACAAGTGGGACCAAAAACTGCACAAGTAATAGAAGCAATCACTTCATAAATCTTATTCAGATTTGTGTTAATTTTGGTTAGACCAATATGTTCAAAAGATAATTTAATCAATTAACATGTCAGAGATTTTGTTGTCTATGAAGGCATTCAACTCGAGCAGGATAAAAGGGTAAAAAATTCAAGTCGCCCATGGCCAAGAAATTTAAGACTGAACCTTGCGGTACTCTCCAGTAGTGTGGTGTGCTACATCTTCTTCAAGGGATTTCTTATAACGAGCATGATATGCCTTCCTCACATTAAATAGTTCATGTGGAGACCTAGTGCAAGCTATTTCCATGAGAATCCAATTGCTTGACGTGAACCTCTTTGTAGATTCATTAGCCAGATATGCATCACGCTCTGCAGGGTCCAATGTAAATAGCAGCACAGCCCGCTGTTGAATGAGAGAAAAAAAATTTGCACAAAGTTAAAAAATGTAAGAAGCCTTCTGAATAATAGCAAATTATTTTTCCCACTTTAACTTCTAGTGAACTGCAAACTGTTCATGCCAAACGTCAAGTCTTAAATGGAGGATAATCATACTTTACTTATTCCATTAGATAACTTGGCAATGTAAATTGTTCTCATCCGAACAAATTAAGAAAAAGTATGTCAAAATCTAACCTCAAAGTCACTTGAAAGTTCCTTCTCCAATGACGTAAGGAGATCTTCCCCACAAGCTTCAGCATAAGTTTTTCGAATTAAATTGCGCTGTGGTGCATTCCTGTGAGCCAATATGTCTATAATCAATTGCTCATTTGTACCCCAGCCTGCAAAAGATTATCAAAAACAGATCATGGTCATAGACTGCCTTTCAGCACGGAGAAGCAAATTATTAAAAGTTAATATCTGCTTATTATCTGATACAATATTTATAACCAAAATAGCATAATTTCAGTATTATTTCATTACCCCCTAAAATGCTGATTGAGAAAAGAAGATGGTTTTCCAATATAAAGATACAAATGCCAGATGATGACAATAAAATCTAATGCAATGTTTGGTAGAAAGGAAGGAGAGCTTTGAGGATGGAAAGGTGAACTGATCTACAATGTCAAAACTATAAAGGCAAAATCTAATGTGGCAAATATCCTTTTACTCTTGCTTGATATTAACTAAAAAAAATCTTCCAAAAATATTTGATTCAATAATCCCCCTACCCCAAAATAACAACCCAAAACATCAAGAACATTTAAAATGCAGATCAGATGGTGATCCAACACTAAGAGATCGAAACAATAGCGATCAGCAGAGAAATCCATGACCAGTAAAAGTAAACATTTCCAGATGAATCTGATCAACATCATTTCTCACTAGTGGACAAAACCAAACCCCAAAGTTTCGTTCTTTTTTTGAAAAAAAAAAATCACTCCTATCAGATAATATGACTGACTTCCAAAGATCATAATAAAAAAGAAGATAACAAAACATGAAACCACCCAGGAACAAAGCAGATCAACCAAAATACATGAAACCCATGATCCCATACAATGTGACATGATCAAAAATCAACTCAACAACAACAAATCAAAGTTAAAAAAGCATCTTTACATTAAAAATAAAAGATTGATCAATTTAAAAAGAATAAAAGACCTTCAAAAGCTTTACGAAGTTGCTCAACATCCTCAGAAGGAGCAGGAAGATGAGCTGGCACTTTAAGGGTTGCCATTGTCACTCTGTCTCTGTGTGTTTGTGGAGAAAAGCAAACGAAAAAAGATGCAAGATGAAGAGGATGTCTAGAACCTTAGCCCTTTCTTTATAATGGATGAAAAGTAAGTAAATTTCATTTATGTGGTTAAAACTTAAACAGTAATTCGTTGAAAAGGTATTATATGGTAAGTAAACTAAGCATTAACATGGAAATCTCCGCCATGCGTTACAACTTTGCATCACATTTTTAGGCAATGGTTACGTTGTGACAGAGACAATATTTTATTGCCATAGCACCTTTCCTTATTGGCCATTTGTGGCCGGAAAAAAAAAACTAACTGGCCATTGATGTTGTCCTTCAACTTCAAAAGGCCAATTTAGCCCAAAACCCTTTTGTAATCTTCCACCACTGGGCGAATTTTGGGCTAAGAGAAAAAGATCCTATCACAAATTGGGCTTAGAGTTTGAGCTTGTATTGGAATTTAGATAGTTGGAGCACTTCTACTTGAAACCCCATTAATGATTTGTTTGGTGGGTCTTTTAACTCTTTAATTGAATTTGGAGTGGTAGAATTAATGTTGTCATGTTTTCAACAACAAAGGGTCAAGGGTCGTTTCTTGCAACAAACCTTTTGACAGAAAGAAAAAAGGAAAAAAGAAAGCAGAAAAGAACAAGAAAAAAAATTAATAAAGAAATTGTGACTTGAACTAGTTAGCCAGTTGCAAACCCCCTTTTTTAAAAAAAATCTAATCTTCTTCATTGTTGACGTGTAGCCTGACTCACACTACTAGAGGCTAAAGCCATGGCCAATTGCTTAGGACAACTCTACTATACCTATGGAAGTCGGATGAGATATCATTTTCAGCAATACAATAGTGAAAATGCATCAACTTTCAACTCCATTTTCATTTCCTTTTAATATCTCAACTAACTTTCTTTTTTAAACATATTAGTAGAGTTTAGCTAGCTGCTCCGGATCAGGTAAATGAATATGCCAAAGAAAAAAAGTAGTGTTGTTGCTGGCAAAGCATGGAATCTGTTGCGTTTATCGTTGCTATGGGCAAGAAAAGTTGGTGCGTTCAAGAGAGGGATTAAGGCCAAGGGGTTTGGAGGTAAAGCTCGTACTCACCAAATCCACTATATGGAACGTCAGCTCTCTTTTGATAGGACTCCTGATTCCCCTGTCAAAAAGGATCATCTTACAGGCTCCATGCGGTCCCTTTTCCCTTGCGTAGGTGCAAAGGCAGTCGAATTCGATTACGATATTGCTGCTGATGAAGATGGTGGGTTTTATGGCAATCACAATGGAAGGGAAAGTTTCTTAACAGAAGAAGAAGAAGAAGAAGGAGAAGAAGATGAATGCAATGGCTGTGAAAAGAAGAGTCAATCAGAGGAAGAAGGGATTGATTCCAGGGCAGAGAAGTTCATAGCTGAGTTCTATGGTCAAACAAGGTTTCGGAGTTGATTAAGATCAACTCAAAGAAGAGTTGTATTATATATATATATATATATATGCATATATAGTTTCTCAGATCAGGGGTGTGGCAGAATACCTTGGCAATCATGCATTGCTGTTTAGAATAATTGTTCTCCCTTTTAGAGTAGTTAACAAGGCAGAATTTGGGAGTTAATGTTTCTTAATATGTTGATTTGTATTTGCTTCATATGAGTCTTATTTGTATGGTAAATGTAACATATAGATATGTAATCTGCAGCATGCAATGCAGAGAATTACTGCATTATCCTCCATGGAGCTTTTTATTTAGCAATAAGATGAGTTTAAATTTAACTTATGCTTGAGTTTTGTTCCTAAATCCTAAACTGAAAGCAACAGCATTAAAGCATGCCACTCTCCGGAGTAAACACAAAGTACACAACCGCAAATTTATTATTACTAATACTGGTTTACGACAAGACAGAAGTACCTTAACATCAAACCCTTTCAAATTTCAACAAAGTAAAACATAGACCTTAAACTAGAGCATCAGCCCACAAATTTGCACAAATTTTATAGTAGCATAATTAGGCACAAAAACAACATGCAAAAGTAACATTATTCAGTGATTTCAACGACCCTAACATTTGGCCTCTCTGTAGCCTGGGCTTCTTTCCCAATAGTGACAATAAGCATTCCATTTTCCATAAAACCCTGAATTTGTTCAGTCCTTGCATTCTCAGGCAACTTGAACCTGCTCATGAAGTTACCATTTTCAGTGCTTATCTGGAGCATTCTGTCATCATCAATGAAAACTATGACTTCATCCCTGGTGACCCCTGGAAGGTAAGCTTTGAACACATGTGCTCTTGGGGTTTCTCGCCAGTTGACTTGAGTCGCAAGGGAAGGGAAAATTTCACTAGTGAAACCAGCGAAAGGGGTAGAAAGAAATGAAGGGAAAGTGAAAGGGAAACCATCAGTGAAAGGGTTCCAAGGATCAAAGTTGTTGAATGGATCCCATAAATCTAGAGAAGAAGGATTGCTCACCGTGCCTTGTTGGCCATTGATTGGGACAATTGACATGTTTCTGGTGGGTTAACTGGTAGAACGGAGCTCTAGGAGAATGAAGTGAGCTTCTGATTTGGGGAAGAACAGAGGGAAGAGTAAAGTTTATGCACTCGAATCTCTATAAAAATCATTTCTTGTCAGGCACTTTCTGGAATGCATCTCAGTAAATGGGCTTCGGAGTTTGAAGAAGGGAGGTTAAGCCCACTCTAAAACACTATTTATATGCCTGTTTTTATTTCAAGTCTGTCAATAGTTTTGGGAAAAAATGAAAAGCTTTAGATAGTAATACTTGTTTTTGGTATGCTTATACTTGAATCATCAAAACTCAAATGTGCAGGTGCAAAATTGTTTATATAATTATATGCTAATTGCATGGTGGTTCAGCTGATTGAATTACATAAACTCAAACCGTTGATTTGAATGCTGCTGATTGGATGACCAAATGGAGATTCTCATTGTTGATACTGCTAGAGTGGCTTTCCCTCTGCTTCGCTTTTTTTGTTAGTTGAGTTCTTACCACGTTTCACATAAAAAAAAAAAAAAAGACTCAAGCGTTGACATTTGCATTACATTTAAAAATGCCAAAATTACTTGTTGATACCATTATTCTCAAATAGTAAAAAATTTCATTGTTATCTTATCTCATAATGGATATTCTATTTTCAAAGTATTCCTGAAAAGGAGATCAAAGAAAAAAAAAAAAAACTAAGTGTGGTGGAAGAAACCGACTCCACTGGGGATCGAACCCAGAATCTCTGGTTCCGTAGACCAGCGCCTTATCCATTGGGCCATGGAGTCTTTTTTTATTTGTTTGAAGCAAAACAATCCTTGTCTACTGTTAACTGAAGGAATCGGAGTCCCGAAATGTACCAGATTAGGTATTAAGCGAGTTACTTTAAACATACTTTTTCTCTTTCCTTTGATCTGACTACCATAAAGAGAGAGAAAGAAAACTGGGTAATATGATTTCTCTATACAGATAGCTATGATATTATTATATCACTTATCGTGGTTTTGTAGCTGAATTTGGTGTTTGGGTCAATCTGGTATAAGCCAACAAAAAAAAAAGGTGTTTCTTGAGAATATGAATGGAATATAGAATCAGACACCACTCCAATCGACAAAAAAGGTGGGAACTTGTGGTGTAAAAATATCGTCTTCTGTATATTGGATTGGATAATAAAAGGAAGGAAATGGGAAAGAAAAAGTCTTTGAGGAGCAAAGCCGTTCACTTTGTAACAGATCTTACCACTGTCCTTCTTAACCCCATTTCTGATAAACCCTCCACGCCTCCCCACCCTCCTCCTGTAAGTTTCTCTCTTTTTACTGCTTTCACTTTGAAAAGGCTTCTTTTTTCCCTTTGTTTTAAGGTTATGAATCTTTATGATGATGATGATGATGATCATGATGACGACGACGATGTTTGCCTTTGTTCTAATGTTTGGTCAACATTCCAAGTAAAGTTTGATTGTAGGCAGTTGAGATTTAGGTTAGTTTTGCACTTTTGATTTTTTGATTTTTCATGTTTTGAAGGTATTTGATTGGGTTTTGCAAGGTTGCATCTTTGTTTCTTTTTCCTTTTTTGTCTTGTTAATCCTTTCTTGGAATTAGAATTGTTGAACTGATTGTTGAAATTCTTTGCCAGAAATTCAGGTATGGTTTAAAAGTGCAGGCTTTATTGTATTGTGATTTGAAAATTTTCTGCAATAAAAGAACTTGCTTACGAATCTCAACCTTGTCAAAAGAGGCGTATGACTACTGACTATTTAATGTGTTTTGAAGTATCATTAATTTACTATGTTGAGAGCCTGCAATCAGTGTTTAAGTTTTAACAGTATAGTCTCTCTTTCTGGTAGGAAAATGCGAGCGAGTCAAAAAGAAGTCAACCAGAGACAGAGTCAATCGGCAAAGAGGATGATGGGGATCTAGTTAATGGCCCTGATACGTCTTCTTTCACAGCATTCCTCTATTCACTGTTGTCTTCTTCGGAATCAGGTCACAATTTGAATCTAGATCAGCAAAATGATAATCAAGAGGAAACTGGTGATGCATCTGACACCATAATGAAAGAGAATGGTAGAAGGAAAAGCTTATTTTCTAGGGGTAAGCAATCACTTAGAGCTCTTTACCAAGCTACTAGGATCAGTGGATACAAAAATCAAGACACCAAGGATGATTCTGACATGAAAAGTGATGATGAGGGTGATGCTAAATTTGATGGACTTGAGATGAGACATATGCAAGATGTTAAAGAGCCTTTGGCTTTAGGAGATCTTCCAGAAACTTCTGAACCATCATTGCTTCTTTCGGAGAAAACAAGAAGTGCCCTTTATGCATCACTTCCAGCTCTTGTTCAAGGGAGGAAGTGGTTATTGCTCTACAGGTGAATACCTTTGTTTCTCGGTTTGATGGATTGAATTTGGTCTTTTTGTGGATATGTAGTTTTGCTTATATTGAGAAACAATTATTGTTCTTTCATTGATATATCTCTGTTGGCCTTCACAGTACATGGAGGCATGGCATATCACTGTCAACATTGTACAGGAGAAGCATGCTCTGGCCTGGCCTCAGTTTGCTGGTAATGGTTAAATGACTTTCTCCTGGATATTACTTTTTTGTTCTTTGATTTTATATTATATTTCACATGTCTTCAATGCAGCGATACTGTTATAAATATGAAACAAACATTTACATAACACTGAGCAGGAATGTCATTCCCATGGTCAAATGCAGGATATTGGTCTTCTGGGGACATGTCTGTACCTTTAACTTTATGAATTTATTTATTCTCCATAAACTTATTCTATCATATCAGAAGGTTGTCCTGTGTGGCTACATCCATGGGTCCTTTTCCAATTCATATTCTATTTGTTGCTACCTAAAACAATTATAATCTCCGGAATTTTCTCAGTTTTGGTTTTTATCCTTCCTTTTTTACTTTATGTTTAAATAAACACTGCTTGGGCATCAATCTGAGCCATGTCACCTTGAGAATAGGAAATTATTGAATTTTTCACTTGAAGATTAAGCTATTCTTATTTCAAATTGTGTGATAATTGTTCATATTAATGATTTGGCTGCACTACTATTTCTTCATGTTAGCATCCATGTAGGCATGCTTATTTTCTGTCTACGATGAAGCCATTCCGCTGTGGTCATGGGCTCATGGCATTTATTTTCTCTTAGGTTGTTGGAGACCGTAAAGGTGCAGTGTTTGGCGGTCTGGTTGAGGCACCCCTAAAACCAACCAATAAGAAATACCAGGTAGTGCTAGAAAATACTTCTTGTATCAAGCGGGCATTTCTTATACATATCTTGTTGACATTAAATTTTGAACAGGGAACAAATAGTACCTTTGTTTTCACAAATAGACCCGGTGACCCAGTTGTATTCCATCCCACAGGTATTCAAATCTTTCCCTACCCTTTCAAAACTGTCACAGTATGTTGATTCCTGGCTGTTTAAACGTCGGAGCATGTGGTGCTGAAAAAGTTTCCATCCAATGAGGATCTCGTGTGTATGTGTCAGAACATAGTCCATTGACAGCTTAAATGACGTATAGCACTAATGCATGATTGACCTAGTTTGCAAGGGGCTTGGACTAATGACTCGCTTTTCCTTCTTTCTTTGGTAATTAAAACAGTTTCCCTCTGAGTAAACTTGGTAGATCTAACTGCAAATATGGAACAGGTGCGAATCGATATTTCACTCTGTGTTCCACTGAATTTCTGGCAATCGGTGGTGGTGGCCATTTTGCTCTCTATCTAGATGGTGATCTGTGAGATATCTGTCCCTCTCTGGTTCTTTTATATAAAAGTATCTAACTCCCCCCCCCCCCCCCCCGCCCCCCTTTTCCCCAATCTCCCTTCTCTTTGTCCTTCCTTTTAAATAGAATTCTTGTGTTAACGATCTCCTTTTTTAAGAGATAAGTTTGATGCTGGCACGTTTGTCAATGAAACATTACTTTCTGATATATCCAAATTTTTATGTAAGGTTGAATGGATCCAGCTCATTCTCAGAAACCTATGGTAACCCCTGTCTTGCATTTTCTGAAGACTTTGAAGTGAAGGAGATTGAGGTATGCATCCGATGCCCTTCTCTCTCTGTTACTCCATTTCTCACCCATGTCACTGTTCCTTCGCTTCATGAATTCATGTTTGGCTTGTTTGCAATATGACCACAAGGTGTAATCTTAATAGTACGTGTAATCTTAATAGTACAAGTTCGTTAACTTTATCCTTGAATTGCAGTTGTGGGGCTTTGTATATGGATCAAAATATGAGGAAATACTTGCTTTAAGCAGAACAGAGGTGCCTGGAATTTGCCGGTGGTAAAAACTAAAATATCCTTCAAGGTGGTTCTGATGGTTTTCGTTTGGTACAATCATCTTTTGGTGTGTGCTGATTTACTTAACTGGAAATCATAAATCACTGCTGTTTTCTAGTACTTGTAAATACTTTCCCAACCTTGTATATACAACAAGTGCTTATGCATCATATACTATGTAGTTTCTGGCACATGCTGAATTGTGGCTAAATGTTACTGATAATGTATTTCAGCAAAATTAGTCGATCAGTTCTTACCGATTACATTGCTCACTTTGAATTTTCAGAGTGGGAAAAGAGAAAGGAAGAGAAGGTTTTGATAAGCAAGGTTTCTAATAAAGAACTATGTTATGCAACTCGGAAGAAAATTCAAAGATGGAATGTTGGAAACATCCAACCTTTTCTCTTTTTGTTTGTCTTTCAGGCTGTGGGTGGAACAAAAGATTATAAATAAATTGACACTAGGAAACAACATTACACAACTTTTTAGTCATTAAAACATGCATAAGAAAACCAGAACAAGAAGAAAGAAGCTAGTTCTAATGCACGATAAACAACTCAACATAGCCTAAACAAAGCAGCTTCCAACAATTGGATTGATATGATGACTCTGGAGCACTTCAATAACGAAATAATTACCTTATCACTCGAGCAATGAACTTGGTCTACTAGTCAGAGCTGTCAAGTCAAATAAAGATGCTAAAATTGCCTCACACAAACTGTCGCAGTCTTCTCCACAATTCCTTTTTGTATCTTCTGGGGTGAACCATTGATCAGATCAGTGCAACTGACATCTGCTGCTTCCTCATAAGCAGAGGCATGAACACCGAGAGCAGCACGACCAGAGGGGTCAGGATTTTTTGACCATGCTGCATCCCATTCCACTGCTTTAGCAGTACTGCATGCCACACTTGGACCGCCTGGAACAGTAGACCTTGCAGCATTCTGCTTGCAATTGGAAAGATTAATTAGCAATATCAAGATAACTGAGCAAAAATGGAACAGACATGATAAAAAATTATACCAGAATAGTATTTGGTTCAAGAATCTTGGAGAATTTCTTATAATCATATAGAGCATCTTTTACCCTTGTTTAGTCTGATTAGTCTCACATACCCGTTAAATAATCTCACAATATCTAGGCCTTTTTTTACATCATTGTTAGCCAAGAATTCCATTCTCCTTCATGTACACAGGTGTTGGGAACTTGAGGGACATAAGGTTAATCATGTTGACTGTTGACAGTTGAGACCAAAACACTCCTAACTGTCCCCTAAAAATTTGGGAATGTCCCAAGCCTACCAATTGGGGGCAAGTAGAAAAATGATGTTACCTCCTAATAGTGGAAAACTACAATAACCTGGTGAGCATCCCACCCATAGTTATCCAGAAACGTAGTTTTCAGTTCATTTTGCTTTCCTTTCAAAAAATGAAATTGGACATGGAGGAAAACCAAATCTGTAACATGTTCTATACCCCTCAACAAAATCTAGACACCGAAAAGAAACAGATGGAAAAATAGAGAGGTTAACAACATAATACCTTTGGAAAGAACTTCTCAAAGATAGTTCTGTAATAGTATCCCTCTTTTGTGGTTGGAGTATTCTCAGGGTAGATAAAGTTCGCATTCATCAACATTGCATCAGTGACCTGTCAAGTTCAGAAACAATAGATTGTTACTATAAAGCCAATTGGAAAATGTCTCCCAGAAGAACTACAAACAAATAAGCCTACCTGCTTGTGGGCATGGTCCTTCAAACCATCAATCCAACTGTACCCAACTCCATCACTGAACTGCTCCTTCTGCCTGTACAAAATGTGCTGAAACAGAGAGGGAACAAGCAGTTTCAAGAACAAGAACTTTTTCCAGGAAATTTCCCATCATAACTCTTCTTGAAACATTACACTGAAGAAATATAATCAAAGAAAACAGGACCATATAAAATGATAAAGCCCCAGTAAACTTTCTAGAAGGCAGGAATGTTTCAAAAGAAGATATACCAACCTTAGGCAGATATGGCTTCTGATCATCATCAAATGCATTACGTAAGACCCACTTCTCAATCCTTCCAAGATCAGGCCTTATCTGCAGAAAGGCAATAACCATAAGCTTACATTCCATTACAGAAAAAAAAGGTGTAAATATCTAACTAAATTTTATAACTCCTCCTTTGACCAACATGAGATAGTAACTACTATTGATCAAGTAACTGACACCCCATATCATCTGCATCAGCTCCTTATCGAATCAAAGAACCTAGAAAACCAATTACCACCTTACATACCAGATGGAAGCACCAAAAGCTAGAATATAAATATAAATATATATATCGCATCTAAGAGTGGAAAGTGACATCACACTTACGCTACGTTTGGATATAGATAAATAAAGGAAAGGAAAGGAGAGGAAAGTTTTTTAAAGGAAAGAAAATGGTACATGTACCTCTTGTTTGCATAGTTAGAATTAATAAAGGAAAGGAAAGGAATGGAATTCTAACAACCATTGTTTGGATAAATAGTGAAAAGGAAAAGAAATAATTCATTATAATATTTTTTTTCAATTATGACCTTTTCTATAAAATAATATATAATATACAAATATATCTTTATATTACCTAATTAGTATAAACAAATCTTTTTAAACAAAATTGAGCATGTTTAATATGGTAAGATGTGTTAGCTAGTTATTGATTTACTTTTAATTTTGTTTTTAATTCAACTTTTTAATTTATTCTAACAATAATTTGGCTTGTTTTGTTGTTAAGACTTGAAAAATTATAAAATATTTATAAACTGTGATGTTATATAAAATACTCATAAAAAAATTATTTTTGTAAGAAGTATCAGTTATATAATCAAATCTAATGTTATAATAAAAATATGAATATAATAGTCTTTTTATAAAAATAAAATTTTTTTCAACTTTCTTTTCGTTAGCTTCTCCCCCAAATTGGGGATTAAAAAAAATGAGCATTACAAGGGAAACCAAAGGTTATTGAGTTTCCACCTCTTTCCTTTCCTTTAAATTAAAAATTTATTCAAAAAAAGGATGGGGTTTTTTGTTTCCATTACTTTCCTTTATTTTCCTTTCCTTTCCTTCCCTTCCCCTCAATCCAAACATGGGGTTAGAATGTGAAATGCTATCCCCACAAATGGACAAGTGAAACCAGGAATGATACCTTGCAGGAAAAGCCAGACATAAAGCAATAAACAATAAAAGCTAAGATGGAAAACAACCTCTATGCGTTCAGTACTTTCTCATGTGATGGCAGTAATGCTTTTGTCTAATTGATTCCAGTATAAAAGGACACAACATCCCTTTTCTCAACAGTTAAACTAAATGATGTAACGTAAATAACAAATCTAGAAGTATCATACCATTTTCCACTCAGGATCTATACTCATTGCAATGTTGATGAACTCTTTATCTAAAAAGGGTACACGAGCCTCAAGTCCCCATGCAGAAGTTGATTTATTTGCTCTCAAGCAATCATAAAGATGTAGAGCTTTGATCTGTTGAATTATTAGAACACCATCATAAAGCAAACAATATACAACAGGTACTCAGATAACCAAGCCTAATATATGGATTCCTCCAGTTTATTTACTAAAATCTAGGAAAACAAAAAAGTAATGGTCATCTGGAATACCTTTCGACAAGTTTCTTCATGAAACTCCTCTTTGTTAGGTGCTTTATGGAAATACAAGTAACCTCCAAAGATTTCATCGGAACCTTCTCCCGAAAGAACCATTTTCACTCCCAAAGATTTTATTTTTCTTGACATAAGAAACATGGGGGTGCTGGCTCTAACAGTCGTCACATCATATGTTTCAATGTGGTAGATAACTTCCTCCAGAGCATCTATCCCTTCCTGATAGTTCAAAATGGGAGAAAGAAACTTAATCATAAAAAATCAAAAGAACATATTCCGCTATACTTCTTTTATAAATAAAGCAGGAAATTACCTGGACAGTGAAATGAAACTCATGGTGACGAGTTCCAATATAATCTGCTACCTCTCTTGCAGCTTTAAGATCAGGAGAACCCTGAATAATAAAATGTCAGAAATATTATAAATAAAGCAGTAAACTCAAGTTATATTTCAAAACTAAGATCAAGATGGTGTGTTATTTGATGTTGCAGAAATTATCCTAACAGCTAGATTGAGACAGGATGTAGATATTTTGCATAGACTATTTACATATTAATAGTAGCAGCAGTTTATAATGCAAGTGTACAGCATTCTTCACTGAATGTCATAGAATTTGTTTTATCTATCGGTTACTCGCTCTGAACAACCATAGTGTTTAAGGTAACAACAAACATATGTAATCAACAGCCATATCTTTTACACATTAAGTAATGACCAGGGAGAAAGAAAACCAATATAATAAGAGGACATGGAATCTATAGCTGTGCCACATGAAAGTGAGTATTAAGACCTTCAAACCAATGCAGAAGGTATGTAACTGTGACCCCCACTGGCAAGCAACTTCTGAATTGGCTAGGTGACGGGAAGCTACAGCAGCAACAAGTGATGAGTCCAGCCCTCCAGATAAAAGCACTCCAAACGGGACATCTGTCATGAGCCTCTTAAGCACAGCCTATATAAAATAAATTCACAAGGAAAGGTAAGTGGTGAAACATAAATGGCATAGCACAGAAGTAATACCAACATTTATTAATTTAAAGTCATGGGAATAATAACAAATTCTAAAGTCATACATGACTCTTCAAGTATTCAGAAAACTGATCTACCAAAACAATAAAAATCCTTTAACAAATAATAAGAATCTTAAAATATTTTGGTTAACAATTTTTTTTTTATTTGAGTCATTCATGGCTAAACAGGCTGGTATCAGAAAATAGACAGATAGACAAAGAACTATTAGAAAAGGAGAAAACAGAATTACAGAAAGAGCCATACAGTTAGCATCAAAGCTTCCAATTCTATAGTAGAGGTCAAGCCGAAATCTTAAGACCTAAGGTAGGTGGGAAATGTCCTAAACACTAAGGGTATATTAAATTAACAAAAAAAACTCAGAAACCCCTAAACTGAGCTTTGCTGCTGTTCTCTTGTAATGTTAATTTCCTAATGAAAAGGTGGTCACAAGAAAAGAAACATAGCAAGCAAGCAGATCCCAGAAACTAAGCTGACCCTAGCCAATTAGGGGGAGGGGGGGCCGCTAATTACATGGACTCAAAGACTTCAACCTCTATTGGTTCTCCTATAATATTCTGAACAATTCTTTACAGCAGTAGCATGAGAGTACACGCAGTAATGCCATGGTGACTACCTAGCCAATACTGCTTATTCACAAAGTAGTTTCAAGTATGCATTATATTTTCCACCCATTTTTTGGCAAACTGACAGACATATAATGACATCAATTCCAAAGTGCTAACAGCAAACCAATAAGATCAAAACAAGAATAGAAGGTGAAGGTCTAAAGCATGCCTTCTCAAAAGCCTCCCTTAGAACTCTGGGATCATATGGATTTGAAGGTATCTCTTCCGAAAACCATGGGGGGTTATACCATCTTCTAATCCCTCCTGCAGACATTTTGAAATGCAACAAATAAAGGCCATTGCATGCAACACTGACAAACAAAGGTGAATTTATAAATTTCATATCATCTACCATACAAATTCTAGATTCTCCTTCAGAAGTTCTATGATCAATTCTTAAGCATGTTAGGAACTCAAATATCCAAAGAAAAAAAAAGGACCTTGCTTGCTCGAATATATATGCCCTGGAAGGAAAGACATAAATCGTTCACAATCATCGCTCAAAGCTTTCATCTCAGAAGCAAACCATACAGAACCTGCAAAGTAAATTGCATTTAGTTAGAACTATGCATCCATAACAAGGAGGAGGGGGTGAATAAAAACCAGAATTTGATACGGAAAACTATTAATCAAGCACGAGCAAAAAGCTAAGCCCAAAGCATCAAATCCATCCAAACTTGAATACATGAGGCACCACAAGCTAGTTTTATATTTGTATGTTTCTCAACTAAGACCGACATCAAGCTTTCAAAAAAAAAAAACAATCAAAGGGCAAGGAAAAAGATTTCTTAGATATTCTTTAGGAAAGACAATTTCTTTTTCTCAAACTTTTAAGGGGATAAACCGCTGGCCTTTTGGAAGAAGTTGGTGGTTGAACCATAATCTATGCGTCTGCCAATCCCTAAGAAGGTGGGTCAACCATTGGAGCCAAGACAAGGTTCGCAAAACAACAACCTAATTAGCCTCATAACTAACTAGATTTTTGCTATATATTATACATCTGAATAAAACCACTACTAGAAAACTTGCTTGGATTTTGACACAATAGAGCAGAGAAAACGAAACTTCTTTTAAGTCCATAATGACACTGACAAAGTAAACTACAGCCAAAGACATAATGGCTAGTGTCTACAAGAAGGGAAAACTGAATACCATCAAGGCCCCATCCAATATAAAGTGGGGTAATTCCAATAGCATCTCGAGCAGCAATGAAACTTTTGTCACGAGTGTCGAGAAGGACAAACGAGAACATGCCATCCAGCATGTCCACAAAATCTTCACCATATTCTTCATACTGACAAAAATAAGTAGCCAAATTGGTACTGAGGATACTATTAAGTAAACTGACACTATGAGATGTGAAAAAAAACACAAGAAAAGAAAATGTTGTGAATAACTGAATTTTACGCCCAACCTCTCAAATACTTACAAGATGAGCAATCACTTCACAGTCACTTCCAGTTCTGAACTGATGGGACTTCAGCTTTTCTCTCAATTGTTTATGGTTATATATCTCTCCATTAACCTATAATCATCAATCCAACATGAAAGTAAAATCAAGCATTGGATTCTACCTGAAAGTGGCAACAATAAGTTATAGTAACATAGGAAAGTGGTAATCATCACGTTAAGGATAGTTATAGATATCATATAAAATATTAAAATTTATGTATTTATATTATATTTTATATTAAAATTTAACGTCGTAATTTATAATTATATTGATTCAAAAATATAAAATATTTCTTTTATTTGCTTAAACTCCATATATAATTATGACTAAAATTTTAACCCTGTCGTCACCGTATTCATGTCCTGCCGTCGTGTCCTGTTTTACGTTTGCAGATGGACTTTAAAATAAGAAAGAAAAGAAAGTATACCGTGACAATAACAGTCTTGTCCTCGTTATAAAGGGGCTGATCGCCTGAAGTCGGATCTACGATGGCTAAACGCTGATGAGCAAGGTAACAATCTTCATGGCAATGTAGTCCACTCCAATCAGGACCTCTATGCCTCAATCTACACTCTCCATTGCAATCACAATCAACAATCTCTTTCACCTATAAGAAATTTTTTTAAAAAAATTTGATAAAACTAAATCTCAAAATCACCTTCGAGACAGTTCGATGATACGGGAGCGTTTAGCTTGAGAGTTGTCAACGCAGCCAAAGACTGCAAGTATTCCACACATGGCTGGCGTTTGTTGCTGCCTGGGTTTTCGAAATTAGGGGTGGAGGCTGCTAAGAAGAATCAGTATGAAAATGCTGGTGGGTTTTGTAATTTAAATAATACGGCGTCCTTCAATCACAGCCGTTGATTTTGACTAGCTTTTCCCTTGTTTTCTGCCGGTTAACAAATCTAAAGAGTGTTCACATTTATATTCTTTATTAGGGTTTTGGAAATTTGAGGAATTTTTTACCCTTGTAAGAGATTCCCAATGGTGGGGTCACTGGTTTGGGATCTTGGATCTTTTACCCTATGAATTTTCAGTTGTTACGTGGAATCTTTCTATTTGTGAACCTCACATCACCACCATTCGATTCTTCAAGTGAGTCTCTTGGAAGTTGCAATGTATGCTACACCACCCGAGAGCCGGTTCATTGCTTTATTCCCGCAAAAGGAATCTTTATTTTGAGGGGAAAAAAAAACTTATTTTTTTATCTAGTATTAAATGTTAGTTAAGTGTTATTTTATAATTAATAAATATCTAATATTTTATATTTTTATATTTAAGTTACATTTTTTTATTTATTATCAATTGATGTTAAATTTTATATTTATAATAAAAAATTAAAATTAAAATTTTATTATTATTTTTTAAAATCTATCATGTGAAATTATTTTTATTTTTTTATAAAATTTTATTAAAATAAATTATCTTATATCTAACAAATATTTAATTTTTTATAATATTATATTTAAATTAGACTTATTCACTTACAACTAATTAATTTTAAATTAAATCTTGACATTAAAAATTCTGATACTCCCGTAAGAGTCCCATCCTAAAATATTTTACGAACTTTTACTAATGTGTTTATTAATAAGAAGTTGTTACAAATATACCTTTAGGGTCAAACATGTAAATTCATTCAATTCAAACGCATGTATTAATTTTTTGGTATTACTTTCTCTAAAACTTTGTAGTTTATATATGTCATTTAAATTAAAAAAAATTTGGATTTAAAATAAATATTTATTTTACTTTGTTTGGTTGTATCGCATGGAATCTAATTAATTTTTTTACTTTTAATTGCATTGTGAGGTGCATAGAAGTAGCGCTAGTTGAGAGCTTTTAATTACGTTGTCCCTCAAAGTTTTGATTGGAGGAGAAAGATGAGAAAGAGGAGAAAGAGTTAATTGTTCACTACATTTTAAAATGTTGATAGATTGTCTTAATATAAAATTAAAATATAAAATATTTTTTAATTATGGTTTTTCTTTGTTTCAAGCGAATTTTACTTGTCAAAGAAAGAGTTCAAAATCAAAAAAAAAAAAATCATCATTGAGAGGATAAGTAATTTAGGTTATCATTGTTCTTAAATCATTGATACTTCAATTTTCAGAATGATGACAGCATTTCTGCCACCAATGGTAATTGAATGTCATATTTAATTTAACTATTATTATTGTGATCGAATCAAAATGTATAACTTCATTGTTGATTTTAATTATCATTGTAATATAAAATTTTTCATTAAAATATATAATTTTACCTTTATTATTGTTTTTAATTTTATCATTCATCTAAATAAATTTTTAAAAATTAAAAATAAATAACATAAAAATTTTCTAAAAACATAAAGGTTTAGATTAATAGGTTCTTATTGACTCTATTTAAGGATAGATAAAATCCTATTTAAAGATTTTTTTTTGTATTTAAAGTATTATTTTCACTAAATTTAAAGGAATACAATACATTAATTAAGTATTTCTCTACTCAAATATTATTTTAAGTTATGTCATTAAATATTATTTCAAGTTATGTCATTAAACATTGATTAAAATTTCTCAAATAAAAAATATAATCAAATAAAATAAACCTTTCCTAAAATAATAATTAAATAATCCTTGATAAGTATTTATAAAGTTTCATTACTCAAACGCATCATAAAATTGGTACACCTTAATTTTAAGTATGTAACTTGCTTTTTGTTGAAAATTAAAATAGAATGTGAAGGATTTTGTTCAATAAACTATAAAAATTAATATACATTCTTTTTAGACCACAAAAAGCAACACTATATGGGATATGGATTTAAATATAAAAATTTATGTATTTATGTGATATAAAATATTAAAATTTATATATTTATATTTTATTTTATATAAAAATTATATTATAATTAATATAAATAAAAATATAAAAATATTTTTTTATTTTATTAAATTTATAAATAATAATTATTAAAATTTTAAATTATATTATTTTTATATTTGTTATACGATGTTCATATTATATCTCTGATTTTATTTTAAATTAAAATTCTTCGCGACTTAACCTAAACTTAGCCAGCCTTACCTAATCCCTTACCTAGAACCTAGGCCCTAGAAATCATGATAATCGGGGGTTCCCCCTTTCTAGTGCTAAGAATGCAGAATTGAAGTGCTCTAAAGGCAAAAAAATTGTGCCGTACTGGCCGGCGTTTCAAAGAGCCCTATCATGACGAGCTAAGCTATTACGCCTAACGGCTATACTCCACGTTTTTTTTATGCTCCGATAATACTATAATATCTTTACTTGATTAGTTCCCGTATTTCTTTGGGCCCGGATTAAACCGAAAGAAAACAACGTCGTTTTACAGGCTCCGAAGGCGAGTTTTCTTTCTTGCGACAGGGAAAAAGAATAGAATCATTCTTCTGATTCCACTTTATCCGCCGGCGAAAGTACAGACTAGCTAGGCGAACAACGACGTTGCGACGGTGAGCAAGAATTTCTTCGTGAAGGTCGCCAATAATGGCGACGAAAACGCCCAGAGCTGCTACTCCGAACGCAGGGAAAATGAGTCCATGCGTTTGGCTTTACTCCAGTTTGCTCACTCTTCAATACGGAGCGCAACCTCTTATCTCCAAACGCTTCACCAGGTAAAACTAATTTCATCCCAAAATTTTAATTAATTAGTTTCTATTTACTCAAATTCCGTGCTTTTGATTTGGCTTGTAATTAATCACATGTTGGATTTGATTTAATTTGGTTTTTGAGTGATCATTTGGAAATCTAGGGTTAAATTATTCACATTTGGCTTGCAATGCTAGGATGTAATTTCAGGTTCATAATGATGGATGGCTCACATGAACACACGCGTGCACTTGCACACATGTATATGGATCGAACAACACACCTATGTTCTTCGTTTTTATGTGTCTTCCCGTCACTCTGAACAATCCGAGTATGTTTGAAAAATTTTTCAAGCTTTTAACTATACTTGGCAATTTAAAACACAACAACGATGATACGACACGACAGGAATACACGGTGATACAAATTTCAATATTTACACGATACGAATACACAATCGTCAAATCGGTTTTAACTCATGATAACCTTTTTTGTTTTTTTTTGTTCTACAGACGAGAAGTAATTGTAACTTCATCAGTCTTGACATGTGAGATAGCCAAGGTAGTTTTACCAATGATATATTTTCCTATATTTCTGGTTCTTTTCGCATTTAAGCTTATGATTTCTAAGATCTTTTGCATTTGAATATGCTTAATAGGTCGTATGCGCTCTTATTCTCATGGCCAAAGACGGTAGCTTAAAAAAATGGCAAAGGAATGGACTTTGGTGGGTTCACTGACTGCATCAGGTCTTCCTGCAGCAATTTATGCACTTCAAAACAGTTTGTTGCAGATATCTTATAGGAATCTTGATTCACTTACATTCTCAATGCTGAACCAGACAAAAATTTTTTTCACTGCCTTGTTTACGTATATCATATTAAGGTATCTTTCTGATGTCCACTTTGTCTTTTATTCATCTCCTTCGGGGGTTGTCCTATAAAAGAAGCTGCTTAGATGATATTATCTCCTTTTAGTTTGGAGAATTTAGTAAAGAGCAACTGGTTCCTATGGAAGATAGAAACTATGTTCATGTTTATATATTTTCTCACTATTTTGTGCTGCTCTGAACTTATAGCTCACCAGTTTGCAAATGACGCAGTTATTAGCTATAATATATTTTGGTTGAATCTGATAGTTCTTATAATTGTTTCCTTCTTTGAAAGATGGTATTGTATTCATGAGAAGCATCATTCTAATGCATTTATTAATGTGGATGAAATAGTAATGATATTTTGGGGTGTTTGTGAGCTTATTTGGCTTGATTTGTGGTGTTTCTACATAGGCAAAAGCAGTCAATTCAACAAATTGGGGCTCTGTTCTTGTTGATCATGGCAGCTGTTCTTCTAAGCATTGGTGAAGGCTCTAGCAAAGGTTCTAGCAGTGGTAATCCTGAGCAAATTCTATTTTATGGAATTGTCCCGGTCTTGGTTGCTTCTGTACTCTCTGGTCTAGCTTCTGCATTATGTCAATGGGCTTCTCAGGTGAGAAATGGCTTAGTTTCCTATTTTCAAGATGCAAATTGTAAATGCTTGCCAATTTTCTCTCTGTTCCTTAATGCTTTCATTATTACAGGTCAAGAAGCACTCATCATACTTGATGACTGTAGAAATGTCTATTGTTGGAAGCTTGTGCTTACTGGCTAGTACCTCTAAGTCTCCAGATGGAGAAGCTATCAGACGCCATGGATTCTTTTATGGTTGGACTCCACTAACTTTGGTAATAGTCATATTTTATTGAAAATTTTCTCTATAGAAAAATGGGAAAGCTCATAGGTTTAGCTCAAGCAAGAAAAGGATAGAATAAGACTCCATTGATTGTTCTTACTGGCTGGTACCTCTAAGTCTCCAGATGGAGAAGCTATCAGACGCCATGGATTCTTTATGGTAGGACACCACTAACTTTGCTAACATTTCTATTTTATTGAAAACTTTCCTCTTGAGGTTTAGCTCAAGCCGGAAAAGGATAGAATAAGACTGGGAGGAAGTTTTGGAAGTTAAAAATACCTAAGGTCTCTATAATGGATGCCTGTAAGTTTATTTTGGCAATTTTTTTTTTTATGTTTTAACTGCTATCATACCTTCATGCTAAAGTTTAAACGCAATTGTCTTCCTTTTTCTTTTTCAGATACCAGTTGTAGCCAATGCACTTGGTGGGATTCTGGTTGGCCTTGTAACTAGCCTTGCTGGTGGTGTGAGAAAGGTAAACATAACTACATAGAAGTAAATATGTTGACTACTTGGGATGGACCATGGAGTATTGAAGGATAGAGTGATTATTGAATGGCTGCAGGTGGACATGGCGGCTATTGAATTGCATATGTTGTAAATTATTGAGTAAAAAAAACTCAATTTAAAGCCATTGATATCACTTCTTAATTAGTGATTTCACGAGTTCATATGTGGACACTCTGGGTCATCGGCTGTAAGTGCCCTGGATCTTCTGCTGCAAGTGAGGGCACTGAGACAGAGCTGAAAGTTATCCCCTTTTCTATGTATCTACTACTAAGGAGCAAAGATTTCAAATTATCATTTTTTGGGATCATTAAAGCTGAAGGATTACTCACTCGTCCTTTAATGTCATGAACATTTATTGTTTGAATTTATCTCTTATGCCACATCATTGTCTAAAGGATATTTATGCTAGCAAAATTTTCTCAATTGCTTGCAGGGGTTTGTCATTGTTTCGGCACTTCTTGTAACAGCCATGCTGCAGTTCCTTTTTGAAGGAAAACCACCATCAGTGTATTGTCTCGTGGCTCTTCCACTTGTCATCGGTAGCATTTCGATATACCAGAAATATCCATACCAAGTCAAAAGGAAGGAAGCCTAATAATTTGCAGATAGGTAAGGGGATTTCGCAGTGTGGCCTCAATTGTTATAGTTTCCATTTGTTTTCCCAAGTTTTAGGGGAAGGTAAATGGAAATTTTTAGGATGTAATTGTACCTACTAGTGTAGGCAATGAAGAAGGCATATTATACTTGCTTTCATGAATATCAGGACATATGAGTTGGGTATTGATTGAGACTGAAAGTGGGAATAAAAGAACCAGTTTTTGATGTAGTCTGACTTTTTGGAGCAGTGCAAAATTTATTGAATTATAAAATAAATAATCATGCATGTGAATTGTGAAGTAATTAAGATGTTCTATATCATGCTCTGAGTTGAGAAGAGTAAATGATTGTAAGTTGATTGTGGCTTCACTGAACATAGCAGTAAAGAAACAGGATTTTGACTTTGTAGTTATACCAGAGCGGTATCTCGCATGCATGTTCCATGCATTTCGTAAGTTAATTCACAACTTTGACAATTATTATTATTATTATTTTTCTACTTTCAAAAGAAGGATTTGGACTTTTATTTATTTATTTTGGTACATGGAATACTGATTATAAATTGAGAGAGATCATTTTTTTTTTATTTACTATACTGTTGCCCACTCTCGCGTAAGGTTTTTTTTGTTTTTTTAACCCAAAGTGCTCAGGGTATTTGTGCCTGGTAAAATTTATTTTAAAATAAATATTTGATAAAAAAGTATAAAAATTTTGTTATCAGAATAAACTAATAGCACATATTTCTTCAAAAGAGAAACTTGTAATTTTTATTAAAAAATTGTAAATATAATACAAAATAGTTTTTAATATAAAAATATTTAATATGATAATAATGATTATTTTATGTCTTTTTTTCTGCCAACAAGTTACCCGGTTTCAAACCAGTAAAGCTTACTCCAGAACGTCCCTTTTACGGCCCAGTAATACTTAACAGAATTCTAGCCCAGCCCAATATGAAACGGGCAAAAGAAAGCGGAGCGAACGACTAGGATTGGAAAAGCCTCACAAAAACCCTCTTCCATTGCATTTAGATATTCGAGTTCGAGCTCATAGAAAGAAAACCAGAGCAGCCCCAAAAAAAAAAGTAGAAAATGGGAAGTAGATTAGGAAGACGAGTTGTCCGCTTCGCTAACCTTCCAATCAAGCTACTAATGCCAAACACCTTCACCAACATCAAAGAAATAGCGCTCAAAACCATCCCATCGGCATCCAAGATCGAGATCAAACGCGTCCTTGAATCCCTCTACGGTTTCGACGTCGAAAAAGTCCGTACTCTCAACATGGAAGGAAAGAAGAAGAAACGCGGTGGTTTGTTAATCGCCAGACCCGATTATAAGAAAGCTTACGTCACTTTGAGAACCCCGCTTTCCATATCCGAGAATCTTTTCCCTATTAAGGTTATTCAAGAGGAAAAGGAAAGTATTAATAAGAATAGTAAAAGTAAGAGCGTTGTGGAAGAAGGGGAAAAGAAGAAGCATTGGCTTGACGGGAAGATGAGGGATGATGGAGCAGAGAAAGGGAAGGGTAAGGGCTCTTACGTCTCGGGTCGTGGCGGCGGCAGCGGTGGAGAGGTGAAGTTTCCTTGGAGCAGCATGAAGAGGGCTAATTAGATAGGTAGGGTTTTTGGGTTTTTTAGTTTTTTTAAATAAAGATTTGAATGGAAAACTGGAGTAACCATGTAGAAGGTATTTTTCTTAACATTATTGATGAAAAATTATTAATTATGTATTCTATTTAAGTATTATGAAATGGGTTTATTATTTTTTTGTTTGAATCTTTTTAATTTAGTTTTTGTTTGATTGATAGAGCATATAATTAATAGTTTGGTTGTTGTTGTTGTTGTTTTTGTGCAAGGGTCAAGTATTAAGGTACTTGTTTAACCAAAATGGAATTGATAAACATGCTTCGGGGTTTAGCATAATTGTTGATCTAACAACGTCTTTGAATCCTCCGTTGAAAATCAAATTCCTTCTTGTTTTCTGTGTCGGTTGAGACACATTTCTAGCTGCTTGTTTATAAGTCCTAAGTTGTTGTCTACCTCATGTACCGCTGTAATAAAGTGTTAGTAAGAAAGACTATGGTAATAACAGCAGAACCTTCGATATTTGCATGATAGAGATCACATATCCTTTCCTTTATGAACATTTGTTATGGTCTAATAAATGCAGATCCATTGAGATTTACATGATTGAGATCACAGTTCGCTTTCCATTATGAACATGTTCCTTGCATCTTTGATTTATAAGAGAGAGATGCAGAAATGTTTTATAGGCTAAGATAAGATCTGGTGTTATGATAACACTCACTCTAAACCTTGTGCAATAAACTAGTTAAAAATGGGAAAATAATTCACATAATACTGTTGAAGCTATTGGTTGGGTTGAGCCTCGACATTACAAGATGCTTACTGCTAATGAATTTATGACACTGATCGCCTACGTCTAAAGCTGAGTCTGAAAACACCTGGATTTTGTCTCTTCTGTCCATCTCCATTGTCATCACTTTCTGCCTTCACATGGAAAGAGTTCTTAATCTTCCCCCAATTCAAACTCCAACCTAGTGCATTTTTGTGCTTGCTGCATATTTTTTCATACTCTTGTTGCAGTTCAGAGTAGTCATTTTGTAGTTCTGTCATCTTTGTCTTTACATTCTCTAGTTCTGATTTGAGGTTCTTTATCTCCGTGTTTGTGGATGGTCGGTGCTCCTCTTGTTCAGAATTATCTCCTCTTGTTACTGGTTCCTTGCCATGCATTTCCATCCTCATCTTTGCTTGTTCTGAAAATAAAACCTGCATGTATTAAATTGATGGACCATACACTAATTAGCTCTCAGAGATGATTTTGTCTATTATCAGAGTGTCAATAGCTTTTTCTGATATGCCTTCTCTTCATTCTGATGGCATTTTATTTCACTATTACATTATCAGAGGCCTGTAATCTTAGATAAATTCTAATTTCTTGTCTGAATTCTCTACTTTGAAATCTATAAACTGCTATTTCAGAATGACTAGATAGTTTAATTCTTGGAAACATCAAAAAATTACCTTTTGGTGTCCATAATTGTTCTCTTGACCATGTGATTGCCTTCTACACACACACACACATACATACATATATATATATATATATATGTTAGATTTTTGTGGTTTTAAGTGTCCCGTGGTTGATTTATCTCTTAGGTTGTGCTCTGATAGTTTGCTGCAGCTTTTCCTGCTACAGATGTGCACTTATATTTGGTGCTCTTTTGGTAGTTTTACCATATGATATGCTTATCAATGAAAAATCGTTGGTATGGATCTGTGCCTAATGCGGACGACCTCTCTCTATATTATACATTTCTGCTGAATGCCACAACAATGACTTATCACAGTGGTCATTACCAGCATGTAACATGAAGATCTACTAACTAGCGTTATGACAACCATAAAATGCTTGCACTTGTTTACTTGTGGATTTGCTATTTATATATAGCTTTAAAGAATACTTTCACAGGTATGTTAGGTATATTTTTATTGCAAGCTGTTGTGATTACTGGTCTAAAAAGTCTAATCTAACTCCAGAATAGGTTCCTGAAGTTGCGATATTACCTGGTACTCTTGGTTTAGTTTAAACCATGAATTGGTAATTTTGTTCGACTCTTGAATAATTGACTCATTAAGCTTGATAGCCGATACAATACAAATTTTTTGTAACTCATCGGAGATACTGATGCAATGAAAAATTTTGAATATAAGGTTCTGAAATTAGTTACCTGGACAACAGTTCTTAGGGGCAACCGGTCATTTTGTGCAGCATGCATGCATGCATCGAATGATAATTTTTCACAGTTCATTATTTTGCACAATCTTCTCCGGTCATGCTCAGATAATGAAGGATGAGTCTGAAAAGGATATCAAGAATTAAATATGAAGATCAAATTCAACAAATAATGTAAAAAGCATAAGAGGCTTGACAAGTAACCTTCAGATAGATGTCAATGGCTCTATAGAGACCATCATCACATGATCGAGCATTTTGTGGCAAGGATTCAGCAAGAACTTGAAATTTTGTGATGGAAAGATTTGGATCCTTTGCTATTTCGGCTAAGTAATTGTCCAATAGCTTACTAACATTTGTTTTCCCTATTTTTTGCTGTTGTTGTTGTTGCTCATGGATCAAGAAATAGTCCAAAATTCTTTGCACCACTTCTATGTTGTGCATTGTTCGCTGCTCAGATGTACTGTTGAAGAAGGTATATGAGTAGGAATATAAAGCAATCAAATTGCTTGGTTATTAAAGAATTCTCTTCTGGAGAGTTTCATTTATTAGCATGCTAAATTGTATAATCTACGAATGAGGTAGAATACTCACTTTAGCATTATTCCCTGATCTTCAATTTTATAATTTGGGATCAGTAGATCGTTTACATTGGCATCTTCCAGCATCATTCCTATTCTCCTTTCAAGATCTGATATCAGAGCTGGTGATGCGGAATACACCATGGCTGTTTTCAGCATCTGCATCAAGAACTTACATGAAACTGCTCCATTCTGGGAAGGAAGTATGCTTACTAGGCTTTCAATAATTGTTCTTTGTTCTTTGTTTTGTCCAGCACTCTCATCTTCCTTCTTTATCAAAATACTGAACTGCAACTCACTCTTTCCAAATCCATATCCTCTCAGTCCTTCCAGTCCCTCATCCATGTCTGGCAGCAACTTATCTGCATAATTCATTATGCATTTACCTATGATCTCTGCTTTTGTTCCTTTTGCTCTGATTGCTGTCATAATCCTCATGAAATGATCAATGTGAAGGGTAGCCACATCACCAAACCACCAACTTTCTTCTCTTACATCTTCAGTTGATGAGTTCCTTCGTGAAACCTTATAAGCTATTGAGTCACAGCATCTTCTAACAATCTGGAGGTTTTCTGCCCATGGAGATAGGGTTTCACAAGATTTGAGGACAGTAATAGTGTCTTTCCAGGAAGCCAGGACTACAAAGGTGAGAAAAGCTTCTGTCTTGGCTATGAGATTTCCATCTTCAAATTCTTCTGTCATCTCTAGATATTCGGATGCACATCTTAATGCTGCTATATTATTGGGATTTAAGTCTACTGGGAGACCATAAAAAAATTTTAGAATCATCTCAAATGTTTCCGATCCACCTGGAAAATTTTCAAGCTTGAGATCATGCCCAAAATTTGAGATCGAAGGCTGAAGTTCCAGCTGTCTAATGTAGCCACTTTTTGATACCAAGGGATACTGTTTCAGTAGAAAGAGATTAGAGAGCTAGTAGTTTGTTACCAAGGTTTGCTCTTCATCCTTTTATACATTAATTTCAAGTTGTTAAGATTATTGTTTAATTGACATGAGTAAATTGAAAGAGTAACTGGTCTGGCTTCTTTTATCTTCCAACTTGCTGGAAAATATTCAGAATTTTCTTCTCTAGGACGTATCTTAGAGATCTGATAATAGAGATAAAGCAGGGTGAGAAGTCAAATGCTTCATCTGTATAAACCTATAGTATATATCACATCATGAGGGATTTTGAACATTTTACAGCTGCCTTTGTTTTTTCCTCTATTTATGTTCTTTTTTGTACTTTAGTTTAGCTAAGGAAAGGTTAAGAACGGAAAAGGAAAATGAGAAAACAGGAGTCTTGATAGTGATGCAGATCAATAGATTATATTGAATGTTACATAAAATCTTCTTTTTGTTGTAAGTTACCTTGTGGACATTAAAGATAACTTCTTGAACTTGGACTGCTAAATCTGTGGGGATTTGAGATGTGGCAAACCTACATGAACTCGCCCAAAAAGAAAAAGGTAACATGAGCTGCAGAAAATTACATTGAAACAAATGTTAAATAGCTTGGGTTTCTCAACATTTTATTGATTTACAAAGCAACTATTATGTTGTCAATTCTAGTTTGCTGGATAGAAGCTTGAGAGTTTGAATAGAAAGGAGTTCATGTTTTACCATGAGAGTTGTTTCCTTTCAAAGCTATCAGCTGCGATGTTTGGAATTATGATGCTTTGATCATAAGATAGATGATCAGTGCCATCGGCATCACTCCCACCGGGGCTTCGAGGATGAGCCATTTGAAGATACTTCTTCATGGCAATGCTCTTCCTGCAGGTGTGTTACTAGTTTCTTCTACTGTTTATGTGGGTGAAGAATATATGAAACAAAAGCAAGGTACAGTTTGAATAAATGTGAGAAGCAAGTCTGTGGCTGGAAGTGACAGAGGGTCAAGTAGGTTGGTTGGCTGCTCACTTCAATGCTTTGCTTTTTCTTTCATTAGAGAAACTGTTGTGGGAAATAGATGGAAGATTAATCAAGGTTGATGTTATAATCGAAGGGAAGGGAAGGGATGTTAGATATGATTTGTCAATTTCTCAACCACTTAACGCTTGATTATCCCATGTTGATGATTGTGTGGCTTACTGGAAGCAGACACACTATTTCTAGCATTTATTATACTAGTGTGAGTCCATGTCTTGGATCAAGAAACTTCTTCAAGTTGAATGTGAAGCACATTTCTTAATGTCTGACGGCAAAGCCAATAATATTTCCGAGGTGTTTATTTTTCCTTTTTGGCTATGGAGGTCAGAGCTAGAGACCCTTTTCTCCATTTGAAAAAGCAGCGTAACAAAACTTGAATTCTTGGCCTCTGCGTGTTCGCTTGCACATGATGCATGTTTTTTCCTAAAGTCGTTTGGGTTGAATCCTGCCTTAATTGATAAAATTGGCCAAATCTTTTCTGTTCAATGAATAAAATTATAAAAATGACACCCAAAAATACTAATAAGAAAGAAAAAGAAGGTATATAATTGGAAAGAGAAAATCGGTTCAAAATTTTTGACACAAAAATATGATATAAATATAATATAAAAAATTTATATATAAATTTATTAAATAAAAAGTATATTTTATATTTTTATATTTATACGAATTAACATATAATTTTTATATAAAATAATATATAAATATATAAATTTTTTTATTTTATACCATGCAACATCTAGATTCCATCTTACTCCCTAAGAATTAAACTCAAAGCTCTCCTTCATTTTCATTTCTTCCTTCAAATTTTCCTTTTTTATTTTCATCTAAATAACAATAATTATAGTGACAATGATTTCAGTTCTTTTTTTTTTTTTTTTCGAGATTGAGATCTGAAACTCTTGTTTTACAAGAATAGAGAACAAATTGAGAAATGGCCACCGTGTCACCTCTGGCGAAATACAAGCTGGTGTTCTTAGGCGATCAATCCGTCGGAAAAACCAGCATCATCACCCGCTTCATGTGCGATAAATTCGACACCACTTACCAGGTAAACTCTTCACTATTTCTTTTAACAATTCGACGTTACTTTTCATTGATTCATGCAGATTCATCCAACTTTTGACCGTTTCTTTATTTCCTCTGTTTTATACAATGTTTGAATTTGATTTAGTTTCCGTATTCGATTTATTGATCGGAATTCTTAATCACGGATTTGAAATCGTTTTTTATTGTGGTTGTTGGTCTCCAGCGATAGTTTAAAAATGCTTGATTTGTTACGTACAATGTATTATGATCAATTTGTGTAATAGCTTAAAAAATTATTTATTTATTTATTTTATTTCTATTATTAGTTTAGATTTTTTTTTCTTTATGATAATTATTTTAATTCATTGAATTTGAATTTTCCTTCCACTAAATCGTAGAATATGTGAATTGAGTGTTTATATGTATGTTTTCCTTGAATATTTGTGAGCTTTTTGAAAAAGAATTTGCTTATGATTTATTGATATATCAATTGCAGGCCACCATTGGAATTGATTTTTTGTCAAAAACAATGTATCTTGAAGATCGAACCGTTCGTTTGCAGCTATGGTAATATAATTCTTCCTTTCCTTTCTCTCTCTTTAACAATATAAATCTTGGATAACTACGTTCAATACTTATTTTATGGTCTCTAGAGTCATTGCTATTATAGGTTGAATGAAACAAACAATCAAGCATATTTCTTGTGAACTTAAGGTTTTGATTGCTTATATTTTATACTACAAATTAGTTCCAAAAAGAGCTTGCTTTTGTTGTAAGGTTTATTTTCAGTGATGGAGATTTAAAAGTGGTGGTTGATCCGTGATGGTCATGAAATGAGAAGAAAAGAAACCATTTTTACTTGTTGATGCATTTCCTCTTCACGCAGTTAGGAAATGTGACGACTTTTGGAAATAGAAACTAGTTCGTTTATGTTATGTACTATATCCTCTTAAAGAAAACTATCCATAGGGTCAGTTTCTAATGAACACTTCTCAGCAGTCTGTTTGGCAATTGAGAATAGTATAAGATGCCAATTAATCCGATTTTCTTGGTTTTTATGATGTATATACTCTTCAATTGTCCATGTTTCTTGTCTCTCTTATAGTTTAATCTTATAATTTCACAGGGATACTGCTGGGCAGGAGAGATTTAGGAGTCCTATTCCTAGCTACATCAGTGATTCTTCTGTTGCAGTAATCGCCTATGATGTAGCTAGTGAGTATAAGCTAACCCAAGTACTTTTCTCTCTCTTTTATTTTATTTTATTTTTTAAGTTCATTAAATGAGAGACTATAATGGAAAGCTTTTGTTAATCGACTTTATGATAATACTCGTAAACCACTCTCTCCCATGATAACCATTATCATTATATAGGCATACATGTTAACCTTAATTATTTACATTCATTGCTTGGCTATCTCCTTGCAGATAGGCAATCATTTTTGAACACTTCAAAGTGGATTGAGGAGGTACGCACAGAACGAGGCAGTGATGTCATTATTATCCTTGTCGGTAACAAAACTGATCTGGTTGATAAAAGGTTAGTAATGAGCCTCTTTGCTTGGGTTTATTCAAATTTTGTAGGTGAAAATCTCATTAATAGACTAAGTTTTAAGCTTTCAACTGAGAAAAAAAAAAGCCAGCAAAATTGAGTCGCTTAACTTTTCATGAACAAGAACAGTGTTTTTCTTTGTTCACATTGATAATATACCATTTAGATAATTTCTTTTAGCAGTCTTATCTATATCAAACTAGTACCTCTTAATGTTGTTTCCATTTATACTGTTTGGTTGTCAAACAGGCAGGTTTCTATAGAGGAAGGAGATAACAAGGCTCGTGAATTTGGAGTCATGTTTATAGAAACCAGTGCAAAAGCAGGATTCAATATCAAGGTGACAAAAACAAAACTATCTGATAGGTATAGCAAAGTGTCACCTAGTCTGTCCACCTATTGGTCTAGTGGCTAAAGAGGTTTTATGAGGACATAGAGGTCCTGATTTCGAGTCAGAATCTTCTTCTCCATTTCCTCCTTCTAAGGGTTATGTCCTCCCCTGAACCGAAAAAAAAAAAAAGTATTGCCAAGTCTTCCATACATATTTGTTAAAGAGTCACAGCAGTTTGAAGACAATTTCTTTGCTTGTCAATGTTCAAATTGTTCCTATGGCATGCTTGAACTTTATACATCATGTTTTTATGTAGATGCATTGGTATTGTCCTTATTTATGCACATCTGTGTAACTTCCAGTTTTACATATTTACGTACGAATGTAAAATTGCAGCCTCTATTCCGCAAGATTGCTGCTGCCTTACCAGGGATGGAAACTCTTTCTTCAACGAAACAGGAAGACATGGTTGATGTGAACTTGAAGCCCACCGTTAATTCATCCCACAAGACAGAGCAACTAGGAGGGGGTTGTGCATGTTAAGAGAAATGTATTTACTAAAAGCTTGAGAGGGAAAAAGATGTTGGGAATATTGACTCCAATCTCATAAAAGATTTGTTTGAGATTTGTTAGAGATTTATTTGAGATTTGTCAGATATTGTTTGATGGACAAGAAGACTTGCAAAAGAAGAATTCCAAGAGAAAGAGGATTCTTAATAGGTAAGTTTGACTTGCAAGAGAAGAATTCTAAAAGGAAAGGAATTTTTAATAGACAAGTTTGACTTACATGAGAAGAATTCTAAGAGGAGAGGGATTCTTAATGGGCAAGTTTGTATGGTTATAAATAGGTGAAGTCTCTACAGGGTTAGGTATGAGAAAAAGATGTAAGAGAGTTGTAGGGTTTTGTGGGATAGACACCCCATAGGAATATTGAAGCTCTACGTCTTATGGGTGTGTATGTTTGTTTGTGAGTGGACTAGAGGAGATTGAGAGGGTCCACATAGATATGGTGTATGAGAGCATATGGGTATGTGTTTGGTTATGTTGAAAGGGTGCACAAGGGTTTGGGTTTGTGTTTGTTTGGGTTGAGAATACTCCATAGGACTAGAGGAGATTGAGAGTGTCTTATGAGTATTGATTGTTTGAGTGAGGTTGATGATATGATGTATGTTTGTAATTCTCTACAACTAGTGGATCTTTTTTCTCATCCGTGGATGTAGGTCAGTTGGACCGAACCACGTTAAATTATTGTCTCTTGTGTGTTTGATTTATTATTTGATTTCGCTTCCGCTGGTGTGATTGGATTGGAGGCTTTTAGCCCAACAAATGGTATCAGAGCTGTGGTGTTCCCCAACAAGTGGTATCAGAGCTGAAGGTTTGAAACGTGAGAAGAGTTGAAGATTCAAGATGTGAAAAGAGCCGATAGTTTGAGACATGGGAAGAGTTGACAGTTTGAGATATGAAAAAAGCTTGGTTTAAGACATGAGAAGAAGCAAGTTCAAAGGAGCTCGATTCAAGAAAAGAGTTCGAGTTCAAGTTTTGAAGATTGAGGATTAGTTTGTATGAAGCATGAAGACACAAGAGAAGAGAAGATGATTGTAAGACTTCAATTGCAGGTGGAGCCAAGCATGTCTAGCATGAAAACAGATGATTGATGAAATTTGAGTCAAGGTGGAGATTGTTGGGAATATTGACTCAAATCCCATAAAAGATTTGTTTGAGATTTGTTAGAGATTTATTTGAGATTTGTCAGATATTGCTTGATGGACAAGAAGACTTGCAAAAGAAGAATTCCAAGAGAAAGAGGATTCTTAATAGGTAAGTTTGACTTGCAAGAGAAGAATTCTAATTTACATGAGAAGAATTCTAAGAGGAGAGGGATTCTTAATGGGCAAGTTTGTATGGTTATAAATAGGTGAAGTCTCTACAAGGTTAGGTATGAGAAAAAGATGTAAGAGAGTTGTAGGATTTTGTGGGATAGACACCCCATAGGAGTATTGAAGCTCTACGTCTTATGGGTGTGTATGTTTGTTTGTGAGTGGACTAGAGGAGACTGAGAGGGTCCACATAGGTATGATGTATGGAAACATATGAGTATGTGTTTGGTTGTGTTGAAAGGGTACACAAAGGTTTGGATTTGTGTTTGTTTGGGTAGAGAATACTTCATAGGACTAGAGGAGATTGAGAGTGTCTTATGAGTATTGATTGTTGAGTGAGATTGATGATTTGATGTATGTTTGTAATTCTCTACAACTAGTGGATCTTTTTTCTCATCCGTGGATGTAGGTCAGTTAGATCGAATCACGTTAAATTATTGTCTCTTATGTGTTTGATTTATTGTTTGATTTCGCTTCCGCTGGTGTGATTGGATTAGAGGTTTTTAGCCCAACAAAAGAAGGATTCAAGCGTTTTTTTTCAGCCATCAAATACACAAATGAATTCAGCAAACACGGTATTTTATTTGCCTTGGAAAATTCCTTCTAGGATAGTCATTCATTTTGTGATCGAGATTGAGATCTTTATTGCTCATACTGATTCTTTTATGAGAATTTTCTACATATTCAATTTTATATGAAAATGAAAGCATTGTTCGGAATAAGAACTTGCTTTATATCTGGTCTTTTGTTTTCCTAGAAAAAAAAGGTGCCTTGAGGGGTTAAAAAACAAACTGCAATAATAAAATGCAGAGGATTGGACATCTGTTGACCAGAATTTGGATGCAAAGAGGGACTGCCTTCAGAGTTTCAGTGCCCGAGAAGATCTTGAGTTTCGGGTTAGATGTTTATCCAAGTCCAAGCCGACCGTCCAGACCCTTTAATAGTGACAGCCATTGTCTCATAAAGTTTATACGACCATCACCATTTTCTGACTAGGCCCAAGAAAGGATACGCTATTTTTGGAGTAATCCTCGTTCTTAGGTCTTACTGTTTACGGTGTTGCTGTTATAAGATTCCTGATGTTGGGACCAAATTCCATGTTATAATTATCATTACAAGTTCAAGTGAAGTATCTTCAACAACCGCCCTAAGAACATGCCAAAAGTTGATACAACATCAGTCCTTGCAGTAACTCAATACCAACTAGCAACTAGCTAAACACGTTAGACATCCTCTTGGTTTACAATGAGGTACTTTCCTTTAGGGAGCCTTTTGGCCTAAGAACGAGACAACGACAAGGATTTAGGAAACTCTTGGCTTTAGTCCTTTAACCCAAATTGCCCTCTAGGTTTCTGTTCCTATACTAGTCGATTGCTACATTCCTCGATCCCCAATATTGTAGACTCACTAGGTAGTGATAAGAGATGCTGCATTGCTGAATCACTAGTCATACTTACAGTGGAAACTCAAAAAATATATATATATATATATATATATTAGCATTGAAAAGCTAAACTTAAAAGCAGCAGTTCTCAAGACACAATAGTTCTCGAGAAATTTCGAGAAAAACTAGTTCAAGCATAAATTTGAAGGTGACCAATGCGAAGGTGCTAGACGTGATTGAACCCATCGCTAGTTTGTCTAACCCTAAGCGTCAGATAAATCAATATCAATGTCCCCACAATTGACCTGAACCAAAAACGAAACAATAAGTCGATGATGGAAAGAGAAAAAGAAGATAATGAAGAAAAAGAATCAAAAGTGGAACTCTGATTACTGTTAGTACTAGTAAAAAAAAATTGTATCAGTTTACAGGAGGTGGCATGACATTTTTGCTTTATGTGATGGATGGGCAATGAATAGAGCTCAAACCAGAGGTGGGTATCACATTGGACAACGTAGAAGGTGAGTACTTTCATCAATTTCAGATGAATCATACATTTAGTTACTAGATGCATGTTGTTTGGTAAAATCTTTGTCATGCTAGGTTGTAGCAAGGGTTGACTATCTTATTGCTTGAGGGGAAAAAATGGAAAAACTGTAGCTCAAAATGAGGGTTTTTAGTGGTTGTTCTCATGATCTGGAGTCATGCACTAGAGAATTCAAGTCTTTGAGCATTAAACTAGACAACTGACTCCTACAATGTACAATACCTAATAGATAAGAACAGAAAACGAGCATATGAATAAATCGATAGTCTTATAGAATAATAGAAATGAGATTACAGCAGTTATTTCAATATGGGATTGAGTTAATAATATGTTCAACTTCCAAAGTAGACTAATGGACAAACAACTCACTAATAAAGTTTCATCAGAATAACTAAAGAAAATTCTCTAAATGAATTTAAGCTTCGACTGAACTACCTATCACATACTTATTAATCAATTACTATATTTTAGATTTTCATGTCTTGCATCAATGGTTTCTATTTTTGATCTCCCTAACATCCCAAACCTTCTTGTTCCATGCAAAATATTTCCTCCTTAGTTGTCAACTTGTTCTTAAATATTTTAATTTTTGGATATCTAATGGTTTCAAATATCATGATTTACATATTCTTTTCACTACTCAATCACATTAGATTTGAAATATGTCCTAATTGTACTTGTTAAGCATTTTAATGGCATTGCCTACCATTAAGTTTTAATGTTGTAAAGTTCTATCAGACTTAAGAGTTCTTAAACTAAATATATCCGCAGCAAATCTACATACAAGATAGAACCATCGTGTTAATGTTTGGCACAAGCTTCTTACTACTTGGGTTATTTTAGTTGGCACAAGCTTATTACTTATTACCCAAAGCTTTTGTCTTACTAAATGGAAGTACCAATTAATGAAAATTTTGTAGTTTGAAAGTAAACTGCTGGATTGCTAGAAATTGCAGAGCTTACAAGATTGAGAAATGGAGGACAATTTTCCTTGAGTCAAATGAAGCAGCTCGTTTATATCTTCTCCATCTGTTTGTTGGTGCATCATGAACCCTCTCAGTAGATGATTTGTCTGTTGAAATAAAACTCAGTTTAAGATGTAAAACACATTCTGCATGGCATGAGTAAGACGTAGCCTATGGAATTAAGAATCAAAGATGCAATTCGCATAAGCAAAAGGAACTAGACAGTTCCTAGATGTGTAAGTAAAAAACCGCAGAGAACAGGTAGCAGACAATTCCAAAAACAATTACAAAAACCACATAGCAAAACCGAAGTTCACTGATCAGGAACAATAATTAAATAGAGTTTGATCTTTGAATGCTTCAAAGCCCTTTGATGTAACAGTTGCCACATAATTGCCAAGTATCAATCACAGACCTATTCACTGACTGTATTTGGTTCATTTATTCTCAATTATCATTCACTGGAATTACACATGTCACATGAAGTTCTTTTGTCAACTTTAATCTTCGTAAGGGTAATGTTTAGGTACAAGGGCAGGGGCAACAAGAAGATTAAAATGTTTTTCAACTCTAATAGCACCCATGTGAACAGAGTACTATGGGAAACTCTACTTTTTGCTAGTTATTATAAATCTCAGTCAGTTTGTTAAAAGTGCATGTCTAGATGTTTGAACCACCATATCAAATGATATCCATGAAACATTAGAAACCTGAAGTGCTTTATAACGGCTCAGGTACTAGCAGAATATTCTATTGTTTTGGATGTTTTCTTGTTTCTTGTTTAAAAGAAACTGCCAGCCATATCTTATGCAAAAGAATACAATCATTACTAAACCATGGAAATGGAAAATGAATCCATATATTTTGGGGGACATATGGAAATTATTGTTAAAAAGGTATCTAGTGGTAATAGAATATGCTTACAGACTCACAGAGTAAGTTTTAGTGCAATTAACCCATTAATTCAAAGCTGAGTTAATTCTCACCTACAATTAGGCTTGCTTGTCTCTGCAATACCTTCTGCAAATGCTGTAATTCATGGAGATCTAACATTAGAGTCATGAGTGAAGAAGAAACAATGTATCAAAACTCAAGGAAGATCAGCAAGGCTTTGATGATTAAATAAATAAATAAATAAATAAATAAATTTGGTACAGCCCTCACTATATGTATGATCTACATTTCACTGAATATGCCCTATTTATATATGTAGATCGAACTTACTGTCACTACGCCTTCACTTTTTGAATTTCCAACAGTTTCATCACTGGATTTAAGTATGTCAGGAGTCCCTTTCTCAATGTTTATATCCAGAATACAAGATGAATAGGCATCTTCACTATCCACTTTCAAATCAATGCAGTTCTGGCAACTCAATTGCGCATCCAAAGACATCTGCTTTCTAGATGAAAATGGAACTTCTACAAGGCTCAAAAAAGTTAACTTTGGTGTAAATTTTGGACTCGTGTTTCCTTCCTCAGGCAAAACAGAAATGCTATAGACGTCCTGGCCCTGCACAAATGAATGGAAAATAAATAGGAACATAGAAAAAGTGAAAAAAAAACAACTAAATTGATTTCCATAGAAAAAGTGCAAAAAACAACTAAATTGATTTCCAAATTCTCATTTTAAAGAAATTTATTTATAAGAAAGAACAAAAAGTTGGAACTAACTTTTAAATAGAGATTCTTTAGATCACAATATTGCTTCGAAAGTATAGGAATCTAGACGATAACAAAAATAGAAGCCAAAAAAGGAAATTATGAGACAAGAAAAACAATACAAATTTAAGCATTAAATTTAAATCTCATGGGACATGACTGGATTTGAAGTATTCAACACCTGTTCCATTATGAGGTCATCTCAATGGACCTGCAATTGTGTACGCTTTATCTAAGTTCCATTTTAAGTAAAATTTCACTTCCCCTAGAAATGAACTCATCTGATTGAGAGAAAACAGAGGATTTCAAGAGATCATGCTGACCTGATTCATGGGAAGATCGAGCATAACTCAAAGCCAAATTGCAGATTTTTAAAAGAGCAATCTTCTTCCTTTAACTTTTAGAGGAGAAACTGATTCTCAAGCAGTAGCAAATTTACTAAAAAAGCCCTTTTACATTAATGATAAAAAAATTACATAGCTGAAAACAGGTTTTAAGCGTGTATCAGGAGATATAAACATGTACTAACATTTTTGCAGGTTTATGCCCATCACTTTAGAACAAATTTAAGATTCGATTACAGCCTGAATTTCCATTAATAACATTGCGGGCTGCTATAAAGAAAGATATGGTTGGTCGAATGCATCTCAGATTACTGAGTTGAGCAAGTCAATTTTTAAAAATTCCCCCTCAGACCAAGATGATTGGACGATTGGATTGGATTGGATTTATTGCGGAGGAGAAAAAGACTGCAGAAGATTAGGAATGAACTTACATGTGGAGCGCTTAAGCTGCATTTTTCTCTTACTGGAAATGAAGTCTCCTCTATTATAATGGGCAAGACATCTGAAATTTCAATAAAAGGAATCCATTAAACATGCTTATCAAACTGAGGGCATTGAATAACACTCTATCTGACTCGAATATCCTAACCGAGAGAACAATGCTGATCGGTTTCATCAAAGCTTGGCTTAATCAACTCAATGCATGAAATGTTGACTGGTAAATTGGAGCTTCCATCTACCATCCCTGATAAGAATGGTTTTTCCTGCAAGTAATTAGGTGTTAAAATAAAGCTCCGCAAAATAAACTTTGATAAAGAAGGCCAGAAAAATTACATAACAAAGAAGAAAAAATCCTTTTCTTTTCTTTTTTTTTCTTTTTTAGGTTCTTTTCCTAACTAAAACCACAAGTGGGTGTCAAGTTAAATGTAAGACTTATATGATTTAGAAATTGCACACGAAGTCAAGGCTGATTTTTCTAATTTTCTTCAGATTCATTAATGGATGACATTTAAAAATAAAATTTTAAAGTTCAAAAAAAAAATCGAATTTGCTAATTTGCAGAGATGAAGAATTTCTATAAAAAAACACAAGTTTTTTCTTTTTTCTTTTTCCAATGTGAATAAAGAAATCAACATAAATAGAATCATAAATAGGAATCAGGCAATGCAAGAAAGTCTAGGTAATCATAGCCACACGGAAAATTTTCTTAAAAAGTAAAAAAAGGAACTGCATTTGGCCGAGAAACTGAAGAATATGCAAGAAAATAAAAGTGAAAATATCTTCCTTGTTCTACATTTTCGCAGCTACCAAACAGGAAATTTAAATTTTTTAAAATTAAAAAGGCAGTGGAAGATAGACTAGATCAAAAAGGCCATTATGTTTCAGCTAATTATATGCCGTTATAAGAAAATTCCACCGAATCGGGAAAAAAGAGAAAAAAGTGAAACGCAATTCCCTTTCGATCCCAAGGAGAAAATGCAAAAAAATTTGAAGTGTAAAATTACTTCATTTTTCCCACATTTGCTCAAGCAGCAAATCTAGCAAATACTCCTTTTTTTTCAAAAAAAGAAAAAACAAAGACGCTTGACACTCAATCCAAATTTAGAAATTTTATTTCCAAAAACAGCTCCTACTTCACAATAGAGGCAGAAAAGAGTCAAGAGATACACATTCCAAAATTATTTATATAAAAAAAAAAAAAAAACTCACCTCCTCGATCGATTTAGCGGCCATTGGGGAAAAAAATGAGCGAGAAAAAAATCTCAGACGATTTCAAATTTGCATTTGATTTAATTTTTATTTTCTACGTTGCTCTAATTACTAATTCTCCTTTATTAATAGAGTATCAAAGAGAGAGAGAAAAAAAAAAGAACGTTGAAATGCTACATCGGAGGAGATAGGAGGGTGGCGCGATTCGCCAGAAAGAGGCTCGTGATTTGGACTTCGACAACAACGACAAATCTTCTCCCTTGCCGTTGATTTTTTACTTTGACGTAAATGCCCTTCTCTTCTTTTCTCCTTTATTATCGCTTTTCTTTTTACTTTCGGCTTTCTCTTTAAGTCCTTTACTTATCCGTTCTTTTGGGAGTGTTGTTTGTGATTTCTGGTTTATCCTCAAATGTTTGATTTCGATTTTCGATACAAAATTAAGTGGAATTTTTGTTAATGTTTTAATAATTTTATTTTATTTTATTAAAGATTTTGCTAATAAACGCAGAACTTAATTTGATAAAATTTTTTACTAAAATTATTAAAAATAATTAAATAAAAATTCAAAATTTTAACAAAAAAATTTTTTTTTACGTAAATAAAAGATTCAAAATTTCAAACAAAAATGTGTTTTGATACTTTAATTTAAATAGATTTGATATAGTCTATAAGTTTCAACAACTATACAAAGTAATATTTAATGATTATTTGTGAAATTTACTCATAATTATCCTCTTAAACCTTTAAAAAAAAAAAAGCAAAAGGAGTTAAAGAATAATGTTATGCATCTTTACTGGTTGGCACTTTTTTGAGCTAAAAGACTATAAAATACCTTTCTATGGCCGTTTGTTAGAAAATATAGAAACAATGCTCCATGTCCCCACCCGACCTTGATTTGATTTTCATTCTTAAAAAAAAAATTAAATCAAATTGAAATTCACATTTAAATGCAGCAAAAAAAAATCACCCGGAAAAAATTTAAAAGGAATACACGCCAACCAAAATTAAGCATCCACGTTTTTATAGCCATAATTTACTACTTCGACAACCATGCAAATGCAAAGTCTAGTTCTTTCGGTCCATTCCACGATGGATAAGATTAAAAAAAAAGTGAAAAACAGATTGGGAGATAAAAAGATTTTGGTGGATGTGAAGGGTAAGATGAGAAAGAGAAACCAGAAAATCTGGAGTGGGGGAGTATTAATGAAATTTAGGTACGAGATTTGTCTGGTTGTCGGAATCAAAACTTAAGCTACGCTGCACGTGAAGCTAAAAGCTGAATTAGAAAAAAGGGTTTATTAGTTGATGCCACATACATCAAGACAAAATCGAAAGAGATTCACGGGTTTTTTTTGCACTATTTAGCAGGCACCACACCCCCCCCCCCCCACAGCTACCCTAATCTAGCCTGTAGCCTCTGGGTGTTTCGTTGAGGATCCGATAGATTTTGGTGTCTTGTCCAAAAAACAAAATATTTTTTTACAAGATTTTGGTGTCACGATCAATGGTTACAACGAGGATGATAAAATATCCAAAAAAATCCCTAGAGATAACAATGCTTGGGGGATAAAAACTACCCGAATTGATGTGTCACTGTTCATGCACATCCCCAGCAAATCCATGTAAATAACAAAGAAAACACTTATTTTTTTTATTATCTACACAATGTTTTGGTTCTGTCTTTGTTGGGTTTATGTGGCTTTGGGATAAGGGCAGTTAGATTTGAAGTTTGGGATGGTTGGATGATGATTATTTTATTTGAAAGTTTTTATCTTTTTTACCTGTTTTTGGATGGTGACATTCTGAGGTACATTTAGACGGTAGATGGTGGTTGATGATGTTTACGAAGCAGGATTTGATTGAATAATGCTCATTGGTTTTCTTGTTTCTTACAAAACTGAAATTCATTTTCCAGCATAGTTTGAATGAGCTACAGAAGAATTTTTGAGTAGCTTGAAAGCAGAGTTAGCTGAGAGAAGAAATGCAACCCAATAATTTAGAGCTGGCAAGGCTCAATCATGAAATTGCCCAAATCAAAGAACTGATTTGATTCGTCGGTGAAGGGAGGGGAGGGGCCGCTCGGCAATGGCCTACAATTGCCAGTCGACCCCTCCACTCCCCCTTCCTACACATTCTATTTTCAGTTACTGTTAGATATTTAACCATGCAACTTCTATTTATTACAGTTAGATTCGCAAATGTTGTCATAAAGTTGATGCATTCCCATCTCTCTTTGCATGAGAAGTTAGAACTTAGAAGTGAGAAGCATGGCTGCAGGAATTGCGGTACCCAAAAATATCTGGACTCTTCATTAACGAAGAACAGTAACTTTTGGTGGGTCGATATGCAATATTTGTGCATTTGGGATTAAATGTTTTGTACTTTTCAAGGAGAAAACATAGTTTTATTTTTATGATTATTATTATTATTATTATTATTATTATTTGCTTTGCAAAGAGAGGGTTACAGGGAATTCAATTCTTACCTAACTTTGACACCATCTTATAAAAGCAGCTTGCTTGAGAGGTTAGACTTGCTTTGTTTATATTTATCAAATCTTGCAGGAACTTCGTACTTTTATGAACAAAAGGAGAAATGCTATGTAAAATACGATCATGTCTAATATTATAGCTTGAAAAGGAAGAGCATTCAATTATTAAGCAAATAATGGTTGTACATTACTACATGTTAAGGGCCGAGGACATTCCATTTGGACTATCTTTTCATGAAAAAAGGATTATAGATGAGTTTTTTTTTTTTTTTTGTGTGTACTTCAATTATAATGAATCTTTTTACAAAATACCAAATATAAAATGAAGAGTGAACAATTTTCCATTTCCAAGAGACTTGAAAACTTGATGGTGTGGTGGGTTACATGGTTTAATTCAAGCATGCAATGTTCAGCTTGAGCTTGCTATGTTGCAGCGAAAGAGACTATTTTGGTTTGTCATATTGTGATGATCAAACTCAATTTTTACCTAACATTCAGCATCTAAATTTAAAAGATAATAACGGATAAATATTTGCTCACTTTAAACTTAGTTCGATTTTATTCATAATATTTGAATTCAAACTAGATGCAATTTTTTTTTTTTTATATTTGAATCTAAACTCAATTTGATATTATATAAAATCGTATTTAATATAAAATATTATTTTTAATATAAATATAAAATTAAATAAATATATAAATATATATAAATGTAAAATTAAATAATTAATTAAAAAATAATTATATATATAGAATCAAATAGAAGCAAATTTGTTTAAAATTTAACTCTGATCTGATTTTTAAATATTTTTATTATTTTTTAATTTGATCCAACTTAAAATTTAATTTTTAAAAATTAAATTAAATCAAAATTTATTGGACATAGATGAGACTGGCACCCCTACTTAAAACCCTGCTCGCCCCAACTCGCTTGAGGCTTAACTTCATCCTTACATTTAAGAACAACAAGGGAAATGCTACGTAAAAAACTATGCCGTCCATCAGGGCTTGAAAAGGAATTGCTGCCCCAATATCTAAGCCCATGACCTTTTATTTTTCTGGTGGTGCATTTTATAAGATACGGGGGACATGTTCTCCATGTTCAGAAAATGCTTTCGGAATAGATTTTCATTGAAAAAAAAGTGATAAATATAGATCGATCTCGTTTTCCATTACATTTTCGATTTACAAACGAATAGAAATCTTACACGTGGAAAGCATATGATTTGACAAGGGAAAAATGACAAGCAACCAATTTTGTGACTAATTAAGAATTAATGGATTTTATATCTTATATAAATATATAAAAATATACAACTTTGAAAAAAACCTCAGTAGATGGCTTGAAGCGAAAATGAAAAAAAAAAAATGTTAAGGGCATTTCAACTTTGCAAAAGGATTTAGACAAAGAATAATATATTCTCATGAACCAATTGCACAGTTGCAGATAGCATGATTCTTTTCTAGATTTTGATCTTGTGAATTGTTTTATTCCACTACTTAGGATTAACAAATATCCTTAAAAAACTATTCAATCTCAAATTGTTTGAGCGATTTTAATTTTTATAAAGTTAATTTTTTTTAATTTTAATATATTTAATATTAAAATTAAATATTTTTTTTAAAAGTTAAAAATTTTATAATTTTTAATGTTAAAAAGTAAAAATAATTTTAAAAATAGAAAGTAAAAATTTTAAATATTTAAAAAATAATTTTGATACATCTAAAAAAAATTTGACAAAATAAAATACAGAGAGTGTAAATCCTTTTGTTAGAAATTAACTTTGATCTCTTAAAAAACTATTTTTTGTGCACTTTTTTTTTTATTTTTTTTAATTTTGTTAAACGATAAAATAATGCGGGAAATTGAAGGAAAACACGTGTGTCACATGCTATGTTTCTGTTTCGCCAAACTGAAAAACTATTTGACCTTGCCCGCTGTCCTAAACCCAACAAAAAACAATAAAAAAAAAAAAGACGCCGCCAACAACCAACTCCAAACTTCCAAAAGGAACAAGAAGTCAAAAACTCGATGAAAGCAAGGTAGGTGCCAGCTTCGACTATGGAAGGGCAAGTCGGAGAATCATCGCCGGCATCTTTCTCCGTATGCCACCTCACTATCTTAGCATTTATTCCATTCCTTCTTCTTCTTCACGCCTCTCTCACTTTCCTCTTAAAACCCCCTTCGATGCTTTCTCCTCCTTAATTTCATATCCTTCCAGACCTTAGGAATTTTAGTCTCTCTAATAATGTACGGCCCATATCGTTACTTGTTCATTGACTCGATCTGGGCTTCACAACAGTTGAATCTTGATCGTCCATTTTTGTTGGGTGGCTTGTTTCTCAACGACCAAACACCGCCTTCCTCGCTCGTTTCGTTCATTTCATTAAAGACCCAGAAAAGTTTGGTAAATAACAATGACAATTTGTCTTTGGGTTCGTGTTTTTTGGGTGGTGGTAAGAGCAGTAAAACGCTGCGTTCTTTTGAGCCGAGGAGAGGTGGTGGTAGAGGGGGCTGGTTTTTATCGGTGAGCTTGTCGAGGGATGAAGGGTATGTTGGGGAATCGGGAGAAACTTGGGGGCAAAATGGGGGTAAGAATTTGGAAGAAGAGGAACTGGTGGAAGAGGAGAAAGAGAAGGTGAAAGTGAGAAAGGGATCAGGTGCTTTGAATACCACCAAACATCTGTGGTCTGGTGCTGTTGCTGCTATGGTTTCAAGGTTTTTGGCTTTCTTTTTTCCCTATACTTATTTTTTATTTACATTAGTGGATTATAAAATGCTTAATTTGTCATGGAAAAGTGGCAGGGAAAACTTGGATAGGAAAGAAAACAATGGAAAATTTTTTGTGTCTTGCTTATAACTTTTGTATCAGATGGAACATTAAATGACAAAAACTTGATCTTAAATCTTCACTGTCTTAGACTTTTCCTTTTTGGTGCTGTTTGGCAAAGTCTGAAAATTTAAGAACTGACTTGTCAGAATCCTGAATTATAAGTGCTGAACAACCGAACAGCTTTGATGAGTATGAGAGCTGGAATCTGAAAAGAATTAATAATGTGGCAAAATGTTTACAAGAAAATGAGTTCATAATTTGATAATGGTTTAGAGATTATATTCATTTTACTTAACATATTACCCAATAGTTTCAAATTTAATGTTGAATTGAAAGCTTTACCAAGCACGCTTCTTACATGATGGTGCTGAAAAGGATTATGGTTTATGTATAGTTTGTACTTTTGCATCTCCTATGTTTCAATGGTAGCGCTCATATTACCTTAAGTAATGGTTATTTGGTTCCGGTTGTTGAATTATTATATATTGAATCATATTTCGTAGCTCAAATAGTTGTTTGCTTTTATAACAGGACTTTCATTGCTCCTCTGGAGAGACTGAAGTTGGAGTACATAGTTCGTGGTGAAAAAAGAACCCTCATTGAACTAATTAAATCTATTGCAGCCTCAGAAGGGTTGAAAGGTTTTTGGAAAGGGAATTTTATCAATATTCTTCGCACTGCTCCTTTTAAGGCTATCAATTTCTATGCTTATGATACTTATAGGAGCCAACTATTGAGATTATCTGGAAAAGAGGAAGCCACAAATTTTCAGAGGTTTCTTGCTGGTGCTGCAGCAGGGATTACTGCTACTCTGCTTTGCTTACCAATGGACACTGTATGTGAAATTTAGGAATTCACTAACATTTTAGCCTTCCCTTCTTGTGTCATGTGTGTGGCCTGGTTGGGGTGTGGGGGATTTTGTGAAATTTGATATCTTGTTTTGAAGTATTCTTAGTATATGTTTTTAGATTTGGCTTAATGATCTTATGAGAAGCAAGGATGGGACTGGAAGTAGCATACTTCAGTGAGTTTACTCTACTTGCCCTTATATGTAGTGGATGTAAAGAGGATCATCCTCCTTCTGATGTGTCCCACCTCTTCAATCTTTACGGTTTAATTGCTGTTGCATTTACTTGTGATTTTTGTATCAAAGATTTCACATGATGCCGTGATTAGGTCATCTCTGATATCCGTCTGAAACTGGAACATGTATTCTGTCCCAAGAATATTATGCTTAAGAGTATCTGATTTAGATTGGGTTATGGGATTTGGATATTTTGATGTCTAATGTAAATTATGGGACGTTATTACATAGTAATGCTCCTTGTATTTGACACCTGTTTAGAACAAAGTAATAGTATAACTTTGTTGACTTTAGTAGATGCAGGTCAGTGGGGGTTTAATTTTGTGAATACTATTTGCCTACAGAAGCAGATGAAATTAATTGCATCCTGTTCCATTTCTTCAACCTAGTTCAGTTTTTGTATTAGATTCTTTCCAATTCGAAGTCTGCCTTCTAATATACCTCATTTCTGATACAGACTACAGATGGTTACTATTGATATAACTATTTGAACAACGACTCTGCTAGAGCAATTTTCATTTGTTAATCTAGGTTGTGCTGTTATAATTTTTTCTGATTATGGCATTTGGAATTGCTCTCAAGTTAAAATAATTGCTAAATCACATTGTACATGCTAATTGCAGATAAGAACAGTAATGGTAGCACCTGGCGGAGAAGCATTGGGTGGTTTGATTTGTTCTTTCCGTCACATGATTCAGACTGAAGGGTTCTTTTCTCTTTACAAAGGACTAGTGCCCTCAATTATAAGCATGGCACCTTCAGGTGCAGTCTTCTATGGTGTCTATGATATATTGAAGTCAGCCTATCTTCATTCACCCGAAGGGAGAAAAAGAATTCAAGACATGCAACAAGGTGGTCAGGAACTGAATGCATTTGAACAATTAGAGTTGGGTCCTATTAGAACATTACTATATGGGGCAATTGCTGGTGCATGTTCTGAAGCTGCTACATATCCATTTGAAGTTGTGAGGAGGCATCTTCAAATGCAAGTCCGTGCAACAAAGTTAAGTGCATTGGCAACTTGTGTCAAGATAGTTGAGCAAGGTGGCATTCCTGCTCTTTATGTGGGATTAATTCCCAGCTTACTACAGGTACTAAATAAATCTGTCTAGCAAAATGGATTACACATTTTATTAGTGATTTTTTATATCTATTTGACTAATTAGATGCCATAATTATAGAAGTGAGTGCAGTATTTACTATTACCATTTACCAAATTTAAACTGTTTTTGAATTTTCAAAGATGTAAAGCTTGGATTGCATTGTATCTGATAGTTTCCAAATTTGAGTGCTTTTAGGCGTCAGAAATCGGAATACAGACGCTGGCAAACTAAACTTTAAGAACTTGAGTCTTATAGTATATTAATAGACAAGTTTCCCACTGATTTTGCATGCATCAGTTGTTTGAGTTTTAGGAGAGCCTATGAGAGGCCGAAACATATGTGCTCTTAGCTTGCACCAATTTCTTGTTTCAAAGTCTTTGAAATTTCTTCATTTTCAAACTTAATTCATTTCATCACATTACAGGTCTTGCCATCAGCAGCCATAGGTTATTTGGTGTACGAGTTCATGAAGATAGTTCTACAGGTGGAGTCAGCATAGACATTTTATCTGCTTGCCTTAACTATTGGGATTGATTGAGGCTGAGAGTGTAGTTTTATTTCATTAAAAGGCCTTGTCAACTTTAAATTTACCTATACCATACCATTTTATAAAACAACAGATGGACAATAATCATTCTTGATTTTAGTAGTTATTTGTAAAATTCAATTGACATGATGTTGTTCTGATGTTCAAACTCACAAGTTGCTAATTCAACAACACATAAACGAGTACTATAATAACTAATATTTATAATGAGAACAACACATATAAACGAGCATTATAATAACTAAAATTAAATTGATAAATATTCAATTATGTTTTTTTTTATTATTAATAGATTTGATATATTTTTTAAAAATTATTATTATAAAATATTACTTCAACCTCTCAAAATTAAATACTAAGATTGGTCATTACATCTTTTACAAAGATAGATAAATTTAAATTGATTAATTTTGGGTCAATATTAGATCAGATTAATGATTGAGTGAAAGGGGAAGTTTCGAATGTTTAACACTTCTCTCTATTGATAAGTGAGAACGCGGTTGTGAAAAATAGTTCTATGAATTATCTTCCTGACTTTTGAACTCATCATTTGGCAGCAGCACTCTTCCTTTTCAGCCTTTTCCTTATAAATATGATCAAATTTCTCTAAGAGAATCTTTCAAAACCTTGAGAAAACTCTCTTTTTTCTTGCAAAATCTTGTCTCAGGGGAGCTGACTTCCTTAAACAATCTTAATTTAGCCTCAACCTCTCAAAATAACCAATCACTCTCTCAATTCTCTCTTTATAACTATGTGTATGTCAAGTAGATTCGTTTTACATCTAGTAATTGTAGGTATCGCCTTGTTGTTGAATCTACTTATGATAATTATGTATGCGATTGAACTGTATGATGAATTGAGGCGAAAGCCAGGTTTCCCACCTGTTGCAACAAGGTAACAATCAAGCAATCGGCTACCTCAAGACATAGAAAGACAGCCATGGGACAGTCATGGGAGCAGCAACAGCAGCAGGATTCAAGAGCAATCTTGAGTGATCAGACCACTATTGTCATAAACAATAATCAAGCAACTAATTGTGCTAAATGCCTTGCAGAGTTCAACGACGAGGAGGGGGATGATTGTAGGGTTTGTTTTTAGTGCAAACATCAATACCATAGACTTTGTATAGAGGAAGCCACAAATTTAACTGTGCTAAATGCCTTGAAGAGTTCAACGACGAGGAGGAGGATGATTGTAGGGTTTGTTTTTAGTGCAAACATCAATACCATAGACTTTGTATAGATAAATGGTTAGCAAAAGAGACACATTGCCCACTTTGTCACCCAAAGTTAAGGACAACAGATAATCGGCCCCTCTCAATAATTGTTTATTAGTAATTGATTTGATTGTTTTTGAGAATTTAAATTTTTAATGAAGATTTTTTTTTAATTTCAATTTTGTACAGAATAGGCAATGAAACAGTGTGCCAAGTTCCTCAAGATGCATGCATGGCTTCAAAGGTTGTAGGATTCTACCGTTGATTTGTAAAAGAAAAAAAAAAAAAAAACTAAACACAATATTGTAATTGAAAATACAAATAAATTATATATATAACAATAGTTCCATATGTACAAAAATAACAAACAAAAACTTCTTAAAAAAATTTACCCATCCCATGAATGAAAAAAATAATCCAATTAAAAAAAATTTATCTCGTGGATCGCACCTCAAAAAAATGATTAAAGACCACTCATATTATTATTGTATACTATAATACATAATATAGTTAATTTTCTAATGAAAGTTTTCTGTCGTCTTTTCTTATAAAGATTATTTGTCTTTATTTTTAAAGATATTAATTAATTTAGAAAGGATTTCACATTTTAAAGATATTGATTATTTGCCTTTTTTAAAAAAAATATTATATTGATTAATTTAGATAGGATTTCATGTTTATAAGTGAAAATAAAAGCTTATAACTGAAAGATACTAGAGGTAAAAGAGAAAGCCAGATATTTTCAAAAAATAGGCGCAGACTCCATATTGAAAAATAAATAAAATTTGGTTATTTTCTCTAGGAAGCATTGTTTACAAATAAGTCAAAACTATGATCCCAGAGGGTACCTGCCCCAAGCAACTGTATTCAACATCCAGGTCCTGCTATAAATGATGATTTAACGCTCAAAAGAAAATAAAGATAAGATATTAATTAATTTAAATAAGATTTACAATAGAATAAGACTTAACGTTCATAAAATTTAAAAATTTAACATTCATAAGATTTAATACTCATAAATAATAAGATTTCAAGCTATTTTAAGATATTGATTAATTTAAATAAGATTTTATAGATGATTTCATACTCCTAAGATATTAATTTGAATGGGATTCCACAAAAAATTATACGCTCTTTCTTAAATATTAATTAATTTAGACATGATTTCATTTTAATAAATGAAAATAAAAGCAAGAAATTAATTTCATGCTCATAAATGGAAACAACGAATTTCACGCTCCTTTTAAAGATATTGATTAATTTAGATAAGATTTCACCCCTCCTAAATATGTTGATTAATTTGGATAAAAGTGATATGATTCTAATAAATTTATTAAAATTTTTTTTAGATAAATTAATCAAAATTAAGATAAGGTAAAATATCTTAAAAGAATATGATTTCAACAAATTTATTATAAATTTTTTTAGATAAATTAATCAAAATTAAAATAAATTAAAATAACTTAAAAGAAGAGTTTTAAATAAAAAATCTTTTTATATGAGTTTAAACAAATTATATTTTATTTATCCACGCAAATGGATTTCTATTACGAAAGTAATTATCTAACCGTCTAAAAAAAATCTCTTTTTTAGGATCGTAATAATCAAAAGAAAATCTTTGCGTGAGTTATTTTACTGATTCCACTTAAAATAACTCAAAATCTTTTGCTTTAATTAAAAAGAAGTAAAAATCTCTCAGAGACCGATATATCTTTGTCTCTTTCAAATAATCAATCACTCTCTCAATTCTCTCTTTGTAACTATGTCTATGTCACGTAGATTTGTTTTACATCTGCTAATTGTAGGTAACGCCTTGTTGTTGAATCTATTTATGATAATTATATCTGCGATTAAACTGTATAATGAATTGAGGCGAAAGCTAGATCTCCCACCTGTTGCAACAAGGCAACGATCAAGCACTCGGCTACCTCAAGACGTAGAAAGACAGTTATCGGAGCAGGAGTAGCAGCAGCAACAGGATTCAAGGGCAATCTTGAGTGATCAGACCAATATTGTCATAAACAATAATCAAGCAACTAATTGTGCTAAATGCCATGAAGAGTTCAACGACAAGGAGGAGGATGATTGTAGGGTTTGTTTTAAGTGCAAACATCAGTACCATAGACTTTGCATAGATCAATGGTTGGCAAAGAAGACACATTGCCCAATTTGTCACCCGAGGTTAAGGACAGCAGATAACAGGCGCCTCTCAATAATTGTTTGTCAGTAATTGATTTGATTGTTTTTGAGAATTTAAATTTTTAATGATTATAGTAATTGATTTAATTGTTTTTGAGAATTTAAATTTTAAATGAAGATTTTCTTTTATTTCAATTTTGTACACAATAAGGAATGAAACAGTGCGTCAAGTTCCTCAAGGTGCATGCATGGCTTCAAAGGTTGTAGGATTCCACCATTGATTTGTAAAAGGAAAAAAACACCTAAACACAATCTTGTAATTAAAAAGACAAATAACTTACATATATAATAATACTTCCATATGTAAAAAAATAACAAACAAAATCTTCTTAAAAACAATTTATTCATCCCATGAATGAAAAAAATAATCCTATTAGAAAAATTTTACATCATGGATAGCACCTCAAAAAAATAATTAAGAACCACTCATTATTTTTGTATACTATAATACATAATATAGTTAATTTTCCAATAAAAGTTTTCCATCCATCTTTCTTTTTAAAGATTATTTGCCTTTTCTTTTAAAGATATTGGTTAATTTAAATATTGATTAATTTAGATAAGATTTCACGTTTTAAAGATATTGATTAATGACCTTTACTTTTAAAGATATTGATTAATTTGAATATTGATTAATTTAGATAAAATTTCATGTTTATAAGTGAAAATAAAAGCTTATAATTAAAAGACACTAGAGATAAAGAGAAAGCTAGATATTTTCAAAAAATGGGCGTAAACTCCATATTGAAAAATAAATAAAATTTGTTTATTTTCTCTAAGAAGCATTTTTAACAAAGAAGTCAAAACTATGATCCATAGGGTACCCGCCCCAGTCGTAGCACTCTTATTGACTGAAAAATCCTCAGGAAGATAAGCAACTGTATTCAACATCCAGATAAGCAACTGTATTCAACATCCAGGTTTTATTGTAAGAGATGATTTAACGCTCAAATGAAAATAAAAATAGGATATTAATTAATTTAAATAGGATAAAATTTAACGCTCATAAAATTTTATAATTTAATACTCATAAGTAATAGAATTTTACGTTCTTTTTAAGATATTGATTAATTTGAATAATATTTTACAAATGATTTTAGGCTCCTTCTAAAATATTGATTTTATTTGGATATGATTTGATTATCATAAATAAAAATAAAGGTAAGATATTTATTAATTTGAATAATATTTTACGATTAATTTGAATAGGATTCCATAAAAGATTTCACACTCCTTCTTAGATATTGATTAGTTTCGGTAGAATTTTATTCTAATAAATGAAAATAAAAGGTAGAATATTGATTTCATGCTCATAAATGGAAACAAAAGATTTCATGCTCATAAAAATATTGATTAATTTTGATAAAATTTCACTTCTTTTAAAGATATTAATTAATTTTGATAAGAGCAAAATGATTCCAACAAATTTATTATAAAATTTTTTAAATAAATTAATCAAAATTAAGATAAGTTAAAACATCTTAAAATAATATGATTCCAACAAATTTATTATAAAATTTTTTAGACAAATTAATCAAAATATCTTAAAAGAAGTGTTTTAAATAAAAAATCTCTTTTTTTTTTTAAAGTTTAAATAAATTATATTTTATTTAACGAAGCAAGTAGAGTTCTACTACAAAAGTAATTATCCAACTGTCTAAAAAAAACCCCTTTTTTAGGATCGTAATAATCAAAAAGAAATCTTTGCGTGAGTTTATCTATTGATTCCACTTAAAATAACTTCAAATCTCTTGTTTTAATTAAAAAGAAGTAAAAATCTTCAGAGGCAGGTATATAGTTAAAATATCTCAGAAACAGATGTATCTTTGTCTTCAACCATGTCAAATGCTGCATTCATTTTACAAGTCAACACATGTGTCCTCATGATATTGAACATACTTCTATTGATTTTTGCAGTTATTTTCAGCAAGAGAGTGAGGCGAAGGTTAGGCCTCCAATGTATTGAAACCGAGCAACCACAAAGCAATCGACTACCTCAGGTCATGCAAAGACGACAGCCATCGCAGTGTGCTGAATGCTTAGAAGTGTTCAAGGACGACGATGAGGAAGATTGTAGGTTTCTTTTTTATAATTGCACACATCAGTACCACAAACTTTGCATAGATCAGTGGCTGGCAAAGGAGACGCGTTGCCCACATTGTCATGGTTTTACCCCAGGTTCAAGATCATCACATCAGATAACCGGCGCAGTTCAAGCCTAGAGGCTTTGACCTTACCAGTTTCTTCAGATGCAAATACAATATCTTGGTTGATTGATTGTCGAAAGTTTTTAATTTAAATTTGTTAATTAATTAATTAATGTGTTCTTCTAAATATCAATAATATTGGTTGTTTTCATGGAGACTATATATGTGCTTTTTTCTCCCTCTCATTCTCAATAATTTTTTAATTATTAATTAATATGATTATCTTTGAAAATCTTAATTTCTAATAAAGACTTTTTTATTCCAATTCAGCACACAAAATTGAGGATTTTTTTTTTTTTTGTGTTAGTGTGTGTGAATTGGGCTAGCCATGCAAGTTTTTAGTGTAAGTGTCTCAACCCAAACTCATTGAACCAAATGATGAACAAATTACAATGCTTTAACAATCCTGAGCTTAGATTTTTTTATTTATTTTGTTGACACCAATTTATGTTCGAATTAGTTAAGGTTCAGGCCCGATTGGACCCATTGAAGATCAAGCTCAATTGCACCCATTAATCTTTGGGTCAATTTGGTCCATTTAGATCCAGGCCCAAGTGTTATCTTGTTTATTATTATTATCCTTATTATTTTTATTATTACTATTATTATCATTATTACCATTATTATTATTATTTTTCATTTTTCATTTTTTGTTCTTTTTTTTCTTTCTCTCTCTTTTTTCCTTTTTAATTCAACTTGCACGTGGATTAGAAAATCAAGGTTAGAATCCATTTGCTCAACCAATAATTGAATTAATATGATTGCTAAAATTTTAGATCTAAAATCTCATCTGAACAGAATGTAATCCTAGGATTCAAGCTTGGAATTGATTTTGTTTGTTTCCTGAATTGATTTTAGGTTGCCTATAAATTGAACCAATTCTACAGGACAAGGACACGAAAAAAAACACACTAAAACAAAAAGGCAATTATTGGAGAATTTTGGGAAAATTTTGGCAATAAGGGGTTTTTGGTATTTGGAAGTTGAAATTTTTTATTTGATTTGGAGTTCTGGTGGGATTTTGGGTTTCTGAAGGTGAATTTTGAGTTGTAAAATGTTCATGGAAGGTTTAGAACAACTTAGAAATTTTTTAAAATTTTTCTAGATATTTTTTGAATTTTTTTTGAGTTTTTCTGGGTTTTTTTGAAAAACATTGAATTTTTCAGTGGAATTTTTCAATAAAGGTTGAATTTTTCGGTGAGATTTTCAGAATCTGGCATGTTTTCTAAAAATTGGTGGGTTTTTCAAATTTCAATTGAATTTTTTGGTGACATTCCCAGAACCAATGAGATTTTCAATTTTTGATTAATTAATTTATCAATGGGTTTTCTAGAGAGAGGTTAAAGACTTTTAGGATTAGAGAGAGAGAGGCTCTGTGATTTATGAGAAAAAACATTGAAGGGTGCCTTATATACCTCTTCTACATGACGTCGTTTTGGCTCTTAGGATCACGTGAACCCGACTCAAGATGCACACGCCAACTTTGGTATCGACCTGAACTGATCGCAAATTTTTTTTTCATTTTATTTTTATTTTTAAATTTAATTTAATTTTTAACCCATTTATGTTATTTTTTGGTTTTATTTTTTTAAAAAAAGAAAAAAGCAAAAAAATATATTTTTACCACTGAAATTTCTCAAAAAAATAATAATAAAAAAAAAATCCTTTTCAAAAAAGGAAAAAAATAAATAAAAAGAAAAAAAACCTTTGTAAATAATGTTGTCAAAATAAAAAAAGTATAAATTTTTTTTTTTAGGTTTTACTGTTTTCTTTATGTAATAAAATGTTAAATTATTTGGCAAGTCATAAAAATAATCAAGACTTGGATAATTTGAAATCAAACTGAAACCATATTTTGGATAGGCGTTGTGGGGGTGCTACAACATTTCTCATACGTAATCAACTTTCAAACTTAACTTCTGTTTTGCAGATCAGCTTCAATCAAGTGATTAATCATATCTAACCAAAAAAAATTGGTGGTAACTTTTTTTCAATCCATGTCTAGCGGTAGGTCCATGGATCTATACATTATGACAGCTTGGCTACTCTACTGAAAATATTGAAAGTTAAGCCAGTAAATGATTTTTATTATCCAAGCTTTACTTAATAAGTTTGAATTTTTATTCTCTTTTATTATTTGTATCTGCTTTATTATTTATTTTCCTGTTCATTGTATATACTTGCTTATTTTTCATTACTTATATTTGCCTAATTATCTATTTATTATATATTTGCCATTCATTTGCATATGCATAACATAATCCCTCCACTCGGGCTCTACCTTTAGAAGGGACTGAAATACCTATGCCCTCATAAAATTTTATGTCTCCGCATGGGCTTGAGAAACACTCCTATTCAGATTGAATCATTTTCGTTTATAGCCTATGATGGGTGAGGATTGAGATGCCTTACTAGTCTGTAATGAACTATGATGTAGGGAATAATTTGGGGACTTTGTAGAAATAACTCCAAACTACATATAATTAACTTTAGAAGTCCCACTATAAATAGAGCCTTATTTTCCCACCCATTGTAAATAATCCAAAACTTTAGGTCATGTTATTTTCTTAATTGCTATGTTTACCATATGCTTTATTGGAATGATTAACTAACCTTTTTGTCTTCTTTATTTCTTTTCTTGCACATTTATGAACATTTTTATAGATTGCATAGTATTTTTACCTCAAAGCTGTTTCAACAAAAGTTTTCATGGATTCCACAGAACATCAAGTCTATGCCTCATATATGCTGTTCAAATGTGACTCTCCTATAAAAGTAAGGATAAAATAAAAAGAACAGTAAAAAGAAAGAGATTATTTGCCACCTGGTCAAGTCTCTACATTGTCAGGAGAAGTTCGCCTACTCCTCAAACGTAATAAGTTGAAAAGCCTATTAGATACATGGAATAGTATAACCCCTTCAAGGCAAGAGGTTTTTTGTGAAAAGTTCAAGCACATAGCATATCTCATGTTAATGGAGGTTGACTATTCACTTATCAGGGCGATGTATAGTTTTAAGACCCATCCTACTGATGCTTCATCTTTAATGAGGTTGATCAAGTACCAATAGTAGATGAGTATTCAACTCTGGTAGGTATGCATATATTATATTCAAACAGAATATACATGAAAAAACACAAATCAAAAAGGCACAGAAAGCTGGGTCAGATGCTAGGAGTGAGAAAAGAGACTATAGATTCATACATTCAAGAGAAAGAGGATCACAAAAGTATTTCATGAGAGGTCCTCCTGGATTTCATTATCAAGCATCTAGATAATGATTAGGAAGCATCTAGATGATGATTGGGGAATAAATGCATTTGCTTTAGCCATATATAGGCTAGTAATTTTCTCTAAAGTTTTAGGATACATCGAGATAGAAGTGATGGATATATTTGAACAGATTGTAAAAAAGTGTAATCCTTTGCCAGTTATCTTAGCAAAAATTATTAGATCTTTAAAGTTTTATAGGTAGATGGATAAGGCACGTCTCATGGGCTGCATACCTTTATTATTTGTATGGATGAAGAGCCATTTTGAATGCAAGAAAAGTGATTTTACCAAACTTTATTTCCATACTCAGAGTCCAATTAGAGAATTCTATCAGAGCACTTGACCAGAACCAAAGACTCAAAAAGAGTGAAAATGTCTGCTACAAGGGCTCACAACTGGACAAGTGAAATGGTTGGCTTTGTGGATGGATAGAGAACTTATTCTATATCAATATGGAGACAAAACAGGGGTTCCACTTTTAGGACTATGGGGGTCGACAAGTTATGCACCATTAATGGTAAGGAGACAGCATGGAGCTAAATAGTTTACTCTTATAATTTGTAAGCTTGATTAGTTTGACTGCTCATATAGGGAGCCTGAAACTTTTTAAAAGATTGATAGCATGATTAAAGCTTAGAAGAAGCTCAAGAGAGTACGCCCAATGCCATTCATCGATCAAGTTACTCAAAAGTATCTAATTTAGAGAAATAAGAGAGATTAGGAGATTGTATTTATGCCTCAGGATCATTGCTTACCAATGGCTCAAGAGTTAGATTAAAAGTTTTTAAAATTACAGTATAAGATGGAAAATGAGAAGTTGAGACAAGAAATCTTAAAGCTATAGGAAGAACAAGACTAGTGGCAAAATAAATTAGAGAAATTAGAAATCCAAGTCCATAAAATTTTCAAAGAATACAACCAGGCCCAAAAAGTTGTTAAAGAACAAAATGATACCATTAAATAGCTGAAGAAGCTGTAACAAGAGTATAAGAGACTGGGTATACAGGTGCAGGCCAAAGAAATAAATAACATAAAGCTGGCTCATGAAACTGAAGAGTTGAAGGAAGAATATGCCCAAATAAAAATGGAGATTGAGTAAGAGAAGCAATGGCTTTCAGATAATATTTTAACTTTGACATCAAAGTTGAATGAACAAAAAAATCATGTCAAAATCTTCACGGAGAGGCATAGGGAGCTATCTTATCAGGTATGGTGCGACAAAAGAGAAAGGTTGAGAAGACAGAGGTATATAGAGCATTTTACAACTCAAATAAGTAAAGCTGTGATCTAAGTAGGCGAAATGGTATAAAAGGCTGAGGCATTGAGAGCTTTGATTACACCAGCAAGAGAATATGGCCAAAAATTATTAAACTTCATTGAGGAAGTTAAAGACCAGTATAAGCAAGTTAGGCATTTCTATAGAGGAACAATATTATGTTTGATATAAAACAAACTTCTATGGAATAAATGAAAGTTTCCTTTTGTTAGATTTTTTTTAAAGGGCAAATATTTTTTTTCTCATGCATTTGCATTACAATCATTCATCCATTCATCATTATAACAACATTATTGAATTTTCAATTGTGGTACTAAGGTTTAAGAATAGTTACACATTAGTACAATACTCAGGCTCGAGATAAAAAATGGAATAGGACAATACAAGTCGCTTTGAAAGGATAGAAAAAGCTCAAGAGGCACTAAAGAGAAAGCTGAGCCAAATTCTAGAGGCCTTAAAAAAGATGAATAGGAAAAATCAGTGGAAGAAGATAATTCACAAGAAGCTACCAATTCAGTATATCCTCCAAGCTTTTATCCATAACAAAATCAAATCGTACTACTCTTCTAACCTCAATAAGTAGCTTTTTCGAAATACAACTACCCAGGAATGACCTATGCACTAGGTCATGAGAATGTCCAAAGTTATGATAATCTTGTCTTTGTCAAAAAGGCAATTGAGCCCATTCAACTCTTTATTACAGATGACGTGAAGAAGAAAGAAAAACCATATACAATCGTGCCCTTAAAAAGTTCCAAAACTAATCAGGCCATGAGCTGATTTAAGGAAAGATTAAGAGTTGTAAAAAAAATAATTTTTTATGGCTCCATGAATGCTGCGAGACTTTACCTAGTACCAGACGTGGTGGTACCACCCAAGTTTAAAGTATTGAAGTTTGAGAAATATGATGGTACTAAGTGTCATATCACACATATCACCATATATTATCGTAAAATGACGGCATATGCTAGCAATGAGAAATTGTTAATGCATGTGTTTGAGGATAGTATAATTGGGTTTGCTACAAGGTGGTATGTTTAGTTGGATGGGACCCAAAAAAAGACATAAAAAGATTTAACTTGGTCTTTCATTAATCAATATCACCATATTATTGATATGACCCTGGACGACCTTTCTTTACAGGTATTGGAAAAAAAGATAAGTGAATCATTCAAACAATATAACCAAAGATGGCGAGATGTAGTTGCTCAAGTACAACCTTCGTTAATAAAGAAAAAAACTACTATGTTATTTGTGAACACTCTAAAGTCACCCTATTATGAAAAGATGATCGAAAATGCAACTAAAAACTTTGCTGATATGATGATTTCAAAAAAAATTATAAAAAATGCCATTAAAAATGGTAAGCTTGAAGGAAGTGAATTTTTCGAAAAAGCACCCAAAAAGAAAAAAAGTAAAACTCAAGTTGTGAGTCTTGAATGGCAGTAATTCAAAAGCTACTTTTGACTTACCTACCCTACTACCTTCATATGGTAAATCATACCTCTACAGCATCGTACCAATCAACCACTCGACCATCTTATCCATCTTCACCAAGATCTTTTACTTACCCAGTTAGTGCTATAAGTAATACAGAGAACCTTAAACCATGGAAAGATCCATTTTTGATCATATACTGATAAGCTATATATAGTTATATTAAGAGCTTTATAAAAACCATCTAATTGCTTTTGTCCCTGCCAAACAACCCGAACCTCTTTATCCCAAATGGTATGACGCCACCGCCCATTGTAATTACCATTATGGCATAGCAAAAAATGTATCATCTGATAAAAAAAAGGTTGATAAGTTTTGATATTGGTGAAAGCTCAGCATTTTATGTTAGTGGGAATTTCTTACCTAGTCATATAGTCAATGCCCTGGACAAAGACCAAAGGCATGTAAAAAGAAAAATAGAAGAGATTTTAATTTTATAATTCTTTATATGAAGCTGGGTGGATACAACTAGTGACTTAATGTACTTATGGGGAAGGATGTATCCCCAATCAAAGGTGTAAGTATTACAGTGGAGCTCTAGGGCATTTTCTTGAAAAGTGTCAATAATTTCATCAGGAGGTATAAAAACTAATATACTCTTACCAGATAGAGTTATATGAGAAATCAAGAGCTTCAAAAAATATCGAGGTGACTATGACAGATAGATGGGTGCCAAAACCTATCACTATATGTTATAAGGAGAAGCCACAATCAACTGAGGGCAAGTTTGTTCCTAAACCAATAGCTTTGAAAGTCTCTTGCCCATTCCTTTATAAAGATAATAAAGTCGTGTCCTGAAGATATAAATGTGAGGTGATGACTCAGGGGCAATAAAGGCTTAAAGCTAAAATTATCAATATAACAAGAGTAGGGGACATGACTAGAAGTGGATGGTGTTATACTTCAAAAACTTTGGAAAAAGCAAAAAAGGAAAATGAGAAGTAAACTGAATCAGAGATCCCAGAGAATGATGTTTCAAAGTCTTTGCTTAAAAATGAGGCTTATGAGTTTTTAAAGCTAGTCAAACACAGTGAGTACTTTGTGATGAAATAATTGAATAAGATGCCAACCAAAATTTCTCTATTATCACTTCTCCTAAACTTTGAACTGCATCGTAATACCTTATTAAAGGTATTGAATCGGGCTTATGTATCTCATAATTTTTTTATGAAATATGTGAGTCATCTGACTGGTAATCTAATGGGGCCACACCATATCTCTTTTAGCAATGATGAGATTTCATTGGAGGATAAAAGAAGCACTAAGGCATTACATATCTCTATTAAATGTAAAGGCCATATAGTAACCAAGGTTCTTGTTGATAATGGGTCAACCATTAACATTATGATTGTGTCCATTTTGGCTAAATTATTTTTTGATATGTCTCATATTCAAGATAGTCAGATGGTGATCTAAGCATTTGATAGAATTAGGTGAGAAGTCTCGAGAAATGTTGAGCTGCCCATCCAGATTGGACCATATGTCTTCAATATAAAATTTTAGGTCATGGACATATCCCTATCATACAACTATTTATTGGAAAGATATGGATTCACAAGGCAGACATTGTATCTTTTTCATTGTACCAAAAAATCAAATTCATTGTAGAAGGATAATTGGTGATTATGGCCAGGCAGAAAGATTTGTTGGTGATCCAACCCATAAATGTCCCATATGTAAAAGCAGTGAAAGAGTCATTGGAATGCTCGTACAGATCCTTTGAACCTATTAATACAGTAGGTGAAGGGCTCAAATTCAATCAGATTATGATTAATTAGATAGTTAATAAAGGTTAAAGTATTGGGTTAGCCTGGGCAACAATCTTCAAGGGATGAGAGAGTTCCCAAAACTTGAGGACAACAATGGCAGAGCAGGATTGAGTTATAAGACGAAGGAAATACCAAGCTATAGCAAGAAGGCAAGGGATGAATTGACAGTTGTTTTGCACTTAAATGAGACTTTCACACCTGAAGGATACATGTTTTCAAAAGTTGAAGAAAACATAAAAAAGAAACCAAAATGGAAAGAAGCTTTTGCTAAGCTATCTATTCACATGGTGAATGATGGAAGCCACAAGAAAGAAGCCTTGGTTTACCCCTGCTCGTCGAGATATGAACTAAAAAATTGAAGGATCATTCAAATGCCTATTGTTTTTGATTTTTTTTAATGTAATCACATCTCCTAATTACTTATGCCCAAAAGCATTGGAATAAACTCTTATGTTTGGGCTTCTATTTTTCATTATTCTAATAAAAGCATGCATTTCATTCATTTCTTCCATTCCATTCCATTCCACCATCAAAGTTTCTTGCCAATATTTCCCATTCTATTGACTTTTAGGTTCCCAAATGAATGCAAAGATAATTATGACAATGATCCTGGGTTTAACTTTGAAAATTTAATTAACACCAATGAACTTGATACTAAAAAATATTCAAAGAAATATACTTTATCCCCAGATTTAATAAGGCTAGTTGAACAAGAAGATAAATCTATTACGTCTCATAAAAAAATTATTGAATTGATCAATTTAGGTGATGCTAAAAATAAGAAAAAAGTTAAAATTGGTACTTCATTTCCAGTGACTGATCGACAATGGCTAGATGATTTATTTCGAGAATTTATGGATGTGTTTGCCTAGTCCTATCAAGATATGCCTGGATTCAATATCAAAATAGTAGAACATAGGCTACTATTAAAGCCAGAATGCAAACTGGTGCAGCAAAAGCTAAGAAGATTGAAATCAGAAATGCTATTAAAAATTAAAAAAGAAGTTAAAAAGTAATTTGATGTAGGCTTCTTGCAAGTGGCTAAATATCCTGAGTGGGTGGCTAATATAGTACCTATCCTTGAAAAAGATGAAAAGGTAAGAATGTGTGTAAATTATAGAGATCTAAATGGAGCTACCCCTAAAGATAATTTTTTCATGCCTCACATTGATATTTTGATAGATAATACAGCCTGACATTTGATATTCTCTTTCATGAATGGATTCTCTAGCTATAATAAGATAAAGATGGCTCTAAATGATAGGGAAAAGACCACTTTCATCATCATGTGAAAAATTTTTTGTTACAAAGTTATACCTTTTAGACTAAAAAATGCCAAGGTAACCTATCAAAGGGTAATGGTAATACTCTTTCATGATATGATGCATAAGAAGATTGAGGTGTACGTTGATGACATGATTACAAAATCAAAAAAAAAAGAAGATCATGCAGCTAACCTCAAAAAATTATTTGAGAGGTTGAAAAAGTTTCAACTCAAACTGAATCCAACTAAATATACATTTGAAGTCAGATCTAAAAAGTTGTTAGGATTTATAGTTGGTGAAATAAAGATAGAAATGGATTTAAACAAAATACGGGTTATCCAGACTTTATCTCTGTGAAGCACATAAAAAGAGGTTCGAGGCTTTTTGGGTATATTGAATTATATATCCTAGTTTATTTCTTAACTCACTTTTAAATGTGACCTCATTTTCAATCTTCTTTGAAAAAATAATTTTGAGAAGTGAAATGAAGAATGTCAAGAAACGTTTGATAAGATCAAGCGGTACTTATCAAACCCTCAAATATTAGCATCCTCTATTCCAAAAAATGATTGATTCTATACTTAATGGTACATAAGGCTCAATGAGATGTGTGTTGGGTCAACAAGATGAATCCAGTAAAAAAAAGTTATTTATTACTTGAGCAAAAAATTTACAAAGTATGAGTCCAAGTATGAGTCACTAGAGAAAATGTATTGTGCTTTGGCTTGAATAGCTAAAAAACTTAAGCAGTATATGTTATACCATACAACTTTGCTCATAGCTAAACTAGATCCCATCAAATACATCTTCGAAAAGCCTTCACTATAAAAAAAAATCGTAAGGTGGCAAATGATGCTTTCGAAATATGACATAGTATATGCAAGCCAAAAAGTGATCAATGGAAGTGTCATCACTGAATTTTTTATAGACAAAGCCATTGATGATTATGAGCCCACGAAACTTAATTTTCTAGACGATGAACTAATGGTCATCTCAGAATTGGAAGAAGATGAGGATGATAAAGAAACATGAATAATGTATTTCGATGGGGTCGCTAACGTTATGGGGCATAGGATTAGACCAGTTTTGATATCCTTAACGGAGCACTACTATCTTGTTACAACAAGATTAAATTTCAACTAAACTAATAATGAATATAAAGCTTGTGTCATAGGGTTGCATGCTACTTTGAACAAAAAAATTAAAATATTAAAGGTGTTTGGGGATTTAGCTCTAGTCATTTATCAATTGAAAGGTGAATGGGAAACAACCGATTCCAAACTCATCCTTTATCATAAATACATTTTAGAGTTGTGCAAATAGTTTAAAACAATTCGATTTGAACACTTGCCTTAGAAAGAAAATCAGATTACAGATGTCTTGGCTATCTTGGCTGTAATGGTACAATTGGTGATACTATAGAGATTCAACCTATCAAATTAGATATCAAAGACATGCCAGTACATTGTGCCAACTTGAAAAAAGAGAAAGATAACTGCCCTTGGTATCATGATATTATACAGTATCTAAAAAATCAATAGTACCTAGATTTAGCAATGAAAAATGATAAGAGAGTTTTACGAAGATTGACCATGAGATTCTTTTTTGATGAGAAAATTTTATACAAAAGAGACAAGAACCAAGTGTTACTATGTTGTGTAAGTGCATCTGAAGCCAAAAAAATTATTAAAGAAGTGGATAATAGTATATGTAGAGTACATACAAATAAGCATATGATGACAAGACAAGTTATACGAGCTTGATATTACTAGTTGACAATAAAAAAAGATTGTATAGACTATGCCTGTAAATGTCACAAATGTCATATTTATGCCGATAAGATTCATATTCCATCCAGTGTTTTACATATCATAGCACCACCTTGGCCGTTTTTATATGAAAAATGGATGTCATTGGGCCTATCACATCAAAGGCCTTAAATGAAAATAGATTTATTTTTGTGATGATTGATTACTTCACTAAATGGGTTAAAGCTATCTTTTTTACAACCGTGACTAGATCTGTGGTCTACAAATTCATCAAAAAAGAAATAATATATAGATATGGGCTCTTAGAAAAAATCATCTCAAATAATACAAAGAATTTGAATAGCAAGATGATACAAAAAGTATGTGTTCAGTTTAAAATCAAACACCACAATTCAGCTCTATATCGCTAAAAAATGAATGGGGCAGTAGAAGTTACAAACAAGAACATTAAATGAATTTTGAAAAATATGACTGAAACATATAAGGACTGACATGAAAAATTGCCTTGTGCTCTACATGCATATCAAACTTCTGTGCGTACCTCTATTGGGGTAACTCATTTTTTCTTGGTTTACGGGATGAAAGCTGTGTTACCAGTAGAAATAGAAATCTCATTTTTAAAGATTCTAAAAGAAGTGGAATTAGAAGAAGCTGAATGGATTCAGAAGCACTATGAGCAATTGAACTTTATTGAAGAGAAAAGATTGATGGCATTTTGTTATGGCCAATTGTACCAAAAAAAGATGATGAGAACTCATGACAAAAATGTCAGACCTCATCAATTCTGAGAAAAAGAGTTGGTATTGAAAAAAATTCTTTCAAGTCAGCATGATAATAGAAAAAAAATGAATCCCGAATTGAGAAAGCCCATATGTGATAAAAAGAGCTTTTTCGAGAAGAGCTTTAATCTTGTCAAAAATAGATGGAGACGAACTTTCTGGTTTTGTCAATTTTGATGCAGTAAAAAAGTACTTTGCTTGATACAAAAAAAAACACAAAAACAAAAAAAAAGAGAAGTTCAAATTAAAAACCCGAAAGGGCGACTTAGATCCAAAAACAAAGGTTCAAATTGAAACTCTGAAAGGCAGCCTGAATTGGCATCACTTGGGAAGGCATATTAGGGACAATAAATTTTGAAGAGCTTTGAAGTGTTAGGGCATTAAGTTTTAATTGAGTTTTTAAAGGAGATCCAAGATTTGTTGTCATAGTTACCTAGTCATTTATCCTAGGCATTGCTACCCCAAATTGCTGCTCCTAAATACTTTTCTTTTATTTCTATACCATTATCTATAATTTATTATTTATCCAAATAAATGAAAGCCATTTTATTATTCTATTATTCCTATACATTGCTCTTCCTCTTGCCATGAATGGAAGAAATGCATAACTTGTATCCTTATACTTTGAAATTAGGATAATGATTAATAATCGAACAAAATTATAAGAAGTGTGTGTTACTTTGAAGGATTAAAAGAGATAAAGGTAAAAAAATGAATAAAAAAAAGAGGACATGGACTTCCATGGCTTTCCTTGCAGTAAATAGATAGGCGGATGAAAAAGTTCTTTTCTAAAAAACATGCCTCCAGGCTTATGAAAAATGGTTTCTTTGTCGAAAATGCACCTTCAGGTTGATGAAAAATAGCTTCCTTACCAAATATAAAGGGGGATTTCTTTATTAAAATGTACAGTAAAAATAAACATTCAGGATAATGACTGATGATTTTTCTACTAAATGTGTGTAGAAATGAGAATGCAGAAGCCTTAGTGCCATAATTGATGCTTCATTTGCATAAGACATGCACTTGCATTATCTAGTTATTTGATCTTGACTCAGGTTAGATGATTTTCATACCCATAACATCAGTCTGATAATTTTATTTTTGCCTTCGAGTCAGTCTTGATCATTTTATTTTGACTCATGGTATCATCCTAGTCATTTAATCTCGACTCGGTCCTGATCGTTTTATTTTTACTTGTGACATATCCTAGTCATTTGATCTTGACTCAGGTCGGATCATTTTCAAACCCGCAATGTTAGTCTAACTATTTTTTTTTTACCTTGACTCAATCCTGTCACTTTATTTTGACTTGCAGCATCGTCCCAATCATTTGATCTCAATTTAGGTTAGATCATCTTTAGACCTGCGACGTCAGTTCAACTATTTTTTTTCAACATTGACTCGATCCTAGTAGCTTTATTTTGACTCGCAACTTCTTCTCAACCATTTGATCTCGTGACTTCATCTCAGCCATTTGATCCTCACTCCAGTCAAATCATCTTTAGACTCGCGACGTTAGTCCGATCATTTATTTTCAACCTCAACTCGATCATAATCGCTTTATTTTGACTCACAACATTAGTCTAGTCATTTATTTGATCTCGACTCAGGTCAGATCATTTTTAGACTTACGACGTCAATGCAGTTATTTATTTATGACCTCGACTAGGTCTTGGTCACCTTTCGACTCACGACATCGTCCTAGTTATTTGATCTTGGCTTCGGTTAGATCACCATCTGACTGGTAGCATTGTCCCAATCATTCAACGTCATCTTAGGTTAGATCACTTTGCTTTCGACTTGAGGTTCACCCTTAATTGATTTTACTTTTTAATTTGACTTGAATAGAATGAGTCTCTAGGTCCTTGCATCATTTTTATCTAACAAAGATATGTAAAGAAAGATAACTGTAGATACTTATTTGTGTCCGGACCTACTAAGGTCCGAGCTCGATTGGACCTATTGAAGTTTGAGCCTAATTGGGCCCAGCAATGTTCTGGTCGGGTTGGGCCCATTTGGATCCGGCTCAAGTGTTAACTTGTTTTTTATTATTATTATTATTATTATTATTATTATTATTATTATTATTATTATTATTATTTGTTTTTATTTTGTTTTTTTTTCTTTCTCTCTTCTTTCCTTTTTGATTCAACCTGGATTTGGATAAGAAAATCAAGGTCAGAATCTTTTTGGTCAACACAAAATTGAATAAATATGATTGCTAAAATTTTGGACCTAAAATCTCGTCTGGACAGAATACACTCCCAAGATTCAAGTCTGAGATTGATTTTGTCTATTTCTTGAATTGATCTTAAGTTGCCTATAAATTGAACTAATTTTACAATATAAGTATACGAAAAAAAATACACTGAAACATAGAGAGAATTATTGTAGAAATTTGAGAAAATTTTGACAGTAAGAGGTTTTTGGGATTTGAAAGCTAAAATTTTGGATTTGATTTGAAGTTCTGATGAGATTTTGGGTTTCTGGAGGTGAATTTTGAGTTCTAAAAGGTTCAGAAAAGGTTTAGAATGATTTAAGAATTTTTTCAAATTTTTTTGAATTTTTTTGGGTTTTTTGAAAAATATTAAATTTTTTGGTGGAATTTTTTAGCGAAGGCTGAAGTTTCCAACGACATTCCGATGAGATTTCCAAAATCCAACGTGTTTTGTTACCTTATATACCTCATCTACATGATGTCATTTTGGCCTCTTAGGATCCGCGTGAACCTAACTCAGGATTCGCTCGCCGTCCTTGGTATTAATCCGATCTGATCGTAGGTTTTTTTTTTATTTAATTTGATTTTATTTTATTTTTAACCCATTTATGTTATTTTTTGGTTTGATTTTTAAAAAAAAAGAAGAAAAAAGCAAAAAAATATATTTCTGCCATTGGCATTCCTAAAAAAATAATAAAAATAAAAAATATCTTTTTTAAAAAAAAGGAAAAATATAAAAAATTTAAATAAAAAAAAACTTTGTAAATAATATTGTCAAAATAATAAAAGTATAAATTTTTTTTTGAGGTTTACTGTTTTCTTTATGTAATAAAATGTTAAATTATTTGTCAAGTCATAAAAATGATAAAGGCTTGGATAATTTAAAATCAAATTGGTATCATCCTTTGGATGAGCGTTGTAGGGATGCTAAAACCTTTCCCATAAACAACTGATTTTCAAACTTAACCTCTATTTTGTGTATCTGCTTTAATCAAGTGACCACTCACGCCTAATAAAAAAGGTTGGTGATAATTCTTTTTCAATCAATGTCTAACTATAAATCCATTGATTTATACTTTATAACATATTTTAACAATTCTGATTTTTTTTTTTTATTGTCAATTTGCGACCAAAGAGGTTGATTTTCTGTGCAAAATTTTACCTTCTAATCTGTCAGCCAACCATCACAATTTTTGTCTGGTCAGCCACAATTTTAATGTGGGCAACCAAAATTTTAATGTCGGGACTTGGGATTTTGGTTTTCATTTTGGTTTTTGTTTTTTTTTTTTTTTTAAAATTCAGAACTTCATTAAAACAGTTATTTTTTGTTGTATTAGATTCTTTCCAATTCGAAGTCTGTCTTCTTGAGAATTCCATTTTTATACCTCATTTCTGATACAGACTACAGATGGTTACTATTAAGATAACTATTAGAACAATTACTCTGCTAGAGCAATTTTCATTTGTTAATCTATGTTGTGCTGTTATAGTTTTTTCTTGATTATGGTATTAGGAATTGCTCTCAAGTTAAAATCATTCCTTAATCACATTGTACATGCTAATTGCAGATAAGAACAGTAATGGTAGCACCCGGCGGGGAAGCGTTGGGTGGTTTGATTGGTGCTTTCCGTCACATGATTCAGATTGAAGGGTTTTTTTCTCTTTACAAGGACTAGTGCCCTCAATTATAAGCATGCTGCAGTCTTCTATGGTGCCTATGATTTATTGAAGTCAGCCTATCTTCATTCACCCGAACGGAGAAAAAGAATTCAAGACATGCGACAAAACTGAATGCATTTGAACAACTAGAGTTGAACAATTAATTCAACCACGTTGGATTAGTATGAAAATAGTTTTTATTTGTTTATGCTAAATATGGAGTTAGCATTGTGAATTGGAAACTTATTTTCTAAAATCTTAAAATTTTAGGTAAAAGCAATTAGAAACCTTGAACTTAGTTGAAACTTAAAATCGAATTGATAAATATTAATAATTTTAAATTCAATGGCCGTGATGTTGTTTTATTGTTCAAACTCACAATTTGCTAGTTTAACACATACAAACGAGCACTATACTAACTAATATTTATGGTGAGAACAACACATTTAAACAGTATTATAATAACTAAAATTGAATTGATAAATATTTAATTATAATTTTTTTATTATTAATAAATTGTATATATTTTAAAAAAATTATTATCATAAAATATTATTTTAGGCTTTCAAAATTAAATGCTAAGATTGGTCAATACGATTTTTATAAAGACAAATCAAAATTGATTAATTTTGGATCATTATTAGTTCAGATTAATGTTGGGTAAAAGGGAAAGTCTCAAACATTTCACACGTCTCTCTATGATAAGGCGGAATGCGGATGTGGAAAATAATTCTTTGAATTATCTTCCTGACTTTCGGACTCATCATTTGACAGCAGCACTTTTCTTTTTCAATCTTTTTTTATAAATATGATCAAATTCCTTTAAGAGAATCCTCCAAAACCTAGAGAAAATTCCCTCTTTTTTCTTGTAAAATCTTGTTTTAAAGACCTAACTTCTTTAAATAATCTTAATTTAACCTCGATCTCTCAAAATAACCAATCACTCTCTCAATTCTCTCTTTATAACTAAGTCTATATCGAGTAGATTCCTTTTACATCTATTAATTGTAGGTACTGCCTTGTTGTTGAATCTGCTTATGATAATTTTATATGTGATTAAATTGCATGCCGAATTGAGACGAAAGCCTAGTCTCCCACCAATTGCAACAAGGCAACGATCAGGCAATCAGTTATCTCAACACATAGAAAGACAGCCATCAGAGTAGCAATAGCAGCAGGATTCAAGGGTAATCTTGAGTGATAAGATCAATATTGTTCTAAGCAATTATCAAGCAACTAACTGTGCTAAATGCCATGAAGAGTCCAGCGACGACAAGGAGGATAATTGTAGGGTTTGTTTTAAGTGCAAACATCAGTACCATAGACTTTGCATAGATCAATAGTTGGCGAAGGAGACACAATACCAACTTTGTCACCTAAGGTTAAGGACAGGTGACAACCAGCTCTTCTCGATAATTGTCTATCAATAATTGATTTGATTGTCTTTGAGAATTTAAATTTTTAATGAATATCAGTAATCGATTTGATTGTTTTTTAGAATTTAAATTTTTAATGAAGTTTTTTTTTATTCAATTTTGTACAATGAAACAATGTGCCGAGTTCCTCAAGGTGCATGAATGGCTTCAAAGGCTATGGGATTCCACCATTGATTTGTAAAAGGGAAAAAAAAACTAAACACAATATTGCAATTGAAAATACAACTAAATTATATATAATAACACTTCCATATGTAAAAAAATAACAAACAAAATCTTCGTAAAAACAATTTACCCATTCCATGAATTAAAAAAATTTTACCTCACGGATCGCACCTCAAAAAAATGATTAAGGATCACTCATATTTTTATTGTATCCCTTAATACATAATATAATTAATTTTTCAGTGGAAGTTTTCGGTTTGCCTTTTTTTTATTGATTATTTGTCTTTATTATTAAAGATATTGATTAATTTAAACATTAATTAATTTGAATAGGATTTCATATTTTAAAGATATTGATTATTTGCTTGTACTTTTTAAATATTAATTAATTTAGATAGGATTTCACGTTTATAAGTGAGAATAAAAGCTTATAACTAAAAGATAGCGCAAAAAGCCAGATATTTTCAAAAAATGGGCGCAGACTCCATATCGAAAAGTAAATAAAATTTGTTTATTTTCTCTAGGAAGCATTGTTAATAAAGAAGTCAAAACTGTGATCCCAGAAGTACCCGTTCCAGTGGTAGTACTTTTTTTTTATAGAAAAATCCTCATAAAGACGAGCAATTGTATTCAACATCCAGGTCCTACTATAAAAGATGATTTAACGCTCAAATGAAAATAAAGATAGGATATTAATTAATTTAAATAAGATTTAACAATAAAATTTAATGTTCATAAGATTTTGAGATTTAATATTCATATGATTTATAAGTAATAAGATTTTATATTCCTTTTAAGATATTAATTAATTTAAATAAAATTTCACAAATGATTTCACGTTTCTTTTAAAATATTAATTAATTTGAATATTAATTTGTTTGTATAAAATTTCATTAACATAAATAAAAATAAAAATAAGATATTGATTAATTTAAATAAAATTTCACATTAAATTGATGAAGATTTCACAAAAGATTTCACATTTTTTCTTAAATATCGATTAATTTGAATAGGATTTCATTCTAACAAATAAAAATAAAAACAAAATATTGATTTCATGTTTATAAATAGAAACAAAGGATTTTATGCTCCTTTTAAAGATATTGATTAATTTGGATAAAATTTCACTTTTCTTAAAGATATTGATTAATTTGGATAAAAGCAATTGATTCCAACAAATTTATTATAAAATTTTTTAGATAAATTAATCAAAATTAAAATAAATTAAAATATCTTAAAAGAAGAGTTTTAAATAACAAAATCTTATTTTTTTATAAGTTTAAATAAATTATATTTTATTTATCCACACAAGAAGAGTTTTACTACAAAAATAATTATCTAATTGCCTAAAAAAAATTTTCATTTTAGGATAGTATAAATAAAAAAAAAATTTTTGCGTGAATTTGTTTACTGATACTTCAAATCTCTTACTTTAATTAAAAAGAAGTAAATATCTCTAAAAAAACAGATATATAGTTAAAGTAAAATTTTTTTAATGATAGATATATAATTAAAATCTCTCAAAAACAGAAATATCTGTCTCTTCCAGTAAGACCTTCTCCAACTCCATTGGCATTGCTTACAAAATACGTTGCAAATGTCAGGTTTACATGCAGTATAAGTACATCTCATGATTTCAGATAAGTAGATCTCTCTATATATTAAGGAGAAAGGAAGATACTGTGCTGTCATCAATCCTGAACCACTCCCATGGAAACTCTTTACGTAACACACATAATGAAACCGAAAAGTCCAATTCATAACATCCAAGTGATTAACCACAGCATAGAGATTGTACACTGCAACCTTATCACTTGTTCCACTCATATATGGGGCCAAATCAAGGACCTCGGGAAATTGAACTGACTTATTTAACTTTGATTTTTACAGTGATTTTCAGCAAGAGAGTGAGGTGAAGGTTAGCTTTCCAACGTATTGAAATTGGACAACGACAAAACAATCAACTACCTCAGGTCATGTAAAGACGACAGTTATTGCAGTGTACTGAATGCCTAGAAGAGTTCAAGGACGACGATGAAGAAGATTATAAGTTTCTTTTTTATAATTACAAATATCAGTATCATAAATTTTGCATAAATCAATGGCTGACAAAAGAGATACGTTACCCACTTTGTCACGGTTTTACCTCAGGTTCAAGATCATTACATTAAATAACCGGTGCAATTCAAGCCTAGAGGCTTTGACCCTACCAATTTCTTCAAATGTAAACATAATATCTTGATTGATTGATTATCGAAAGCTTTTAATTTAAATTTGTTAATTAATTAATTAATGTGTTCTTTCAAATATCAATAATATTGGTTTTTTTCATGGAGGCTGAATATCTACTTTTTTCTCCCTCTCCTTCTCAATAATTTTTTAATTATTAACTGACTTATTTAACTTTGCAAAGTTACCAGACTGCAAAAGCACAGATGGTAAAGCCAGAGTTGACGATCAAATAAAGCACATGGAAGCGCAATACTAGAAACTTGCCATCATAGAATTACCTGGAATCACTTTAAAACAATGGTAAGAATATTAGGCGCCTTCATAATAGTGTCAACTTCTTTCTTGCTTTTACGTAGGGACTTACACCTGATTAAAAGAAGTGGAGAATTTACCATGAGAAGCTCAAACAGTTATAATAACTCATAAAATTTGCTTTGAACATGTGCAACAATTGCATGCCTATCCAAGTAAAAATCCCACAGTAGGACCAAATGTGCCCACAGAAGTGAGATTTAAACAACAACTGAAAAATATCAGAGTAAAATAGCCAAAGTCAGAGTTCCTGACACTAAAAGTGGGGTGAAAAAGCTTTATTATGTATCATTAGATCATCTGAGACTTTAAAATTACAGGCTAGAACGAAAGATATCTAAAAATAAATAAGCCATAATGGCCAAGAAGCATGGTAATATGCAGAAAGAACCTTAACAACATTACTGACATGCTACATTAAAAAGAAACCAACCTAATGCAATGTTATTTGTTCTCTTCATCCCAGATTTCTGTAGCTGTAAACTGTGCAAGTGTGTCCTCAAGGCTTCTGATCTTTCCATCAATCTCAACACTTAGATCCATCATCCTCTCATACTGCTCAGATTTACCATGGCACTTCATGCACTTTATCTGATAACCCAATCATGGTTATACGATAACGATATAGCAAAAATCACGATTACTTTATGTCCATCAAATAACAACAAATTAAATGAATATATGGACATCAATGAAGCATAAAAATTATGAACAACTTTCATTCAATGAAGGTAATCTCCAAAAGTTTGGCCGACTAGACTCGTCTCTTTGGCCAGTGGACCTGCAGGCTACAGCCCTTGCTTCCTGGAGGAAAATAGATTGCATTGCGTCAACAGCATACCTGCCATCTCACTAATGTGGCGTCTAATTCACATTTGAGAAAGTAAAATCGAAATAGTATATGAAAAGAAAGTATTTTTAACAGTTGGTTCACCTAAAAAATTCATGGGCATCCTCTTCCTTCCCAGGACCAAGATTACTTCCAATTTTTTGTATTTTGGATAATATCTGGATTGGGGACAAAGGGGACACGCCTTCCTTTGCCTTCAAAATCAAACACTCAAACTCACAGATGAAGCACCACTCCTTTCTTCGACCTGCACAGAACAATAAAACATCACATTAAAGGAGAGACATGAATTAGGAATGAAATCATGATAAGGTCATGACCAGAAACTTGCATGCTTTAGAGTGGAGTCCTCTGACAAGCTATGAGGTAAGTGCTCGAGTAAAAGCCAAACACTGAATGACTGCATTAGCATACCAACTACAGTTAGTTTCAAAGGAAAAGTATAAATTAGCAGCCTAAAAACCGACTATTGAACAGAGAAAAAAATACCTCATTAAATCATAGTTGAGTAGAAAATAAGATGTCAAACATAAGAGGTAACTCTTTTGGGGGAAAAAAGAAGAGTAATAGCATTCATGGTCCCCAAACTTTGGGTTTATTCTCTAAACTTTAAAAGGTAACTTGTTAGTCCCTACTGTTAAGTATTATAACAAATTGGTCCTTCTGTACCTGGTCCGTTATTTCTGACCTTAAATGCCCGATACGAGTTACCAGCTCGCTGCTGACATGTCTTCGATGTGTATAAGAAAAATGTGGATTTTTTTCAATAAAATTATTGTCAGATTTGAAAAAAGAAAAGTAAATAATAATTTTTATTATAATTTAAATTAATTTTCTGATTTATTACGATCAACAATGAATAAATTATTTTTTTATATTTAAAGATCAAAACCGTATACGTTTCAAAATTTAAAAACTATGGGTATTGTTTACTAAAAAAAAAAAACATAACATATCGTCTAATTTTTTATGATTTTACCTGTTTTGTAATCTAAAGAAGAAGAGCTATGCATAAGTTCCAATGTACCAAATTAGCACCAATTAAAAGTTTCACAAAATGCAAACTACTCGAAATAATTCTCTGAGCAACAAATACTTGTTACGAACTGAAATAAATATAAATATCAAGATTACCTGTTTCCACAAATATTAAGGTCGAATGGGCATAATTCCACCGCATCATAAGAGTAAAGTTCCATGAATAGTTCATATGAAAAGATTGTCTGTCAAACGAAAACAAAAAAAAAAAAAGCTCAAAAGTTAGAATATAACAAAGCAAAACTATGAGACCATCAACAAAAAACACGTTGTAATTTGGAAACTACCTTGTAATTGTGTTTCCCATTAACCTCATTACCAAAAACAAAAACATAGGACTTATAGTTTCTGGAGGCTTTAAACTGCTGTACAACCTTTCGCATTGATATTTTCAAGCCATTACTACTAGCAGTCTGTGGCAAGGTAGGTGCAGCCTTAATTTTTGCAGGCAAGCCAAAACAAAATTCCCTCCAGCAACTGAAGAAGAATGATCGTCACAAGCACTACATGAGGAAGTTGTAACATGTTAGCTTTCACAAGGTTGCAAACCATCTTCTCTATCGTTAGAGCTCAGGGATGTTAAGTTTTTTTTCTTGGATGTCTCAGTAACTAACAATTTAGACGAAACGGCTCTGATTGACTTCTTATACACAGCATTTGAAGGAACATCACCAGACATGAGATTATTGTCCTTAGCAAACTGCGTTCTGAATTCAACCTCTGCTTCGTTATGAGTGGATTTCTTCTTATCTAGTTTTCTCAGATTATTTACAGAGTAGGTCAAATTAGACTCCTACAAAGGTAAGGTAACTTCTTCCATCTTCTTAGCAGCAGCTCTGCTTCAAGGTATAACAGTGGCAATACCATCAGAAAGTTGCCTTTCTGACTTGTCATTTGGGCTAGAAAGAAGTATCCTACTGGGATAAACATCAACCAATGATTCACTAATGGCAACAGATGGACTCACCACAGCTAATGATGAGGAAATGGATGCTGCAAGACCATTATGTATTGCTTTGGCGTCTCCATGATACTTAAGATCACCATCATCATCATCACCATCTTCTACCACTGAGGAAGCGTCAGATGACGTCTTAAATGTACTTTTCACTTCAGAATCATTACCGTGAATTCCAGACAGCTTTATTGCTGCAAAATCAGTTGGGGGGTGACATTCATCTTTTTGGCCTTGTCTCCAGTGAAATGTTTGACACTAACCAGAACTACATGAGGACAAACAAATACGTAAATAACCTAAAATGATGAAAATAGCACAACAAACATACCTGAATATCCAGTAAAATTACTAAAGACACAAAAGGCACACATCTTCTATTTTATGTTGCAAAGCAATCTACGAGAGGAAAAAAAAAAAAAAAACAATGTAATCTTTTTTTTTTGTCAACCATGATAGACGCCATCCGCTCACCTTCCACTTATAAAAGAGAAGTGTGTAGCACTCTAAACAAGAGTTATATGTTATAAACAAAATATTTAGCACATAAAAACACCATAAAGCACAGTCACAACTTTTTAATAATGGGCGATAAATTTTGATTAAGAAGAAGAAAAAAGGGATTCATATAGCCAACGCACTGGTTGAATGAAAATGAACTCCAGGCTTTCTCTTATACATCTTTAAATTTTAAAGCACTCTTATCATAGAGCCATGTGCTAAAGCTCTATTTATGCAAAGTTGAAATAAATAATAATTATAAATATGTATATATTAAATCCGGGCACTGAAGGATTTACCAGCAAGAATGATGCTGAAAAAGAGAATCCAAGCTGTAAGCATAGATTAAGCAAACGTATTGACAAACAGTATTCCAATACATGGTCCAGAAGTGGCTACTGATAACGTCATAAATGTACATTTCTAAGATGAATCTACACAATGTACATATTTGGAATGATAGAGTTTCTTTTCTCACCAGCTTATCTAAACACCAAGAAAAGATGCCTCCCATTTTCTTCACTAAATAATCCCAATAAACACCAATATCAATCATGAACATAAAAAAGAGGCCTCGAAGCCGCATTCTTCAACTTATTTCGAATTACCAGAAAAACAATCAGCAACGACATGGTTGAACAATTTGACAGTTTTCCAGCAGTCTTAACGTTGTGCTTTAAATTCAAATTTTTTTTTTATCCGTAAGTTAGTTGAGTCAGATGACTCTTCATCTTAAGTTTGAGTTTACAAGAAATTATGAAGCGAATTTATGGTTAAAGATTCTTGTTGTCATTGTGAGGCTTGGTGTGTCTACAAAAGGTAATTCCAAAACATTTTTGGTTGAATCAGTTTATATATCTTAAAAAAAAAAATTCTTTTAAAACGTCTGCAAGTAATCATTTTCATTGAGAGAAATCTGTTTTATCAATATATAAAGTTGATACTGATACAGATTACTTTTTTAATTTATCTTTAAATAATAAGCTTAATAATTTTTTTTTAAAGTAAGCTCTACTTATTAGTTGATTTGATCGCATTTATTAAGTTTAAACAAAACAAGATAATTATGTTATTATTCAGTTAAATGTTTTTAATTATAAATAAAATTTATTAATAAATAAATTAAAAAGAATGAAAATCGAAAAGCAAAAGTTGATTTATAATAGATTTCTTATAATTGGTGATTTTATTATTTATTTTGTTTTGTTTTATTTTATTTTTATAAAGCTGCTAGTACCGTTAGTGCAGCGCCTAAGCGGCGAGTTGATCAAGTGCATCGGTTCCCGCTTACCATACTACGAGTCCTTGACGTTCTCACACGAAATCATCGTCGCCCTCAATCACTAAGATCTCACGGTCATTTTCTCTTCTGCGGATTCGGTCCATCTTAGGGAAAATCTCCGTTTCTCTCTATCCACCCTGTCCCGATCAAGTTCTCTAGTAGTAATTCAAATGCTCGGTCATGGATGACGGCGCGCATCTGCGCTCCGAATTTACCACTCGTCGTTCGGCAATTCTTCACTCTCTCTCTCTCTGCGCATGTAAATTAATTCTTATAGTATATCAGTTGTCCTAATTTTGGTGAAATTGGGTGCGCAGAAAAAGGCTAGGGTTCAAGATCGAGGCGGTGGAGATGAACCTAGCGAGGCAAACGGTAACAATAGGGAGAATCGAGAAAGGAGCAGTGATGCCCCTGATGGGATCCCCAACCTAGAGGAGCGGGAGGGTTTACCCGATGATTTCGAAGAAATTCGTCCCAAAACTAAGCTAAATCGAGCCGCTGAGGGAACTTCTGGTATCTCGAACCGCGCGGACGAGAGTTTAATCGGTAATTGACTTTGAATTTCTTTTGTTTTTGAATCTTTTAATTTATATGCTTCTACTGAAGATCTCTAGAGTTATGAAGTTCATGATCCTGGTTTATGTTGCCTATAGGTTTCTACATTTAGCTCTTGCCATAAAATTGCTCTTTTTAAGTACATATTTTAGTGTTGTTCTATGAAGAGTATTTCCTTGTCACAGGTTGGGGAGGGGAGGCAATAGGCACAGATTGGAAATTTATTTACATCTTAAGGTTGGGGTTTGGAGGCATTAAGCAAGGTTGAGTAGTTATTTTTTGCATAAAATGCTCATGAGGAAGAAAACGGGAAATGACATTTAATGATTTAACAAACAAAGAAGTCTAAGTAGGTGAAAGTTTTCATCCTTACAAATTTATCTTTTCCAAAGACATTTTTGTACATTTGGTGCATGTGAACAGTTGAGGCAATTTATTTAGAAATTTTAAAGTGCCAATAGTGGTTATGATGGTCATTACAAAGGAAAACTAATTAGATGGAATATCCTAGGAATTAATTACTTCCAAGTTCGATCTCCACCTTCGTCAATCTGGCCTACATGCTTCTGAGGAACAATTACCTTATCATTAAATAAACTTTTAAGGCATTCAAAATGACATTGATATGCGCTAATTCAAAATGACATTGATATGCGCTAATTATATATTGGTAATTAAGTATTTTGCTTGCAGGATTGGAAGTGTATCATCTCCATGCTCTTGGATGAGAATCCATTAATGGAGCTAACTGATGAAAATGCAACAAACCTGACAAGGCTTCTTTTCGCTTCTGTCAGAAAGGCTGTTGGAGAGAGGATTGTTCCTGCTTCTCATAATCAAAAGCAATATTACAATAGAGCTAAAAAATTATCTAAATTCTTTGTTTCTTACTCCTTATTATCATTCCTCCTCAGCTCATATCAGGATTTAATTTCTGTATTATGTGTCTTTGCATTACTAGTATGATGATTTTCTCTGCATTTTATTGCCACTCACAAAGAAGACTAAATCTCAACTCGTCTTTTTCCTAAATACCATGAAATATTTGAAAGCAACAGGTGATATATAACTGTTTCCATTATGAAGAACTATCTTGAGCTTCATTCTTTTAAGCTAGTTATGAGATAAAATTTGTACCTTTTCATAGTAAGTACTGATCTGCTTTCCCTTTTAGAATTTCAGAACTATTCTTCAGCTCATCAAAGATGCATTTTTCAAGCATGGTGAGTAGGATACATTGAGATCTTGTGTGAAGGCTATTAAATTCTGTTCCACTGAATGTCAAGGAGAGCTGCAAGAATTTGCTCGTAATAAATTCAAGGAGCTTGAAGATGAGCTTATTGTTAAGCTTAAATATGCAACTAAAGTGATTGTATGTTTCTATCTGAGCCTTTTCTTCTTGATTGTGGCCTTGTTGACCAAATGTATAAGGTTGAGAAGTTTTAAATTTGAACGATGGATAGGATTAGTATTCTCTTCTTGTAAATTTAAAAAGGTTGTACGAGCTTCAATTGTCAAGGCCTGTATCAATTGAAGACTTATATGGAGATGGTATCACAATCTTGCACAGCTTCAGAAACTTGGATGATGAGGTAAGTTAAATGAGCAAATTTAAAAATCTTTCATTTTGTTTTTTGTCCCTTGCATTTGTTCATAACAGTTGCTTATTCTCATTTAGGTTGTTCGTTTTCTGCTGCTTAATTTGAACTTGGTGTTGCCTGGTCTTTGCACTCTATTGTAAACAGTGAAACCATCACTGAAGGATCCTTATCCTCTTTCCTTTCTAAACATGGCACCTTGTTGGAGGAACTCAAGTACTTTCTTAATGCTCCTCCTGAAGTCAGTGAAGGTGGAAAACCTGGAAATCAACTAGCCTGCAGGGTATTCCTTTTGCCTTAATATATGATTTTTTAAAAGAAAATTAGAGAAGCCTGTTTACTGTTTTCTCTAATGAAGTTTATCTAATGAACCGGGTTTGTACTATACTGGCAGATGTTTGGTGTCTGTTTAGGAAGACTAATTTTTTTTTCGACAAAGCTTGAAAGATTAGGATACTGTCCGGATGCTCCTATTCTTCAAAAGTTCTGGAGGCTTTGTGAGCAACAGCTCTAAATTTCTGGTGATGATTTCTTTCATTTCCTTTTCTGAGCTCGATCTTTGAAATCTGTAACTAGCTGCTAACCGGGCAGTCACCTCTAACCATCTGGGGGAAATCAACTTTTAGGTGCTCTACCTATTGTTAACTAACACATTTCAGATGTCAGCTGCATACTTTGATGAGAATTCATGCCAAACTTTCATGTTGCTATTTGTTGGCAAATTTTAGTTACACCTTGCATGTATGTTTTGCTTATGACAAAGAAGATGAAGATGTTAACCATGTTATTTTGTTATTTCTTAGCAATTCTCAGAATGCCATTCTTGTCCTTTTGTGTGTTCTATACTCTAATTTCAGGACGGGTAAAATTACATTGCAAATTTGACCTCTAAATTTGAATGGCTTATTTGTTCCTAAAATCTACTGATATCTGTTTTTTCTTTTTCTTTTTTTTTTTTTTATATTTATTGTATTAATTTGGCCTCTTCTTTGATTGATAATTTGTTGATTAAGGATAACAAAATCACATACAGTTTAGCGCTTGTCTTAGTACTTTTTTAAAGATTTCTAATTTTGGGTTAGATTCATCATCCTCTCCAATAATGAGCATAGCACGTCTATTACTACTAATTAATGTTTGCTTTGATATTTAACATGTGCTAGCATTACAAATTGAATTCTTCAAACCTAAGATTTTTCTATTTTCAGGTGGTTCATTTTTTTTTTTTTTGATTGAAAGGTACTAAGATACTTTAGAAAGGATGGCCATAACTGGAGGAAGAAAAAGGATGGGAAAAGAGTGAAGGAAACTCACGAGAGACTCAAGGTAAGAATTAACGATGGTTCATCTTGATGTCCATTTTTCTGAAAGCAGGAACCACTCTAAATTTGATTCCTTATAGCTATCTGCTAGTAACTTTCTTTTATATATCTTTCTGAATTCTTTTGTGGGAAGTGGGAACACATGTATGAAAATTTCTGTGCTTCTAGTAAAAAAAAAACATTGGACCAATGTTAATCTTTTCAGGCTGGAAGGATTGATCTTCTGCATTGCTACTATGCTCATGGAGAAGAAAACGAAAATTTTCAAAGATGCAGTTATTGGATGCTCGAAGAGTGAGTCTTTAAAAGGTTATGTGCCAAGTGTGGTAGATGTTTTGACAATATCGTGTGTGTGCGAATTTGTATTCTTATGTTCTAATTAAATAGTTAAGTACTCAGTTTTAGTTTCTCTTCGTATATGTAGTTTATTGTACTCAAAGAAATTATAGTTAAATGTGATGTTTTAAAAAAAAATTCCTCTACTTCAAAGTTCCATGGAGTTGATAGTGTAAAGGCAGGTGATGGAGACACTGAGATTTTAAAATTTCATAGTGAATCCCACCTTGAAGATTCACATGATCCTTTTTTTTTTTTCTTGTTCTTGAAAATTATAAACTTGCCTTGAATTTTTCTATTATAGAATTTGAACCTAGGATTTAATTTGTTTCATGACAGTTAAGCTGATGCACAGAGGAAATTCTTTACACATTATTGAATTATTTAGTTTTGCTAATGCCTGTGCTCTACCCTTTTTATCTTCTTTCTTTTTTCATTGATAGGATGGTTCTATATTACATGCATTCATAAATTTTGATCTATTGTTTCTACATTCAAAAGATAGCTGTTAGATTTAATCAAAATTTGGAATTCTGTTGATCACTTTGATGTTCTACTCTAAAATTAGGAAAACTTACTCAAAATTCAACTCGTATCTATACCTTTCAACGAGTTTAACATAAGGCGGTATTAAACGTAAGATTCCTTGTATTTTCATGGCGTTTTTTGCATTACGTAGTAGAATATTTAATGAGCTGTGTGTTAAGTTTGTGAAGATTCTATTTTAGCTATCAATTCTGCTAATGTGAATCATGGTTTATTGGTTTGAAATGCACGTGCTATTTGCTTGGAACTGTGATTAGTTTCTCTGTTGCAGTACTAATTTAAGGAATCCCTCATCGGTTGCTGACATAACTCACTACTATGTGCAGGGATCTCTCACACGTTGTTTTTGTCCACTATCGAGAAGTAAGGTCAGACCTTATTCTATCACCTTTTCTTTTTTCTTCCTGCTTCTGCTTGTCCATCCTTTGAAAGAACTATGAAAAGTTTCTTTGTAATTTTTTATGGCCTAACTTGTTAGAAGGTTCTGTGACTGATTAAAGATATAAATTTAAAACTATTTATTTTTAGCTTTAGATGATAGTCTCACTGCAGAATCATCAGTATTAGCTACCAAGCCAAAATGGAATTTTAAAGGTTGGTGTAAACAGAAGTAGCAGCTTTTTGTTCCTCCACATTTTTCTTGCCTTTTCTTTCAGGAATTGAACTGGTACAGTCTGGATTTCCTAAAACAAGTTGATACCTTCAATTATATTCGTTTTCACTTCATTTTTTCATTGAGCATGCAAAATTTCAGCCGGCCAAAACATAGTTTTCTTGGCTTCAATTAAGGATAAATATTGCATTTTGTACTGTGTTGATGGTGTGATATTGTTTATCATATGCTTATACTTTATTTTTTATTTTTTATATACATATTTGAGTTCGAATTATCTAGGAGTATGCATTTATAGTTAGTTATATTTATATTAGCTGGCAATTAATGTTAGCTCTTGTTCTCTACCATGCTCAATTGTATAGAGCCTTATCTTCTTTGGCTGTAACCATATAAACTTTATATTTTCTGCGTTGCTATTCCCACTATTTGTCCTCCCTCTTCCCCTGTATTTAGTTTAGCCATTTCCATCCGAGCTGTGCGGCTATCTCTACCTTCAATGTTGTTCTTTTTCTTCCTTTGCATGTTCTTCCATCTTTTTGGTGCCGGACCAACTTGCATTGGGTGTTGAAATTGTCCCCTTTGTTCCAGGACTAGCCATTCTATACCATTTTCCCCAATCTTATTCTGAATTAGGAAAACAAAGTTTCCTAAACAGCCTTTAAGGAAGCGGAGTGGAAATAGAGGGGATTAAAGGCTGCTAATTCATATATTTTATTGTGGCTCCTTTTAAAGAGCATTAGCATCTTAACAACTACAGATGCTAAAACATTGATCCTGAATTACTTCTCTATTGGCACCACAGGGCACATAATTTAATTGTACATCATCACATACATTTCTTAAATGTGAACCTAATATTTACATTGTTAATTGAATTCAATACTTGTCTCATTCTCTAATGTTTTCAATAAGTTGCTGAAACATGAAGTGCCATTTCTGTAATATTCTGTTTTTGCCTTCTGAAATTTTGTCGGGGAAATAGGACATATTTTAACCGCATCAAAGAGACTGAAGGAACTATTCAATGTTCCCAAGAAACTGAAGGAGTTATACGCAATTCTGAGGTGGAAAGATCTATGTCTTCCAGTTTTCATCCTACTAATGGTCAAATTCCTTCACAAACAGCGGATACAACGAGCATGAACCGTTTGCTGGCATCAGAATATGAAGATGCCGAATCAGGTGTCTTTATTTTAGCTAATTGTGGCTTAATTTTTTAGTAAATGATTAGGTTCTAATTTTATGTAATTTTGAATATGTTATTTGGCTTTTGTGGATAATTCATGCATTATTCTGTGTCTTATTCTTACCAATGAAGATGATATGTGATGCAGTCTATAATCATCAAGCAAGCTCACAGTTTCACTCTTTTCTTGAGTCACAACAGCCTATCGTGGGGAGGATTGATACTGGATTCTCTTACCCATATGTTCATGTGTCACATTCAAGTGTGCTAATTGTTTGATTTTGTGTTATTCCTTTTTTAGTGTTGATTTGCCCTTTCAATTTTTGCTAACTACTGGTCTTTGCTGCAAACAGATGATCATCATGGAAGGTCATCTGGCACTGCTTTTCAACTTACCCAACCAGATAAGGATAGAGAGTATAATGATGCTGGAATAACATGTGAGCCCCACAAGAACATTGATTTCACTTCATGGGAGGATGTGCTGGAAAATTGTACTCCTGGGGTTGAATCTGTGCAATATCAGCCACCATTTTCCTTAAAAAAACATGATATCATGGGGCAGCTATTTGAAAACAGCATTCTTAAAAAGGAGGAGAACGAGAGGCGATCACCTGCTCAAGAAGAGTGGCAGGTAACGAAGTGATTTATCTTGTTTAGCGCATGTAAGTTCAAGGTGTAATCGGTAGTTTCTGAAATCATGAATTCTTCTTTGTAATAGTTATCTTGAAAATTTTTGCTTACTAGAGGCTAAGAGTTGGTTGCAATATTTTAAAGAAAAGGCATTAATAATGGCAATTAAGGTCACGTTTGCTGTAATTGGAAAAATTGGTCCTTTAAAACCTCTAACCTTTTTTTATATGCTGTAGCTGCATTGCTGCAGTTTCATGCTTCAGGCTGGGTGTATATGCTACCTTTTCTTCTTCCAATTAAGTACTTTTAATTTGTATTCTAAACAGGCTTCTGATGGTGATTCATCTGATTTAGCGAAGTGGGCATTGGACCAGAGGTTGCATCAAGACTGGAGATGTGATCTTACTTCTCGATTTCATGGACAAGAAGTTAAATCACCATGTGCATCCAGAAAAGCAACATGATCATTCTATTCGAAATAATCAACTGACAGATCCCTCAAATGGAAACAATGCATATGTTTCTAAACCAGATTCAGAGAGACATTTGACACTGGAGGGGAAATCCATTTACTCTTCTGCTCTGAGACAGCATTTGTTTGATGGTGCTTTAGCAGAAGACGGTCTGAAGAAGCTTTGATAGTTTCAACCGCTGTATGAGTAAAGAACTTGGAGATGCAGATGAATCACAAATGCAGTCCAGTTCTGGGGACTACTGGGATGAGGTTGAAGGTCAAAATTGGGTTGATGTTTCCACTCGGGCAATTGGATACCTTTAGGCTGGGTCCTTCCCTCTCCCACGATCAGCTTTTTAGCATTATTGGTTTTTCACCCAATTGGGCATATGCATACTCTGAAATCAAGGTAGGCTGTAAAAAGTTTTCATGCAAAGTGAGTGAGCCGTGAAATATCATCTGTTCACTGACGATGGAGGCGTGCAACTTGTTTTCTTTATGTGTTAACGTCTTTGCTTTCTCACTTATTTCTTCCTTTCATACAGGTCCTCGTCACAGGAAGGTTCTTGAGGAGTGGAGATATGGGCCGGGTTTGGATTTCATTGTTTAAAGTTCGGATTCGGTTCGAAAATTAAAAAATATTTTTATTATAAATAGATAAATGCATTCGCTTTATATTTGATAATGGACAAAGTCCATTTTTTTTAGTACTTGTAAAATGATAGTTTATTTTTTCATACAAAATAATGATTTAATTTTAAGTTGTATTTAATAAAATTAAATTGGGTTAAGCTCAATTGATTTATAAATTTAATTAAAATTAATTAAATCAATAATTTTCAAAAAAATTAAAAAAATTCTCAATTTTAAATATTAAAGCTTTGGATGGGTTTAAATTTTATTATTTTATGTGAAAATAAGCTTAAGCAAAAAATGAGGTCCCAAAAATAGATCAGGATCTAAATTACTTAAAATGCTGAAATATTATGTAAGATTTCGTATCGCTTGTGAGGAAGAATAGTAGCTATTAGAACAAAAAGTCAAAGTTTCAGTATTAAGGATAAACTACTAAACAGTTGGATAATAACAGAATATGTGATCGTTTTTATTGCAAAATGAACGTGAAAATGGGCGAGCATTTATTGCAAAATTTCATGAAAATGAACTAACAACTGACTGCCACGTTAGCTGCAAAATTCCATGAAAATGAACTAACAACTGACTGCCACGTTAGCAATAACAGTAGCGACATTCTCCTCTTCTATTTCCTCCAGGACGTGAATGAACAGTAGCGACATTCTCCTCTTCTATTTCCTCCAGGACGTGAATCGTCTTCTTCTTTTAGCGGTTCAGGCTCAGGTTTCAATTTTTTGTTACGGCCGATTTCTTTTTCAAGTCTTGTCCTCTTTGGTTCAGCTTGCATCGCTACAACTTCATGGTTCGTATCAACTTCATCCCATTACAGCAACTTCCACGTTCATATTGTCTCTTCTGCTCATATTAGTCTTAATCACTCCACTTTCCTGCCTGCTTAAAAAAAGTTTTGAAAAGAAAAAAAAAAAAGACATGATTTTTTTGAAAAGTTTGGAAAAGAAAAAAGCCAGCATTTTTTTGAAGAAAGCCAGCGACTTGGTTTTTTTTGGTATATTTTTTTTTTCTCGAGCTGAAAAAATCTATGTTTCTTCTTTTTCTCATGTGGTTTCAAGATAAAAAAAGGTAGGTTTGTTTCAAAGACACGATAGTTTTTCGAAAGAGAGAAGAAATGAAGATGTATGCAGTATTTCAAGTTCAAAATCCGGACTTTTTAGGTTTAAACTCCGTCCTGAAAAGTTTAGATGTTTCTATCTTTTTCTCACACCGTTTCATAATGATAAAAAAGCAAGCTTTGTTTCAAAAATTTCAAAACCTGTTTTTTTTTTAGGTTTCAGTTGTTCATTTCTTTCTTTTTTATTTCATCTTGTATAAAAAATTTTCCTTTTGCATTTTTTAATGTCTTATTGATTACAAAAATATTGTTTATATAGTGTGGATGCTTATGGCTTCATCATTTCCATATCTGCTGTTTTGTTGTTTTGTTTGCAACGGGAGCTCTGTATGATGCCTGCTGTTTTGTTTGTTTATGAAAGCTTAAAGTTTAGTTTTATGATTACTGAGTTTACTTTTACTGCAGCAAAAGCTTCATTCTGTTGGTTTTGTTTTACGGCATGTGGGCTGTTGTCGAAGCATAGTTTCATTCTATTTATGTTTGTTAGTCTTTACCGCATAAGTGTAGTGTGTAAATCTTTATTTTTGTTATAGTATTTTTATTTTAACAAAAATGTTGTTTATACAGTGTATCTTTGACATGTTGCCTGTGTTATGATCATTTTTTTCTGCAAATTTCTAAATAATTTATATTTAATCTAAACAAGATGTATCACCTGCCCTTGATGGGATATCATTGCAGCGTCTATTTGCTGCACATTCTGAGGTATCAATGAAATTTTATTTTTATAATTATACTTGAAATTTTAATAAAAAAATTAAAGTACTTTATATTTTTGAATTTTTTTACGATATATTTGCATTAAATAAATGTAAATTAAAACTTTTTATTTGAAATTTTTTAAATTAAAAAGATAAAATTAAATTGATTTCTATATATTTGCATCTATTTGCATTTATAATATATATATATATATATATATATTTGTATCTCTGAATTATGATCATCCTTTTCTAAATTTCTAAACAATTTATATTTAACCTAAATAGGATGTATTGCCTGCCCTTGATGGGATATCACTACCGCATCTATTTGCTGCAGATTTTGAGGTATCAATGGAGTTTTATTTTTATAACTATACTTGAAATTTTAATTAAAAAAATCAAAACACATTATATTTAACTTAACCATATGTTTTATGAAGGATCATCATCGTCCGGTTGCAGATCCTGAGAGGCAGATGGTAAGCATGCCTAGGGGCAAGGACCCAAAATTTTTGAAAATTTTTTTTAATGGATATATATATTTACATTAAATAAATTTAAATTGAAACTTTTTTAATTTAGATTTTTTTAATTAAAAAATAAAATTTAATTGATATCTACCTATTTATTTTACCTACTAATTATTATTGACAAACACTTAAAAAATTGATTGATTTGTAATAAATATTAAGTTATAATTCATGTAAATTTTAAAAAAATCTAATTTAATTTTAAAAATTCTAATTTCTACTGGGCAAGATAAATTAAATTTAAATTTTCAATTAAAATATTTTGAGTATGACATGTATAATGATGTGAAATATCAAAACTTATCTTTTTTGTCACAATTTTGCCTTATTTTGGTAAGAATTGAAAAATAAAAAAAAATATTATCTTATTAATAGATTGACGAAATTTATTTTAATTTTTTTCGGAATCTATAATAATTAGTGAGTTGAGCAAACATTTTTAGCTATGAAAATTATGAAAATAAGATTATGCAATAAGATGAAAATTAGATTTTTTATAGATAACTTAGTTGTCAACATAGAAAGAAAAATATAGTTTAAATTCAACTGATGAAAATTTTATTTTATTTAAAAAAAAAGCATTGCCCGTAATTTTAAATAAAATCATTTATTTGCTGTATTTTATTATTTTTATGCTTTTATTTTGAATTAAGAAAATTTAAGATTTTATAAGTTTGTTATTTTTTAGTATATTACTGCATACGTGTTTTATGTTAATAAAATATATTATAGTATAACTCAATTGAAAAAATATATATAATTTTAAACTTTTAATTGGTCCTCTCAAAATTAAATAATAAGATCCGTAAAAAAAACCATATTTTTAAATTTAAGTGTTATTTTTTGTTATAAATTTTTGTTTGTGTCAAATTATCTTATCAATAAATTCGTTTTTAATTGCTTTTGTCTTCTTTTTGTCTTCTTATTAACTATAAAATTATTTTTTTGTACAGATGATGTTTTTCATATCTACAATGATGGCGCTGATGATTTTTGTACTCCAGATCATAATGTTTCTTCGCTCCATCTGAAATGATGATCCATTTCACACTGATGTGCTGAGATGGGTATGTACGTTCATGGCTGTAGTTTCTTTTATCATTGCCCTCATTTCAATTCGAAAAGGTCCACCGAGACGTACAAAGAAGATTGTTTTTGGGTTCACAATCATAGAGATGGGTACGGTGTTCTTAGATTTTTTGCTGAAGGATGTGAATGACAAATCCGTCCAAGTTTTGATGTTATTGGTATCCGCGGCATTGTTTGCGACTGATTTGATTCTATCTTTAGATTCTTATCCACACGGAGGGGAAGAAGGTGATGTGTAGTGAGTCTTTCAGATTTGGTGGTAATGTGTTTTTATGTTGCTGGTGAGGTGGGACTCTTATATAGGTAGCTTTTATCTGTTTTTGACTCTTTTTATACTGAGATGTGGACATTGCAGTGTTATATTTCCTACTAATGAATTTTAATTATTGGCGAAAAAAAAATACATGTTAAAATTAAAGAAAAAAAAAAAGAGAATTTAAAACAACGTCCTATTTTTCAAAAAAATAAAAAGTGAAAGTTTCCAACCTTTTATATTGATCTCATTATTCTCATAAATCTAAATTTTATAGTCAAAATAAAAATTTTAATATATTTGTCGAAATTAAACAACCTGATTTTTATAACTTCACTTTTTTTCTTCAATAAATTATTTATTGAATCAATTAAGTTCTTGAATATTTTGTTTTTTATTATTCAATTTTTTTAAAAAAGAATGATTTGATTAGTAAAGTTGGTTACGGTACTAATGCCTACATTTAACATTTTATAGCATAATTAAAATATTGGGTGGATAAATTGTGTGCCACAAAATTATGACGCCATAAAAAGTGATAAAAATGATGATGTAATGTTGCCGCCTTGCATAAAATGATGACATAAAATGTCAAAAGTGTAGCATTTTATTTTATATAAATATATAAAAATAAAATTCTTTTGATAAAAAAAAAATTGTACATGGATAATCTTTTTTTTTTTTAACGTATATGTTATTTGGAATAATTGTCATGAGTCTTGGATTTAATTATTTTGATTTGATTTTAATTATATTTTATTAATTTAAAAGATATTTATTTGATTAAATTAAATTGAATTAAATTACTTATTTTCTTATAAATATATAATATTCTTACTTGTTATAAATATGTTATAATTAAATTAACTTAAATAAATTTTAATTAAATTCAAAGTTTAATTTTAAACATAAAACTTGTACACTAAAAAATAAGAAATATATTTTGAAAATATTGATTTTTAATAACCGTAATTTTAATATTTAATTAAGTAATAATTTATGTATTTATTAACAATATATGAAGCATATAATGCTAAAAATTTTAAATTAAAATAAAAAGTCTAATTATTTTGACTTTTAAACATAAAACATGTACTGTTAATAGAAGTCCAGTATCCCTTGCCACAACGCCCTCCCATCAAAGCAGAGTTGGTTGTGCCAATGGCACTGCCAGATTCACTAGAATTGCATCTTACCCGAAAAGATATCGTGATGAAGAGTCACATTCTCCTGTTGCTATTGTATTGTAGTTTTTCTAGTTCTTGGGACCTGCCATGGAGGTGGGCTTAGGAAGAATTATTACAACGCTAGCTGTCCTCATGCAGAGGGGATAATCAAGAAAGCTACCGAGAAACATGTCGCTAAGAATCCCAACCTGCCTGCAAAGTTCTTGAGAATACATTTTCGTGACTGCTTCGTCAGGGTAAGGCTTCTAAATACCGTGTAGTAGCATGTTTGGTTGTTAGTGGGACCACATGAACCTGCAAATGTTAATCTCAATTTGTTACACGTTATTGAAAATTAATTTTCAGGGTTGTGATGCTTCAATTTTATTTGTTGAACTCGACAAAAAACAACACTGCCGATAAGTAGGCAATTCCGAACCTAATCCTGTCAGGTTTCGATGTCATTGATGATATAAATGCAGAAGTGGAGAAGAAATGTCTCGGAATAGTATCTTGTGCTGATGTTTTGGCCTTGGCCTATGCTGCTTTCTGGAAGACCAAATGCCGAAGCCTTGGTGACAACACAACCACAGTGGACATGGATCCTGGTAGCTCTATAAAGACAGTCAACGAGTTGCTTGACTCATCGAAATTCTTCAAAGAGTTTGCAGAGTCAATGAAGAAGATGGGAGCCATTGGAGTTCTCACAGGGACTGCGGGGAGATTATGTTGTTAATTAATCCCTCAAACAATTGTTTTTGCATTTCAATTGTTTTTTAAAATCTAAACACAAATGAAAATAAAATAGCTCTCATCATTTTGTAGTATTTATCTTTTTTGTCCCATTCGTCTCCTCTGCCACAGCAAGCAATCACCAGAAAAGAGCTCTCATCATCAGAATCCCAACTCTTTAACTCCAGGCACTTATTAACAGTCACTTTCCCTTCTCCATTATAATGAAAATAACCAAAACAATAATTCCTTTTTATATCTCACATCTCAGCTGAAACTCAATTTAACTCCTTTAGCCTTCAAAACGCCACCATCTCGATTCCAAGATGATGCTTAGAATCCGCACGGCCTTGAACGAATCCAAGTCGACGGCCCTCACATATCAATCTCCCGATTAAAAACCCTAATTGAATCCCAACTCCAAATCCCTATCCAAAACCAAACCCTTTCTGCCGATCAAATCTTCTTTTAGCTAAAACGCTCGGCCGACCTCTTCTGCTTCACCGACATGGCCGATCCTTCCACCCCACTCTCCGCCTTAAACCTCTCTCACCGCTCCACTATTTTTCTCTACTATCACCGCGAACGCACCGTCCGCGTCGACCCTCCAGTGTCTCCCGTCCGATTATTCGGCCGTAAAATGACCATGGTCGACCTCATCGCTAAACAAATCCGGATCACCCGTCTGGAATCCCCTCTGTTTCACTTCTTTTTTCATTGAGCATGCAAAATTTCAGCCGGCCAAAACATAGTTTTCTTGGCTTCAATTAAGGATAAATGTTGCATTTTGTACTGTGTTGACGATGTGATATCGATTATCATATGCTTATACTTTCTTTTTTTCAAAATACATATTTGAGTTCAAATTATCTAGGAGTATGCATTTATGGTTAGTTACATTTATATTAGCCGGCAATTAATGTTAGCTCTTGTTCTCTAGCATGCACAATTGGATAGAGCCGTATCTTCTTTGGCAATAACCATATAAACTTCATATTTCCTTTGTTGCTATTCCCACTAGTTGTCCTCCCTCTTCCCCTTTATTTAGTTTAGCTATTTCCATCCGAGCTGTTGAATGTTGTTCTTTTTCTTCCTTTACATGTTCTACTGTCTCTTTGGTGCCGGACCAGCTTGTATTAGGTGTTGAAATTGTCCCATTTGTACCAGGACTAGCCATTCTATACCATTTTCCCCAATCTTATTCTGAATTAGGAAAAGAAAGTTTCGTAAACAGCCTTTAAGGGAGCAGAGTGGAAATAGAGGGGACTAAAGGCTGCTAATTCATATATTTTCTCACCCTTTGTCCGTTGGTGGCTCCTTTTAAAGAGCATTAGCATCTGAACAACTACACATTCTAAAACATTGATCCTGAATTACTTCTCTATTGGCACCAGAGGGCACATAATGTAATTGTACATCTTCAATTACATTTCTTAACTGGGAACCTAATATTTACATTATTAATTGAATTCAATACTTATCTCATTCTCTAGAGTTTTCAATAAGTTTCTCAAACATGAAGTGCCATTTTTGCAATATTCTGTTTTTACCTTCTGAAATTTTGTCAGGGAAATAGGAAATATTTTAACTGCATCAAAGAAGGGGCTATTCCATATTCCCAAGAAACTGAAGGGATTATCCGCAATTCTTAGGTGGAAAGTTCTATGTCTTCCAGTTTTCATCCCACTACTGGTCAAATTCCTTCACAAACAGCGGATACAACAAGCATGAACAGTTTGCACGCATCAGAATATGAAGATGCCGAATCGGGTGTGTTTATTTTAGCTAATTATGGCTTAATTTTTTAATAAATGACTAGGTGCTAATTTTATGTAATTTTGAATATGTTATTTGGCTTTTGTGGATAATGCATGCATTATTCTGTGTCTTATTCTTAACAATGAAGATGATATCTGATGCAGTCTATAATCATCGAGCAAGTTCACAGTTTCACTCTTTCCTTGAGTCACAACAGCCTGTTGTGGGGAGGATTGATACTGGATTCTCTGATCCATATGTTCACGTGTCACATTCTAATATGCTAATTGTTTGATTTTGTGTTATTCCATTTTTAGTGTTGATTTGCCCTTTCAATTTTTGCTAACTACTGGTCTTTGCTGCAAACAGATGATTATCATGGAAAGCCATCTGGCACTGCTTTTCAGCTTGCCCAACCAGATAAGGATAGAGAGTATAATGATGCTGGAATAGCATATGAGCCCCGCAAGAACATCGATTTCACTTCATGGGAGGATGTGTTGGAAAATTGTACTCCTGGGGTTGAATCTGCGCAATATCAGCCCCCATTTTCCTTAAAACAACACGATACCCTGGGGCATCTATTTGAAAACAGCTTTCTTAAAAAGGTAATGGAGTGATTTACTTTGTTTAGCTTATGTGAGTTCAAAGTGCAAATGATAGTTTCTGAAATCATGAATTCTTCTTTGCACTAGTTATCTGAGATAATGGCTTTTGAAAATTTTTGCTTACCACACGCTAAGAATTGGATTGCAATATTTTAAAGAAAAGGCATTAATAATGGCAATTAAGGTCATGTTTGCTGTAATTGCAAAAATTGGTCCTTTAAAACCTCTAACCTTTTTTGATATGCAGTAGCTGCATTACTGCAGTTTCATGCTTCAGGATAGGTGTATATGCTACCTTTTCATCTTCCAATTAAGTACTTTTAATTTGTCCTCTAAACAGGCTTCTGATGGTGATTCCTCTCATTTAGCGAAGTGGCATTGGAGCAGAAGTTGCATCCGGACTTGAGTATGATACTTCTACATGTCATGAACAAGAAGTTGAATCACCATGTGCATCCAGAAAAGTAACATGATCATTCTATACAAAATAATCAACTGACAGATCTCTCAAATGGAAACCATGGATATGTTACCAAACCAGATTCAGAGAGCCATTTGACGCTGGAGGGGAAATCCATTTCCTCTTCTGCTATGAGACAGCATTTGTTTGATGGTACTTTAGCAGAAGAAGGTCTGAAGAAGCTTGATAGTTTCAACCTCTGGATGAGTAAAGAACACAAATTGTCTGTGATATTCTCACATAATATACGCTGCTCTATTTTTTTCCTCTGATTGTGAAAAAAACTAAAGGACAGTGTGCTTAGACCATCCACTGTACACGGCAACAACCAAAGTATACATTTTTTTCACAACCCACATCACCTCACTGATATTTGCCAGCTCATTCCACAAGGTTGGAAAAATATTAAAAATAAAGGTGGGAAACTTAGTAAACATAGACAAGTAAAGAAAAATGAGGTCTGAGTGATTAGAATACCCACTCACTGTAAATCATGGTAAAACGAAACCATCTTCTCAACTCTTGTTGTTTGCACCGAGGCTTTCATAAAATAAGATACACCGGTGATCTGTATTACTTGGAGTACTCCTGGGACGAACCAAAAAATATCTGAACTGCGGACTCATCGATCATCTCCAAGTTTTCGTCGTCAAAAAATTGCCAGTGGTTGTGACTTTTCACCAGGCTAACATAGTGTCCATGGTTAGGTCCACTTCCCACGTGAACAACTACAGCAAATAGAGAATACTCGGAATCTGCATCTTCAACAGTATTACTTAACTCCATCTCAAGTGGAAACACAACAGTGTAGGAGAGCTTCTTGTACTGGCCAAGCTGTTCAATGTACTTGAACCGCTTCAAATGGATAACCAGGATGTGAGGAGGCTTCTTTATCTTCATTCTCTTCTGGGCTTCTTGCCTTAAACCTCTCTCACGGCTCTATTATTTTCCTCTACTATCACGACGAACGCACCGTCCGCGGCGATCCTGCCGTGTCTCCCGCCAGATCATTCGGCCGTAAAATGACCATGGACGACTTCATTGCTAAACAAACCCGGATCAGCCGCCAGGAATCCCCTCACTGCAGCTCTGTTTCCTTTGACCGCGATTCCCTATACGCTTTCCAACGATACGTGAACGAAACTATGGCGTTTGCTATCAAACGCGACGGGTTCATGTACGGCACCGTCTCAGAAGAAGGTAGAGTGGAAGTTGATTTCATTTACGAGCCACCTCAGCAAGGATCGGAAGATGATTTGATCCTTTTAAGGGATCCCGAAGAAGAGAAATTGATTGATGCCATTGCAGGGATGAAGAGAGTAGGGTTTATTTTTGCCCTGACGATAATGCAAGGCAAAAAGTACTATAATTTTTTGAAACAAAGAGGTTCTACAGGAGGCAGATCTCCACGGGGAGAGCGGGCTGAAGGAGCGAGTGACTGTTGCGGAGAAGCTGGAAGCCAATGAAGAAGGGGCTGCGGATGTACATTTTGAGGCTTTTCAAATTAGTGTTATGTGTGTTAAGTTATTTAAGGAAGGGTGGTTTGTGACAAAGTTAGGAGAGGATGATGATCCAAAGCTTTCAAAGATGAAGAAAGATGGGGTCGTCGGGGGTAGGGATGTTAAGGAGCTTGATAATCATTTCTTTTTGGTGGCTGTTAAGATTTTCGACCATCAGGTGCCTAATTTTTTATTCATTATCTGATCTAATCAATTCATGTTGTAGAAATAGTTGCTTTTTATGGTTAATAATTGCAGCTGTGTTCATTTTCTGTTGTTGTTTGTAATTAACCTATTAAACTCCAAGGTGTAGGTGTTGCATGTGAAGTTTGCTTAATTCATGGTGCTAGTTTAGACTTTTAGTTTAGACCTGTGTTCGCTATAATTTTAGCTGGAGGCATGCAAAATGTTATCAGCTGGTATTTGCTATTGGTATATTATTATTATTATTATTACTATTGGTATTATCATATCATATCATATAGTATAATACTATAATAGTATATTATTATTACTATTGGTATTATCATATCATATCATATAGTATAATATATTACATCATATTAATACTATTATATTTTATTTATCATTATTAGTATACCATATCATATTATTATTATTATTATTATTTTCTTTTCTTTTGGTCCAACCCGCACGTAAATAAGGAAATTTGGACAAGAAATTAGGATCAGAATCCTACCAACGTGGTTAAAGTTTAAAAGTAAAATCGAATCGGTATGATTGTTGAAATTTTTAAACTTAAATCACGCTTGGATAGAATTTAATTCCAAGATTCATGCCTGAAATTAATTTTGTCCATTTCTTAAAATCTATTCTAAGGAGCTTATAAATTGAACAAGAAATCAAAGGAATGACAAAGAGAAAAAAGTAGTGAAAATGTTAAGGTTATTATTCTGGAAATAATTTTTTGGCAATAGAGTGTCATAACGGTTTTGGGACCGTCAGATGTAAAAGATGATGTTTTAAAATCGAAAAAAATAAAAGGGGAGAGTCGCCACCAATCTTTGTTAAGGTGTGATTGGCCACCCAAAAGTTTATCTTTTTAATAAAACTATAAAATCGGGTTTAAAGTTTATCAAAAAGATAAATTTCGGTCTACGAAAAATCAAGTTGGGTCCGGGAGTCGGTTAAGCGTGGGGAATGATTAGCACTCCCACAACGCCCATAAATTGGTACCATTTAATTACGTGTTATTTTTGGTGTTGGATAAAAATAGTTTTAACTTGAAATTTAACACTAATTCTCTTCATTTGGAAAAATAAAATTTTGCTAAAAACTTTTATTTAGAACTATTGAGAAAATCTTTAAGTTAAAGAATTATCTTAAAATTCTTCAACATCTAGGTAGAATTTAAAATAACTCTTTTTGCTTAAGATTTAACACACTAATCCTTAAAATGAAATAACAATCTTTATAGAAAATAATTGTTAGTGACTCTCCAACATCTAGGCAGAGTACTAAGAATTATTTCTTTCGGAGTGCTATTTTTATTTTATTTTATAATATCACAAAAAAAAAATTTTAAGTATTATTTTTTTATTATAAAATATTTTATCATCGAACAGTAAATTAAAGAGAGAATAATGCAGACAATTATTAATGATAACATACTAACGTATGTATGCTAATGAATATCATGTAAAATGAAATGCAATTTAAAAGTTGAGTTCTTAAGTATAATGAGACCACCCCGACTTTTCAACATCTAGGCAGAGCGTAGGTGCGACTGTTTATTTTTAAGATCTCAATTTACTATTATACCTTTCATTTATTAATCTTATTATTAATGTAAATAAGAACTCGTGTGAAAAGACTTAACGAAGTAAAATTTTCTAAATACCTCATCATCTAGGCGACATTCGGTAACAAATTGCTTTGAATAGAATTTTCACATGTGTCCTTAGGATTTTTAGGACTTTGGATTTTAAGAGATTTTGAATTTTAGGGGATTTTGGATTTTTAGGGGTTTTAAAACTTAAGATTTTGAAAATTAAGAATTAGTGCTTAAGGTTTCGTTTTTAAGAAAATACGAACATCTCTAAAAATCTTCAACATCTAGGTGGATTTTCGAAGCAAGTTCGATTTTATTATTTTTGAAAATTAATCAATAATTTATCATATATTTACTTTTTATGAAAATTTATTAACAATAATTCCCCAACATCTAGGCGAAATTATTTTTAGAAAAATATTTTTATTCCCTCCAACATCTAGGCAGGAAAAATAATAAAAATTATTTTTGAGCATTTTAATATATATTTTAATTATTATTTGTTTTCAATTTTATTATTATTTAAATAATTAAACATTTATTCCACCAAATTTAAGAATTTATTATGCATCAATAAAAAATACTCAAAATAACAAAAATAATAATAAATTAAAAAAATTAGAAAATTAAAAAAAAATTTCTTTTACCTAAACCGGACCGGTCAACGCTTGTCTGGATCGGTCTAACCGATACGACGGTTAGATCGACGGTTCAGGCAATCCAGTGGTTCAGATCGATTCACAGGCAATTCATCTGGACCGGTTCAAGGTTGGCTGAAACGGGTTGACAAGTCGGGTTACACGGATCTCGGGTCAGGTCCGGGTCAATGCGTGGATCCTTTACGCTTGAAATGGCGTCGTTTTGGTCATATGCTCAAAATGACGTCGTTTTGCCCTTATGTTTTCTATATATAACTGAAATTTTTTTGTTCATTCTTGTGGTTTTTCAAAAAAAAAAGGGGGAGAGAAAGGGAGAGCTCTTCGTCTGATCGTTGGACCACTGCGTCGGCCATCGCCTAGGTCACCACTAGCGGTTGAAAACATCAAAAAACTTTCAGAAGCTCCTTTCAACGAGATCTTTCTAGATCCGACGTCCGTTTTACCAGTAACAATCTCGATCGACGTAGATCGAGGCTTGAAGCTTGCGGTTTCTTTTTTTTCTTTTTTTTATTTGACTTTTTACTTTTTGTTTATTTTACAGGGCTTACTCGAAGCTGATGGTTCCTCGTCGTAAGTGAGGACTGTGTTATTTTTTTTTGTTTCTGTTTGTGTGTTTCTGTTGGGAGAGGGGTTTCTAATAGGCAAGGGGTTGATTGTGGTTAGGATTTTTTTGGTGTGTCTGGGTGTCCAAGAGGGTGTTGTGGGTAGTGTGTCTAGAGGTGAAGAACTATTTGAAAGATTTCGAGAGGGGATGTCCGAGAGCTTTCAGAAAATGGGGGTCTGAGAGTTTTTTTTTTTAGAAAGGGTCCGAGAGAGATGAAGGGGAGAGGGGCTGGGGATTTTAAAAAACTCCAAGATGGCTATAGGGTGGCTATAAGTGGCTGTAGGCTGGTGAGCGTGGGTAGATAAGGGGCTGGTCAGAGGGCTGTAGGGTGACTGGTCGGGGACGACAGTAGTGCCAACCACCCTACTTTCTGTTTTTTTATTTTTTTATTTATTAATAATTATTTTATTTTATTTTTTATTAAATTATTATTATTATTATTATTATTAATATTATAGTGAAATGAAAACAATAGACTCGGATACAATCGATGTCTACAGCTGTTCTTTTTTGCATATTACTGAGAATCAAGAATAGGGCAAAGATAAAAAAAATAATTTTGTCAGAAAGCAAATCGTGATTTTTTTTTTTAAAACACAACGATTGGGATGAAACCGTAAGTCAAAAGATAATGAATCGATCAAGATAATATTGCGAATCGAATTTATGCCCCGAGGTCTTACAAATCATGCTCGGAGGTCTTATAAAATCGATTGGAATAACATCGTAAGTTAAAAAATAAAGAATCGATCGGGATAACACTGCGAATCGAATTTATGCTCGGAGGTCTTACAGAATCATGTCCGGAGGTCTTACAAAATCAATTGAGATAACATCACAAGTCAAAAGATAAAAAATCGATCGAGATAATACCGTGAATCGAATTTATGATCAGAGGTCTTAGAAATCATGCCCAGAGATCTTACAAAATCATGCTCGAAGATCTTATAGAATTAACTGAGATAACACCACAAGTCAAAAGATAAAGAATTGATTGGGATAACACTGCGAATCAAATTTATGTCCGAAGATCTTAGAAATCATGCTCAGAGGTCTTACAAAATTGATTGAGATAACACCACAAGTTAAAAGATAAAGAATCGATCGAGATAATACCGCGAATCAAATTTATGCTTGGAGGTCTTAGAAATCATGTCCGGAGGTCTTATAGAATCGACTGGGATAACACCACAAGTCAAAAGATAAAGAATCGATCGGGATAACACCGCGAATCAAATTTATGCTCGGAGGTCTTAGAAATCATGCCTGAAGGTCTTACAGAATCATGTCCGGAGTCTTACAGAATCGACTGGGATAACACCATAAGTCAAAAGATAAAGAATCGATCGGGATATCACCGCGAATCAAATTTATGTCCGGAGGTCTTATAGAATCAACTAGGATAACACCACAAGTCAAAAGATAAAGAATTAATCATGATAACATCGTGAATCAAATTTATGCTCGGAGGTCTTAGAAATCATGTCCGGAGGTCTTACAGAATCATGCCTGAAGCTCTTACAGAATCGACTAAGATAACATCATAAGTCAAAAGATAAGGAATCGATCGAGATAACACCGTGAATTAAATTTATGCCCGGAGGTCTTAGAAATCATGCTCGGATGTCTTACAAAATCATGTCCGGAGGTCTTACAGAATCGACTGGGATAACATCATAAGTCAAAAATAAAAAATCGATTAGGATAACATCGCGAATCGAATTTATGCCTAGAAGTTTTAAAAATCATGTCCAGAGGTCTTACAGAATCATGCCCGAAAGTCTTACAGAATCGACTAAAATAACACAACAAGTCAAAAAATAAAAAATCGATCGGGATAACATCATGAATCAAATTTATGCTCGGAGGTCTTACAAATCTCAAAATCTTTAAATGCTTATCATAATCAGAGGCAATGAAACTTTAAAAATTTAAAAATCTTTTAATCTTGAAAGTCATGTGCATAGGCTTTTGAAGATTATACTCGGAGGTCTTACAAATCTCAAAATCTTTGAATGCTCCTCATAATCAGAGGTAATAAAACTTTAAAATTTAAAAATCTTTTAATCTTAAAAGTCATGTGCAGAGACTTTTAAAGATTATGTCCGGAGGTCTTATAAATCTCAAAATCTTTAAATGCTCATCATAATCAGAGTTAATGAAACTTTAAAAATTTTTTAATCTTGAAAGTCGTGCGTAAAGGCTTGTAGAGATTATGCCCGGAGGTGTTACAAATCTCAAAATCTTTGAATACTCCTCATAATTAGAGGTAATGAAACTTTAAAAATTTAAAAATCTTTTAAAACATGGCTTTCGCCTGATCAGAGATTTTTTAGACTCTAAAGGTTTTTTCTGGGAAAGGTTCCCTCTAAACAGAGGCTTTGAAATCTTGATTGAAATTGATTCCTCTTAAGCAGAAGCTTTAAAATCTTGATTGAGAACGATTCTTCTTAAACAGAAACTTTAAAACTTTAAAAACATGCCCATTTTTTCTTTTTTTTTTATTTTTAATACTTACAAAGTTGATAAATGCAAACATGATACAAATGTCTATTCTCATCAAATGATGCTAATGAAAATGTCGATGAAAATGTCAATGCCAATGTAAGAATGCAAATAGTTGATACATTTGACTTTTTTCACAATGCAAATGACAATGTCCTTTTCATGTAGACGTCCCTACAAATACTTTTTCTTAGGATGCAGATGCCATGATGCAAATGTAAATTCTTCTTATGGTGTGAATGGAAATGTCTTATACAAATGTCAATACAAGTGATGTAAATACGAATGTCTTTCTTGTGATGTAGATGCAAGCGATGCAAATGCAAAGACTCTTTTTACCCTTTTTTTTTTAAGTTTTTGTTTAAATTTTCATTGTTTCATTTTCACCCAAAAAATGATCTCAGTATTATGTACAAAATACTCAAATAATCTCTGAAATTTTTAAAAGTGATCAAAAATTATCCTACATAAAGTATCTTTACAATTGAATGAAAAATTTAGAACTCAAGACTTTCGAATCTCTTGGAAGTCGATGATCACTATTTGAAAAGCTTATGGATGGAAGGGTAATTGATAATTCAACTCCTTTTACTAGTGGGCATATCTCATGGAAAGGCTCGACAAGGTTGCAAGAATTTTTCTTGGGCTCACAAAAGAGATAATTTTTTTAAAATACTTCTTTTATTGAAAACGTGATACTCCAATGTGAGTCAAAACTAGCTATTACTTTTCAAACAAGATTTGAAAAGAAGATAAGGCTAGTTTTTTTTTAAGAAATATCTTTAATGGGTACTGGTCTTTCAAAAGACTTTGTATCGAGATCTTTTATTTCGGATAGAACCTTGAAACTCTGAAATTTATTATGATGCCTCAAAAATGACTTTAGCTCTAAACTGTCTTTTTAGAGTTTTCACCTTAGAGCTATATTTTTTTTATTGATGAAAAATTCATTAAGTATATACAAATTTAAAGACATTGCTTTTCAATCCAAGCGTCAACATTTGATCAAAATGAACTTTTCAAGGTATGTAATGTAGGCCAAGGTTAGGGGTTTTGAAAGAATGGATAAACAGGTTCAAAATATGTTATTCAGGGTAATTAGGCTGATGATCCTGATAAGTATTCTCTGACTTTCTTCCTTTGTCCCTTTTTTTTTGCTTTAATTTCAGCAACTTTACTCACCTCTTTTCTTGGCCTTGAATTCTCATTTTCAAGGTACAAATTTTCTCATTTTTAATTTTTTTATTTTTTGAATTCTGATTGAAGCTTCGGATTCTTATCTCCAAAGTTTCTTTACTCTTTCTTGAAAATAACCAATTTTATCTTTAGTTGTTCACTTTTTTTAATCTTGAGATTTCAATTGAAGCCTTGCTCACTTTTTATCCCAGACTTTCACCTTCGAGGGGCAGGTTAGACGCTTTCAATATCAGATACTTTTCTTGAAGTTAATCTTGAATGTATCCTAATTTTACCCCCTAATGTAGAAAATGATCATTGGCTAGGGTTTATTTTGAAACAAAAAATTTAATAGGCTCAAATGGATAGCAAATAGATAATTTTTATGTACGAGAAAGATTGCAATTCATCATTTCAAACATGATCACTTGGCTAGAATAGCAAATCATTGAATATGTCTTTTTTTTTTTTTTTACTTTTTGTTTTTTTTTGTTTTTTTGTTTTTATTTTTATTTTTTATGCCCCATCTTTTTTTACTCAAGGTTCTAACGATGATTAAGTCGTATAAGATCGATCGCATAGTTCAAAAAGGCTCTTTAGGCTTAAAAATTTTTTTAGCATTTTCTTGGTGAAAGGAAAAGAAAATGTATAAAGGTATGAAATAAATTGTCTTAGGCAGAAAGAAAAAAAAATTTTTCTCAATGTACCTTGAGACATGAAACAAAGGTTATTTAAGAAAAAAGCTCAAGCATTTTTGTATCTATGGTTATAGCAAAATTCTGACACACATTGAATTATCAATTGGAAAATTTGAAAGAGTATCTGATTTTTGAAATTCAAAACAAACTTTTAAAATTAATCTCTTTTGTTCTTTGCCTAAGAAAAGATTATCGGCCCTTTAAGGTCTGAACTCAAACTCACATTTCCTGAAAGGTTATGGTTGATGAGTCTAATCATTTAAGTGATTAGGGAAATGAAAGTATTTGAAAAGGTGTGGAGGTATTTGATGAGCTTTTTCCTAATAGTAATCACCATTTTCCTTAAGAATCATTTCATCTTTATTGCAAAAGAAAACTTCTTTTTTCTTTTTTTAAAGTTACTTATGTGGGGCTTTTATTCAAACAAATGCATAAAGAGAAAATTTCATAAAAAAGATCCAAAGTATTCATTTCTTCTAAAATAAGTTAGATAACTTCTAGAAACATAATGCACATGTCATACATATACAGTAAAAAAAAATCATCCTATCCTGATTTTTAAAACTTGACACCTCTCTCTTCATCTCAACTTCTCACATTTGACAATTGAATGGAGTCAACAACTTTCATTGTTCTATTACCTCTTGAGTCAAAATACCATTCTTGATAAGATCTTTAACCTTTTCTTTCAACTGCCTATATTTTTCAGTTGAGTGGTCAATTACCCCCATATGGTAATCACATTTGTCATTGGGATTGTAACTTCTTACTGATGGATTTGATGTTATTTTTAGAGGCATATGAGTGAGATATCGACCTTCTATTAGCAAAGGCAAAAGGTGAAAAATAGGGATAGGCAATTTTTTTTTATCATTCTTTGGTCTCTTATAATTTTTTGTTGGTTGAGTGGTGGATTCAAATGTAGGAACAAGATCATGAATGACCATTTGAGGATAGGACTTTTCTGGAAAGCTTAAATGCTGGCTTGGTTGGTAAAGATATGGGTTTTGAGAGATATGACTTATGGTAGGGTGATGGGGTTGATAAGCAAGGTAAGGATTGTACGGGATAAAGCTATTAGTTAGATGTCCATCCATTACGATTGCTTGCACTTCTTCTTTATTCTATTCTAATGTGCTTTTTTCTTCAATATCTGTTGCATCTTTTAACTTAATCATGTCACTCTTGATTGCATTTTCTATAATTTCACCAGAAATTACCATGTATGAAAAGTTTTTAGAGATACTTCCAATCATTCTTTTATAATAAGGAGTGTCCAAAGAATTGACAAACAGAACATTAATTTCTTTCTCTGACAAGAGTGGTTATATTTGAGATGCTATGTCTCTCTATCTATGTACATATTCTTTGAATGTTTCAATTGATCTTTTTTTCTTGTTCTGCAAGGACAACCTATCTGACAACATATCTTCAACATGCTTGTATTGTGCTAGAAATGCCCTAGCCAATTCATTCCAAGAGTAAATCTTACTTCGATCTAATTGAGTATACCATATTGCTGCAGGTCCAGTGAGACTATCTTAAAAGTAATGGATCAATAATTTATCATCATGAGTGTAGCTTATCATCTTTCAATAGTACATGGTGATGTGTGTTAAAGGGCATTTCGTTCCATTGTACTTCTTGAAACTTGAAGCTTTGAATTTTGATGGAATAACAAGATCAGGTACTAGACTAAGTTCACTAGCGCCAATATTCTCATACACATCATGGCTTTCAATTGCTTTCAATCTCCCTTTCAACAGATCATATTCATCTTTCATCATTATATCTTCTGCTGGATTTGACACTCTTTTCAATTTCTTCAATTCTTTATGATCATTCACATTAGGTACAGTAGTAAAGTCATGAAGAGTATGCCCAGGATTGACATTTGTCTGAACTAATGGTAACTTGATAAAATGGCCAATATAAGGTTGATGAGTTGTTGGAGGTGCTTGTGACACATGGGGATCTTGAACATATGTGAACCCAGATGGATACAATGGTGTCTTGACAACTGTTTCCTCTTTTGTCCTATGTGTCTCAATAACTCTTTTTCCTTTTGTCAATTATACTATCATCTATTTTAATTCTGCCAGTTGTCTGTTCACATTTTGTTGCATTCTCGTAACTGTTTCATCGACTCTCTTTGGGCTTTTTCTACTTTGTCCATTTGACTGACATCTTCATTTTCCATTATTCTTATACTGACTCAAGTGCTATAAGTATGCAAACTCAACTGACCTCATTTCCTAGGATAGTTATCCTTGAACCTTTTGTTAATTATCGAAAGTTAGAAATGTACAACAAGAATTTTATTATCAAAAATCTTTTGGCTTTAAAGGTTTAACAAAAGCATGTTCACAATCATCATCTTTTATCTTTAACTAGCATGATAAATAATGAATTCAAACAGATGATGCATGATGTGTAAGCCAAATTTTATTATTATTAAGAAGAGAAAAACTCGAGTTCCATTATATACTCTGGCTGGGTTATCTAAAGATATTCTTTCCTCAATTTAAGATCTCAATTTACTATTATACCTTTCATTTATTAATCTTATTATTAATGTAAATTAAGAACTCATGTGAAAAGACTTAACGAAGTAAAATTTTCTAAATACCCCATCATCTAGGTGGCATTCGGCAACAAATTACTTTAAATAGAATTTTCACATGTGTCCATAGGATTTTTAGGACTTTGGATTTTAAGAGGTTTTGAATTTTAGGGGATTTTGGATTTTTAGGGGTTTTAAAAACTTAGGATTTTGAAAATTAAGAATTAGTGCTTAAGGTTTCGTTTTTAAGAAAATGCAAACATCTCTAAAAATCTCCAACATCTAGGCGGGTTTTCGAAGCAAATTCGATTTTATTATTTTTGAAAATTAATCAATAATTTATCATATATTTATTTTTTATGAAAATTTATTAATAATAATTTCTCAACATCTAGGCAAAATTATATTTAGAAAAATATTTTTATTCCTTCCAACATCTAGGCAGGGAAAATAATAAAAATTATTTTTTTGAGCATTTTAATGTATTTTTAATTATTATTTATTTTCAATTTTATTATTATTTAAACAATTAAACAGTTATTCCACCAAATTTAAAAATTTATCATGCATCAATAAAAAATACTCAAAATAACAAAATAATAATATAAAAAAATAAAAAAAATAAAAAAAAAATTTTTTTTTACCTAAACTGGACCGGTCAACGCTGGTCTGACCGATTCGACAATTCGATCGACGATTCGGGCAGTCTAGTAGTTCAGATCAGTTCACTGACGGTTTGTCTGGATCGGTTCAAGGTTGGCTGAATCTCGGGTCAGATCCGGGTCAACGCGCGGATCCTCTACGTTTGAAACGACATTGTTTTGGTCATATACTCAAAATGACATCGTTTTGCCCTTATGTTTTCTATATATAACTGAAATTTTTTTTTGTTCATTCTTTTGGTTTTTCAAAAAAAAAAGAGGGAGAGAGAGAGAAAGCTCGCCGTCCGATCGTCAGACCACCGTGCTGGTCGCCGCCTAGGTCACCACCGGCGGTCGTCGTCGACGGTTGAAAACACCAAAAAACTTACAGAAGCTTCTTTCAAAGAGATCTTTCTAGATCCGAAGTTCGTTTTACCAGAAACAATCCGGATCGACTTAGATCGGGGCTTGAAGCTTACGGTTTCTTTTTTTTTTTATTTGACTTTTTGTTTTTGGTTTATTTTGCAGGGCTTGCTCGGCGCTGATGGTTCTTCACCGTAGGCGAAGATTGTGTTGTTTTTTTTGTTTTTGTTTATGTGTTTCTGATGGGAGAGGGGTTTCTGATAGGCAAGGGGTTGATTGGGGTTAAGATTTTTTTTGTGTCTGGGTGTTCGAAAGGGTGTTATGGGTAGTGTGTTTGGAGGTGAAGAACTATCTGAAAGATTTCGAGAGGGGATGTCCAGGAGCTTTCAGAAAGAGGGGGTCTAAGAGTTTTTTTTTTTTTTGAGAGGGGGTCTGAGAGAGATGAAGGAGAGATGGGCTGGGGATTTTAAAGAACTCTAAGGTGGCTATAGGGTGACTGTAAGTGGCTATAGGCTAGTGAACGTGGGTAGACAGAGGGTTGGTCAGAGGGCTGTAGGGTGGCTAGTCGGGGGCGATAGCAGCGCCAGCCACCATACTTTCTGTTTTTCTATTTTTTTATTTTTTTTGTTTTTTTGTTTATTAATAATTATTTTATTTTTTATTAAATTATTATTATTATTATTATTATTATTATTATTATTATTATTATTATAGTGAAATGAAAATAGTAGACCCAAACAAAACTAATGTCTATATAGAGTTTTCTAAAAAATTTTAATTTTTTGAAGTTTTGATTTGTAGGAATCTAGGATTGATTTGGACAGTGTCTCACATAAGCACCAAGCTATTTCCCTTCCAACCAACACCTAAAAACACCATTATTAATTTTTAATTTTGAAAAAATTATTAATATTTACGATAATTGTGCAAATTTCGATGTACATATATGAATATAGTGTGAAAATTATTTAGATTTTTTTGCATATAAGGTAAGAACAAAATCCATATGATTTAATGTAATCTAAGAAATTGTTTGATTTTATTTTTTTATTATATAAGTTTATCACTTGAAATTATTTTATATATATATATATATATGTTGATTTAAATTTTGTGCATTATATGTGTTAAGAGATTAGTTGATTGATTGTTATAGAAATATTTTATCTTCACTCCACATAATTATTAATGTTTTATATCCGAAGTAAATATTGCTATATAAAACAATGCTTAAAAATTAAAAGAAATAATTAACTAATGTAATTTAAGTCTTTTTTTATACATATTTTGGATGAGTTCCTTACGAATAATTTTTTATATACTTTGAGAGACAAGTTATTGAAACATTTGACTTGGACTCTGTATTTGATGATTTTTGTTTTTATGAGCGAAAGTCATGCATAATTTTAAATATGATTTTTTGTTTTATAATATTTCATAAGATAATAAAATATAAAATACAAAATATATATGTTAAATCAAAATTTTTATTTACATATTTTTTTTTATTTTGAACCTTTAACTTAAAATTCTAACTCCACTACTGTGATCATCAAGAATACATTATCACATTATCAGGAATACATTGCTGACGTAACTTTGGTAAAGAAAATGTTATTTTTTAAAGTTAAGTAATCAAAACAAAAAATTGTCTAAAATTTATGTAATTTAATCTTTGTTCTTTCGTACACAATTCATAGACTTGTATTATTGACACTTTGGCCTCTTTGCACTCTATAAACGATCGCTTTTCATTAAGATTTTAATTACAAAGAATCTATATTTTGCATTGAATTATCTCTATTGATAAGCCACAACGTGGATGTGGAAAATAATTCTTTGAATTATCTTCTCGACTTTTGGATTTATCATTTGGCAACAGCACTTATTTTTCAGCCTTTTCTTATAAATATGGTCAAATTTTTCTAAGAAAATTCTTCAAAACCTTGTGAAAATTCTCTTTTTTCTTGCAAAAATCTTGTCACTAGCGATCAGACTTTCTTAAACAATTTTAATTTAGCTTCACCTTCTCAAAATAACCTCTCAATCTCTCAATTCTCTTTTTATAATTATGTCTATGTCAAGTAGATTCGTTTTACATCTAATAATTACGGGTATCGTTTTGTTGTTGAATTTACTTGTGATAATTATATATACGATTAAACTATACGATGAATCGAGGCAAAAGCCAGGTCTCCCACCTGTTGTAACAAGTCATCGATCAAGCAATTGGCTACCTCAAGACATATAAAGACAGCCATCGGAGCAGCAACGGCAGCAGGATTGAAGGGAAATCTTGAATGATCATACCTATATTGTAATAAACAATAATCAAGCAACTAACTGCACTAAATGCCTAGAAGTGTTCAATGACGAGGAGGAAGATGATTGTAGGGTTTATTTTAAGTGCAAGCGTCAGTACCATAGACTTTGCATGGATCAATGGTTGGCAAAGGAGACACATTGCCCACTTTATCACCCAAGGTTTAAGGCAGAAGATAATCGACCCTTCTCAATAATTGTTTATCAGTAATTGATTTGATTGTCATTGAGAATTTAAAATTTTAATGAATATCAGTAATTGATTTGATTGTTTTTGAGAATTTAAATTTTTTATGAAGAAATTTTTTTTATTTCAAATTTGTACAATGAAACAGTCTGCCAAGTTCCTCAAGGTGCATGCATGGCTTCAAAGGTTGTAGGATTCCACCGTTGATTTGTGAAAGGAAAATAAAGTAAAATAAAATAAACACAATATTGTAATTGGAAATACAAATAAATTATATATAATAATACTTTCATTTCTAAATAAATAAAAGACAAAATCATTTTAAAAACAATTTATCTTGCCCATGAATGAAAAAATTTAAATACAATTAAAAAAAGTTACCTCATGGATCGTACCTAAAAAAAAAATTAAAGATCACCAATATTATTATTGCATGCTATAATACATAATGTAGTTAATTTCTCAATGGAAGTTCTTTTTATTGCCTACAAAATTTTTTAATGGGAGTTTTCGGTTTGCCTTTCCTTTTAAACATATTAATCGTTTAAATGAAAATAAAGACGAGATACTAATCCTTTTAAACATATTAATTTGAATAAGATTTCACGAACAAAGGATTAATCTAAGATATTGATTAATTTAGATAGGATTTCATTCACATAAATGATAAGATATTGATTAATTTGGATAGGATTTCATGCTCAAGATATTAATTAATTTGAATAGGATTTTATTCTCATAAATGATGATAAAGGTAGGATATTGATTAATTTGAATAGGATTTTAGCTCATAAGTGGAAACAAAGGATTTTACACTCTTTCTAAAGATATTCATTAATTTGAATATGATTTTACTATTTTTAAAGATATTGATTAATTGGATAAGATTTCACGCTTTATGAGCGGATCTTATTCCAACAAAGTTATTATAAAATTTTTTAGATAAATTAATCTTAAATTTATTAGATAAATTAATCAAAATTAAGAGAAGTTAAAATATCTTAAAAGAATTTGATTCCAAAAAATTTATTATAAAATTTTTAAGATAAATAAATCAAAATTAAAATAAATTAAAAAATCTTAAAAGAAGAGTTTTAAATAAAAAATCTCTTTTTTTTCGTAAGTTTAAATAAATTATATCTTATTTATCAACGCAAGTAGAATTCTACTACAAAAGTAACTATCCAATTGTCTAAAAAATTTTCTTTTTAAGATTATAATAATAAAAAAAAAATCTTTGCGTAAGTTTATTTACTAATTCCACTTAAAATAACTCCAAATCTCTTGCTTTAATTAAAAAGAAATAAAAATATCACAAACGCATATATATAGTTAAAATCTCCAAGAGGCATATATATCTTTGTTTTTAACCTCTCAAAATTACTTGCTAAGATTGGTCAATATGTCTTTTACAAAGACAGACAAATCTAAATTGATTAATTTTGGGTCAATATTAAATCAGATTAATGATTGGGTAAAATGGGACGTTTCAATCATTCCACACTTCTCTCTATTGATAAGTGAGAATAGAGATGTGGAAAATAATTCTATGAATTAGCTTCCTACCTTTCGCACTCATCATTTGGCAGCAACACTCTTCTTTTTCAGTATTTTCTTATAAATATGGTTAAATTTCTCTAAGAGACTCCTGCAAAACCTTGAGAAAACTCTCTCTTTTTTATTGCAAAAACCTTGTCTCAAGGGACCTGACTTCCTTAAACAATCTTAATTTAGCCTAAATCTCTCAAAATAACCAATCACTCTCTCAATTTTCTCTCTCTATAACTATGTCTACGTCAAATAGATTCGTTTTACATATACTAATTTCAGTTATCTCATTGTTAGTGAATCTACTTATGATAATTATATCTGTGATTAAATTGTATAATGAATTGAGGCGACGATCAAGCAATCGGCTACCTCAAGACATAGAAAGACAGCTATCGGAGCAGGAGCAGCAGCAACAGCAGCAGGATTCAATGGCAATCTTGAGTGATGAAACCAATATTGTCATAAACAATAATCAAGCAACTAACTGTGCTAAATGCCTGGAAGAGTTCAACGACAAGGAAGATGATTGTAGGGTTTGTTTTAAGTGCAAACATCAGTACCATAGACTTTGCATAAATCAATGGTTGGCAAAGGAGAAACATTGCCCACTTTGTCACCCAAGGTTACGGGCAGCAGACAATCGGCCCTTCTCAATAATTATTTATTAGTAATTGATTTGATTGTCTTTGAGAATTTAAATTTTTAATGAATATTGTAGTTGATTTGATTTTCTTTGAGAATTTAAATTTTTAATGAATATTGTAGTTGATTTGATTGTTTTTGAGAATTTAAAACTTTAGTGAAGACTTTTTTTTTTTTAATTTCAATTTTGTACACAATAGGTTATGAAACAGTGTGCCTAGTTCCTCAAGGTGCATGCATGGCTTTAAAGGTTGTAGGATTTGTAAAAGAAAAAAAAAACTAAACTAAACACAATATTGTAATTGGAAATACAAATAAATTATATATATAATAATACATCCCATGAAATAAAAAAAGTAATCCAATTAAAAAACATTTACCTCATGGATCGCACTTCAAAAAAATGATTAAGATGACTAATATTATTATTGTATATCAAAATACATAATATTATTATATACTATAATACATAATATAATTAATTTTTTCATGAAAATTTTTTATTTGTCTTTTTTAAAAAAATATTCAGTATTTTGCTTTTATTTTTTAAAAATATTGATTAATTTGGATAAAATTTGACGTTTTAACGATATTGATTATTTGCCTTTACTTTTAAAGATATTGATTATTTTAAATATTAATTAATTTGGATAGAATTTCACATTTATAAGTGAAAATAAAAGCTTATAACTAAAAGATACTAGACATAAAGAGAAAGCTAGATATTTTCCAAAAATGGACGCAGACTCCATATTAAAAAATAAATAAAATTTATTTATTTTCTCTAAGAGCCATTGTTAACAAAGAAGTCAAAACTGTCATCCCGTAGGGTACCCGCCCCAGTGGTAGCACTCTTTTTGATAGAAAATCCTCAGGAAGACAAGCAAGGTCCTGCTATAAAAGATGATTTAAGACTCAAATGAAAACAAAGATAGGATATTAATTAATTTAAATAAGATTTCACAATAAGATTTACCGTTCATAAGATTTTAAGATTTAATATTTATAAAATTTAATGCTCATAAATAATAAGATTTTATGCTTCTTTTAAGATATTAATTAATTTAAATAAAATTCTACAAATAATTTCACGCTCTTTCTAAAATATTGATTAATTTGAATATTAATTTGTTTAAATATGATTTTATTAACATAAATAAAAATAAAAGCAAAAATTGATTAATTTGAATGAGATTTCGCATTAATTTGAATAGAATTTCACAAAAAATTTCACGCTCCTTAAATATTAATTGATTTGGATAGGATCTCATTCTAATAAATGGAAACAAAGGATTTTACGTTTCTTTTAAAGATATTGATTAATTTGAATAAAATTTCACTCCTACTAAAAATATTGAGTAATTTGGATAAGAGTGATTTGATTCCAACAAATTTATTATAAAATTCTTTAGATAAATTAATCAAAATTAAGATAAGTTTAAATATCTTAAAAGAATATGATTCCAACAAATTTATTATAAAATTTTTTAGATAAATTAAAATAAAATAAAATATCTTAAAAGAAGAGTTTTAAATAAAAAAATCTCTCTTTTTTTATAAGTTTAAATAGATTATATTTTATTTATCCACACCACAAGAGTTCTATTACAAAAGTAATTATCTAACTGTCTAAAAAAAAATCTCCATTTTAGGATCGTAATAATAATAAAAAAAATCTTTGCGTGAGTTTGTTTACTGATACTCCAAATCTCTTGCTTTAATTAAAAAAAAAATATCTCAGAAACAGATATATAATTAAAATCTCTCAGAGACAGATGTGTCTTTGTCTTCAACCATGTCAAATGCTGCATTCATTTGACAAGTCAGCACATATGTCCTTGTGATATTGAACATACTTATATTGATTTTTGCAGTGATTTTCAACAAGAGAGTGAGGCGAACGTTAGGTCTCCAACGTATTGAAACTGGGCAACGACAAAGCAATCAACTACCTCAGGTCATGCAAAGACGACAGCCATTGCAGTGTGCTGTATGCTTGGAAGAGTTCAAGGACGACGATGAGGAAGATTGTAGGTTTTTTTTTTATAATTTCAAACATCAGTATCATAAATTTTGCATAGATCACTGGTTGGCAAAGGACACACGTTGCCCACTTTGTCATGGTTCTACCCCTGGTTCAAGATCATCGCATCAGATAATCGACGCAGTTCAAACCTAGAGGCTTTGACCCTACCAATTTCTTCATATGCAAATGCAATATCTTGGTTGATTGATTGTAGAAAGTTTTTAATTTAAATTTGTTAATTAATTAATTAATGTGTTCTTCCAAATATCAATAATATTGGTTTTTTTTATGGAGACTATATATGTACTTTTTTTCCCTCTGCTTCTCAATAATTTTTTCATTATTAATTAATATGATTATCTTTGAGAATCTTAATTTCTAATAAAGAATTTTTTATTCCAATTCAACACACAAAATTGAAGATTTTTTTTTTTTTTGTGAGTTGGGCTAGCCATGCAAGATTTTAGTACAAGTGTCTCAATCAAACTCATTGAACCAAATGATGAACAAATTACAACGCTTTAACAACCCTAAGCTTAAATTTTTTATTTATTTTAATAATCCTGATTTTTTTTAATTGTCAATTTGTGACCAAAGAGGTTGATTTTCTGTGCAAAATTTTAAATTCTAATCTGTCTGGTGAACCACAATTTTAATGTTGGCAACCAAAATTTTATTGTCGGGAGTTGGGATAGAGGTTTTTGTTTTTTTTTTTTTTTTGAATTCAGAACTTCGTTAAAACTGTTGTTTTTTGTTGCATTAGATTCTTTCCAATTCGAAGTCTGCCTTCTTGAAATAAAATAAAATAAACACAATATCGTTGTTGGAAATACAAATAAATTATATCTAATAATACTTTCATTTCTAAATAAATAACAGATAAAATCATTTTAAAAACAATTTATCTTGCCCATGAATGAAAAAAAAAATTAATACAATTAAAAAAAAGTTACCTCATGGATCGCACCTCAAAAAAAATAATTAAAGATCACCAATTTTAATGTCCCGAGTTGGGATTTTGGTTTTTGTTTTTTTTTTTTTTTGAATTCAGAACATTAAAACTGTTCTTTTTTGTTGTCTGTCAAACGAAAGCAAAAAAATGCTCAAAAGTTAGAATATAACAAAGGAAAACTATGAGACCATCAACAAAAAAACACATTGTAATTTGGAAACTACCTTGTAATTGTGTTTCCCATTAACCTCATTATCGAAAACAAAAAGATAGGACTTACAGTTTTTGAAGGCTTTAAACTGCTGTACAACCTTCCGCATTGATATTTTCAAGCCATTACTAGCAGTCTGTGGCAAGGTAGGTGCAGCCTTAATTTTTGCAGGCAATCAGAGTTCAAACTTGGAACAAAATGCCCTCCAGCAACTGAAGAAGAATGATCATCACAAGCATTACATGAGGAAGTTGTAACATGTTAGCTTTCTCTATCGTTAGAACTCAGGGATGTCAGGTTATTTTTCTTGGATGCATCAGTAACTAATAATTCAGACGAAACGGCTCTTATTGACTTCTTATACACAGCATTTGAAGGAACATCACCAGACTTGAGATTATTGTCCTTAGCAAACTGCATTTTGAGTTCAACCTCTTTATCTTTATGAGTGGAATTCTTCTTATTTAGTTTACTCATATTATTTACAGAGTAGGTCAAATTAGCCTCCTACAAAGGTAAGGTAGCTTCTTCCATCTTCTTAGCAGCAGTTCTGCTTCAAGGTATAACAGTGGCAATACCATCAGAAAGTTGCCTCCCTGACTTGTCATTAGGGCTAGAAAGAAGTATCCTGCTGGGAGGAACATCAACCAATGATTCACTAATGGCAACAGATGACTCACCCCAGCTAAAGATGAGGAAATGGATGGTGCAAGACCATTATGTATTGCTTTGGCGTCTCCATGATGCTTAAGATCACCATCATCATCATCACCATCTTCTACCACTGAGGAAGCGTCAGATGATGTCTTAAATGTACTTTCCACTTCAGAACCATTACAGTGAATTCCAGACAGCTTTATTGCTGCAAAATCACTTGGGGGATGACATTCATCTTTATGGCCAGTGAAATGTTTGAAACTAACCAGAACTACACGAGGACAAACAAATACGTAAATACCCTAAAATGATGAAAATAGCACAATAAACATACTTGAATATCCAGTAAAATTACTAAAGACACAGAAGGCACACATCTTCTATTTTATGTTGCAAAGCAATCTACGAGAAAAAAAAAAAAAAAGGAACAATGTAATCTTTTTTTTCTGTCCACCATGATAGACGTCATCCGCTCACCTTCCACTTATAAAAGAGAAGTGTGTAGCACTCTAAACAAGATTCATATGTTATAAACAAAATATTTAGCACATAACAACACCATAAAGCACAGCCAAAACATTTAAAAAATGGCCGATAAATTTTGATTAAGAAGAAAAAAGGGATTCATATAGCCAACCCACTAGTTGAATGAAAATGAACTCCAGGCTTTCTCTTATACATCTTTAATTTTAAAGCACTCTTATCATGGAGCCATGTGCTAAAGCTCTATTTAGGCAAAGTTGAAATAAATAATAATTATAAATATGTATATATTAAATCAGGGCACTGAAGGATTTACCAGCATGCTGAAAAAGAGAATCCAAGCTGTAAGCATAGATTAAGCAAACGTATTGACAAACAGCATTCCAATACATGGTCCAGAAGTGGCTACTGATAACGTCATAAATGTACATTTCTAAGATGAATCTACACAATGTACATACTTGGAAAGATAGAGTTTCATTTCTCACCGGCTTATCTAAACACCAAGAAAAGAGGCCTCCCACTTTCTTCACAAAATAATCCCAATAAACACCAATATCAATCATGAACATAGAAAAGAGGCCTCGCCGCAGCATTCCTCAACTTATACCGGATTACCAGAAAAACAACCAATAACGACACGGTTCAACAATTAGACAGTTTCTCAACAGTCTTTAACATTTTTTATTGAATCAGCTTATATATCTTTAAAAAAAAAAAAAGTTCTTTACAAACGTTTTCAAGTAATCATTTTCATTGAAAGAAATCTATTTTTTCAATATAAAGTTGATACCGATACAGATTGCTTTTTTTATTTGTTTTTAAGTAATAAGCTTAACAAATTTTTTTTTGAGAAAAGTAAGCTCTACTTATTAGTTGATTGATCGTATTTATTAAGTTTACACAAAATAAGATAATTCTGCAGGAAGAGATCAATATATTAGGATGAAGAATATCGTCACTGAGATCCAAGAGAAGGTAATTGAAATGTTCTCTCAAATATATTGATAGTTTTTATTTTAGCTTTTGCGAAATGGCTGATCAAGATCTTGGTATTTCATGGATGTATCAGTATTAGGAGTTAATAGCATGCATGAAAATGACACAACTACTCTCTTTGCATTAACTGGGCAGGTCATGTACGATAAGCTTCTCAGCCGTACAGAAGAACAACAGGTTTCGATGAAGACTCGATTGACCTAGAAAAACTGTTAGCCGATGACAATTCCTTGCACACAGCACCTTGAATGAATGTAACTCTTGTTTGACTTATAGCTGGTATACCATTATTTATTACCTTAATGGTAAGTCTTGCTAGAATTCATCTGTTTATGTCTTAACAAGCCGATTTATCGAGTTGATCCTTTACTCATAAAGTGGGTTGGGATCATAAATACAGTGTCGATTGTTCTCTTTTCCTTCTGATAATCAAATACTAATATTGAAAAAAAAAATGAAAAAAAACACTGAAAAACCATGAAACCATTAAGTTGGAAGCAATTCCAATTGCATTGCTAATGTTAAAACATTCTCAACCATGAAGAACAATAATTGTCTGTGATATTCTCACATAATATACGCTGCTCTATTTTTTTCCTCTTATTGTGAAAAAAACTAAAGGACAGTGTGCTTAGACCATCCACTGTGCACGGCAACCAAAGTATACATTTTTTTCACAACCCACATCACCTCACTGATATTTGCCAGCTCATTCCACAAGGTTGGAAAAATATTAAAAATAATGGTGGAAAACTTAGTAAGCGTAGACAAGTAAAGAAAAAAGAGGTCTGAGTGATTAGAATAACCACTCACTGTAAATCATGGTAAAACGAAACCATCTTCTCAACTCTTGTTGTTTGCACCGAGGCTTTCATAAAGTAAGATACACCGGTGATCTGTATTACTTGGAGTACTCCTGGGACGAACCGAAAAATATCTGAACTGCGGACTCATCGATCATCTCCACGTTTTCGTCATCAAAAAATAGTCAGTGGTTGTGACTTTTCACCAGGCTAACATAGTGTCCATGGTTAGGTCAACTTCCCACGTGAACAACTACAGCAAATAGCATCTCCAACAGTATTGCTTAACTCCATCTCAAGTGGAAACACAACAGTGCAGGAGAGCTTCTTGTACCGACCAAGCTGCTCAATGTACTTGAACCGCTTCAAATGGATAACCGGGATGTGAGGAGGCTTCTTTATCTTCATTCTCTCCTGGGCTTCTTGCCTTAAACCTCTCTCACGGCTCTATTATTTTCCTCTACTAACGACGAACACACCGTCCGCGGCGATCCTGCCTTGTCTCCCGCCAGATCATTCGGCCGTAAAATGACCATGGACGACTTCATTGCTAAACAAACCCGGATCAGCCGCCAGGAATCCCCTCACTGCAGCTCTGTTTCCTTTGACCGCGATTCCCTATACGCTTTCCAACGATACGTGAACGAAACTATGGCGTTTGCTATCAAACGCGACGGGTTCATGTACGGCACCGTCTCAGAAGAAGGTAGAGTGGAAGTTGATTTCATTTACGAGCCACCTCAGCAAGGATCGGAAGATGATTTGATCCTTTTAAGGGATCCCGAAGAAGAGAAATTGATTGATGCCATTGCAGGGATGAAGAGAGTAGGGTTTATTTTTACCCTGACGATAATGCAAGGCAAAAAGGACTATAATTTTTTGAAACAAAGAGGTTCTACAGGCGGCAGAGCTCCACGCGGAGAGCGGGCTGAAGGAGCGGGTGACTGTTGTTGAGAAGCTGGAAGCCAATGAAGATTGGGCTGCGGATGTACATTTTGAGGCTTTTCAAATTAGTGTTATGTGTGTTAAGTTATTTAAGGAAGGGTGGTTTGTGACAGAGTTTGGAGAGGATGATGATCCAAAGCTTTCAAAGATGAAGAAAGATGCGGTCGTCGGTGGTAGGGATGTTAAGGAGGTTGATAATCATTTCTTTTTGGTGGTTGTTAAGATTTTCGACCATCAGGTGCCTAATTTTTTATTCATTATCTGATCTAATCAATTCATGTTGTAGAAATAGTTGCTTTTTATGCTTAATTCTGCAGTTGTGTTCATTTTCTGTTGTTGTTTGTAATTAATCTATTAAACTCCAAGGTGTGAGTGTTGCATGTGAAGTTTGCTTAATTCATAGTCCTAGTTTAGACTTTTAGTTTAGACCAGTGTTCGCTATAATTTTAGCTGGAGGCATGCAAAATGTTATCAGCTGGTATTTGTGGCAAGCATAATTTGTGTACGTTAAGAAGAAAGTAACATATAAAGCTAATGGAAAGCCACACTTAGGTTGATAACAGTTAGCAACATAGGTCATTGTTAAATGGTCCCGGAACGGAAGGGGGAGTTGCGAATGTGCTGTCATCAATGATAAGTTTCATTGGAGTTGTTTACTGTGTCTTTCGTTCTTTCCTTGAATTTCTTACCATCTGGAAGATAAATTGATATTTATATAGGATGGTTATAGCTTAAGAGGGTACTTTTGTGAAACCAAGAAAGAAGCAAATAAGGATGCCAAATAGACGTCTACCCGTAAAATTATAGATGGTTTACTGACCTATAGCAAAGGGAAATGATTGCAGCTCCTGCTGTTAGTATACCATGATATTTAGGTTGGATTACATAATGAAAGCAATACAGAAACCACGTATTTGATTAATCAATTATTCTAGCCAGCCTTTTTACTATTCAAGTGAGGTTCAGGTTAGAAATTCTGGTGTCAGTCAAAGGTCAGTGGAAAGTTGGAAGTCGCCTTTGACTTCGAGAACGGGTAGTATTTATGTAGGTATAACCCATACATCTAGTTTCTTTCTTCGTCTATGCTGTAATAGCCCAAATGGTTCTAGAGTCTGTATCCAACAAATTCAACTCCTAGTAGCAATGCTTTTGTTGAACGAAATCTTAAGATGGTTTGATTGCCATTGATTTCTTGGTTCACGATAACTTTATGGACTGCCTAGAAGTATACCTGGCAATGAAGGTATGGCGCTCCAATTTAAGAAAAGTCAACCATGTCCAACACTCATACTAAGGCTCCAAAAAGCACCATCAAATGTCAATTTCTGCAGGTAGAGTTGTGATGTGCCTTAAAGGCATCATCTGCATTTGCTGCTAGTCTTACATTGGACACAAGACTGGTTCTAATGTATTTATTTCTTAGGTTGGACAGGTTAAATGCCGGCTATATATCTCCGCCCACTTGATGCTCACCATCCCTTGACTATTTTTCTTTTTGTTTTGGTTAAGAAAGAGAAAGGTAGGGGGGTTGAGTTTTTTTATTTTGATTTGCTGCAGAATCACCTTCCTCTCTTTTACTTAAGAACTTATTTTGGAACTCAGGTTAACAGTTGCTTTTAACGCAGGGACCTCTTTCTCAACATTTCCCATTGAGAATCTAAACAACCTGGCGACAATGAGGACACTGAAGAGTCATCTAGATGTAACAAAGAGTCTTCCATTTATGAAGAGAATTTCGGACTTTCATTAGCTGCTGTTTCTGGCCATGTCTCATGGCCATGGATTTATGTCCCGCAGTTGCAGAGTGTGTTAACACACAGACAGCAGTGCCAGAAGGTTATCAGCTCCTAATTGAGTCCATGGCCAGCGCACCTTGATGTTGCTTACACGCTTCTATGTTTGTCGAAAGTAGTGTATATTTATGATTATTAAAGATTACTTTATGCCATTGTTTACTTTATGATCATTAGCAATCTCAGTTGATTTCCAATTCCCCCCCCCCCCCCCAAGTCCCCTTGTACAGAGGAGTCTTGTCATTGACAGTTTTAAATTAAATTCTCAGCAGTCTTAATATTGTTCTTTAAATTAAAAGCTGAAAAGTGGTCCACTGATCAGATTGTTTTCTTTTATCCAAAAGCGGAGTCAGATCGCTCTTCCTCTTAAGTTTTGAGTTTACTTGCTATATAAAAATTAGTAGGTGAATTCGTGGTTAAAGATTTGATATATTTTGAGAAAATTATTACTTAAAAATATTATTTCAGCCCCTCTAAATTAGATGTTAAGATTGATCACTATATCTTTTACAAAGATAAATCAAATTAATTAATTTTGTGTCAATATTAGATAAAATTAATGATTGGACTTAATTTTAGGTTTGGAATGACCTTAGTGAGTGACAACTGTTGTGAAAAAGTTTGATTTGAATCGGTGATGAACCCAGTCAGATTAATAGCTTTTTTGGAGTAAAAAAAAAAGTTTCAAACATTTCAAACTTCTCATTATTTATAGCCACAGCGTGGATGTAAATCATTATTTTTTGAATTATCTTCCTAATTTTTAAACTTATTATTTAACATAACATTACTCTTTTTTTTTCAACTTTTTTTTATAAATATTGTCAAATTTCTTCAAGAGAATCCTTCAAAACCTTAAAAATATTTTCTTTTTTTTTTTTTGGTAAAAATTTGTCTCAGACGACTTAACTTTTCTAAATAATCTTAATTTAACTTCATCCTTCCAAAATAACCTCTCAATCTCTCAATCTTCTATTTATAATTATATCTATATCAAGTAGATTCGTTTTACATCTAATGATAACATGTACTGTCTTATTGTTGAAATAGTTATATATGCGATTAAACTAAATGACGATTGAGGCGAAAACCGGGTCTCCCACCTGTTGCAACAAGGCAACGATCATGCAATCGGTTATCTTAAGACATACAAAGACAGCCATCGGAGCAGCAGTAGCAACAGGATTCATGGGCAATCTTGAGTGATCAGACCGGTATTGTTATAAACAATAATCAAGCAATTAACTATGCTAAATGCCTGGAAGAGTTTAGCGACGACGAGGAGGATGATTGTAAGGTTTGTTTTAAGTGTAAACATCACTACCATAAACTTTGCATAGATCAATGGTTGTCAAAGGAGACACGTTGCCCACTGTGTCACCCAAGGTTAAGGACAGCTTACAATGAAACAGTATGCCAAGTTCTTCAAGGCGCCTGCATGGCTTCAAAGGTTGCAACATTACACCATAGATTTGTGAAAGAAAAAAAAAACTATACACAATATTGTAATTAGAAATAAAAATAAATTCTATATATAATAATACTTTCATAAAAAAATAACAAACAAAATCTTCTTAAAAATAATTTACCTGCCCATTAATAAAAAAAATAATCTAATTAAAAATATTTATCTCATAAATTACACGTCAAAAAAAATGATAAAAGAACACTCAAATTATTATTGTATACCATAATACATAATATAGTGAATTTTTTAATGAAAGTTTTCGGTCTTTCTTTCCTTTCAAGGATATTGATTATTTATTTTTATTTTTAAAAATATTGATTAATTTAAATAAGATTTTACTATTTTTAAAGATAATAATTAATTTAGATATTAATTAATTTAGCTAGGATTTTACATTTATAAGTGAAAGTAAAAGCTTATAACCAAAAAATAGTAAAGATAAAGAGAAAGCTAGATAATTTTAAAAAATAGGCGCAAACTTCGCATTGAAAATAAATAAAATTTGGTTATTTTCTTTAAAAAGCATTGTTAACAAAGAAGTCAAAACTGCGATCCCAAAGGGTACCGCCCCAAGCAACTGTATTCAACATTTAGGTCATGCTATAAAAGATGATTTAATGCTCAAATGAAAATAGAGAGACGATATTAATTAATTTAAATAATATTTTACAATAAGATAAGATTTAACGTTTACAAGATTTAAAGATTTGATAGGATAAGATTTAATGTTTATAAGATTTAAAGATTTAACATTCATAAAATTTAACACTTGCAAGATTTAAAGATTTAATATTTATAAAATTTAAAGATTTAACGTTCATAAAATTTAACACTCATAAATAATAAAATTTCATGCTTTTTTCATGATATTAATTAATTTAAATAAGATTTTATAAATGATTTTACGCTCCTTTTAAGATTTTGGTTAATTTGAGTTTTGATTTATTTAGATAGGATTTTATTATCATAAATAAAAATAAAGGCAGAATATTGTTTAAGTTGAATAGAATTTCACCATTAATTTGAATAAGATTTCACAAAAGATTTCACACTCTTTCTTATATATTGATTAATTTGGATAGAATTTCATTCTAATAAATGAAAATTAAAATAAGATATTGATTTTACACTCATAAGTAGAAACAACAGATTTGAGGTTCTTTTTAAAGATATTAATTACTTTGGATAACATTTAATTCCTCTTAAAAATATAAATTATTTTGGATAAGAGCAATATGATTGCAACACATTTATTATAAAAGTTTTTAGATAAATTAATCAAAATTAAGATAAGTTAAAATATCTTAAAAGAATATGATTTCAACAAATTTATTATAAAATTTTTTAGATAAATTAATCAAAATTAAAATAAATTAAAATATCTTAAAAGAAGTGTTTTAAGTAAAAAATCTTTTTTTTGACGAGTTTAAATAAATTATATTTTATTTACCCACATAAGTAGAGTTCTATTGCAAAAATAATTATCTAACCATATAAAAAAAATCTCTTTTTTAGGATTGTATTAATCAAAAAGAAATCTTTACGTGAATTTGTTTATTGATTCCATTTAAAATAACTTAAAATCTTTTTGTTTTAATTTAAAAAAAGCAAAAATTTCTGAGAGGTTGATATATAATTAAAATCTCTCAGAGACAAATATATCTTTATCTTTAACCATGTCAAATGTCGTATTCATTTTACAAGTTAGCGCATGTGTCCTCATAATATTGATCCTACTTATGTCGATTTTTGTAGTGATTTTCAACAAGAAAGTGAGGCGAAGGTTAGGTTTCCAACGTAATGAAACCGTGCAACGACAGAGCAATCGACTACCTCAGGCCATGGAAAGACGACAGCCATCGCAGTGTGCTGTATGCCTAGAAGAGTTCAAAGACGACGATGAGGAAGATTGTAGGTTTCTCTTTTATAATTGTAAGCATCAGTACCATAAACTTTGCATAGATCACTGGCTGGCAAAGGAGACACGTTGCCCACTTTGTCATGGTTCTACCCCTGGTTCAAGGTCATCACATCAGATAACCGGCACAGTTCAAGCCTAGAGGCTTTGACCCTACCAGTTTCTTCAAATGCAAACATAATATCTTGGTTGATTGATTATCGAAAGTTTTTAATTTAAATTTGTTAATTAATTAATTAATGTGTTCTTCTAAATATCAATAATATTGGGTTTTTTTTTCATGGAGACTATATGTGTGATTTTTCCTCCATCTACTTTTCAATAATTTTTTAATTACTAATTAATATGATTATCTTTGAGAATCTTAATTTCTAATAAAGATTTTTTTACTCCAATTCAGCACACAAAATTGAGGATTTTTTTTTCTTTTTTGTGTGTGAGTTGGGCTAACCATGCAAGTTTTTTGTATAAGTGTCTCAACCAAACTCAATGAACCAAATGATGAACAAATTACAATGCTTTAACAATCCTAAGCTTAAATTTTTTATTTATTTTAACAATCCTGATTTTTTTTATTGTCAATTTGTGACCAAAGTGGTTGATTTTCTGTGTAAAATTTTACCTTCCAATCTGTCAGCCACCCATCGGAATTTTTGTCTGGTCAACCACAATTTTAATGTCGGGACTTGGGATTTTGGTATTTGTTTTTTTTTTTTTTAATTCAAAACTTCATTAAAATTGTCATTTTTTGTTGTATTAAATTCTTTTCAATTCGAAGCCTGCTTTCTTGGGAATTCCATTTTTATACCTTATTTCTATACAGACTACAGATGGTTACTATTAAGATAACTACTTGAACAATGACTCTGCTAGAGCAATTTTCATTTATTAATCTAGGTTGTGCTTTTATTTTTTTTTTCTTGATTATGGTATTTGGAATTGCTATCAAGTCAAAATCATTCTTAAATCACATTGTACATGCTAATTGCAGATAGGAACAGTAATGGTAGCACCCGGCGGGGAAGCGTTGGGTGGTTTGATTCGTGCTTTCCGTCACATGATTCAGACTGAAGGGTTCTTTTCCCTTTACGAAGGACTACTGCCCTCAATTATAAGCATGGCACCTTCAGGTGCAGTCTTCTATGGTGTCTATCATATATTGAAGTCAGCCTATCTTCATTCACCGGAAGGGAGAAAGAGAATTCAAGACATGCAACAAGGTGGTCAGGAACTGAATGCATTTGAACAATTAGAGTTGGGTCCTGTTAGAACATTACTATATGGGGCAATTGCTGGTGCATGTTCTGAAGCTGTTACATATCCATTTGAAGTTGTGAGGAGGCATCTTCAAATGCAAGTCCGTGCAATGAAGTTAAGTGCATTGGCAACTTGTGTCAAGATAGTTGAGCAAGGTGGCATTCTTGCTCTTTATGCGGGATTAATTCTCAGCTTACTGCAGGTACTAAATAAATCTGTCTAGCAAAGTGGATTACAAATTGTGTTAGTGGTTTTTTATATCTATTTCACTAATTAGATGCCATAATTATGTAAGTAGTGAGTGGAGTATTTACTATTACCATTTAACAAATTTAAACTGTTTTTGAATTTTCAAAGATATAAAGCTTGGATTGCATGGTATCTGATAGTTTCCAAATTTGAGTGCTTTTAGGAGTCGGAAATCGAAATACAGAAGCTGGCGAACTAAACTTTAAGAACTTGAGCTTTATAGTATATTAACAGAGAAGTTTCCTACTGATTTTGCATGCATCAGTTGTTTGAGTTTTAGCAGAGCCTATGAGACCTCGAAGCATATGTGCTCCTCGCTTGCACCAATTTCTTGTTTCAAAGTTTTGAAATTTCTTCATTTTCAAACTTTAAGTCATTTCATCAAATTACAGGTCTTGCCATCAGCAGCCATAAGTTATTTGGTGCACGAGTTCACGAAGATAGTTCTACAGGTGGAGTCAGCATATCCGCTTGACTTAAAACATGATATGGGATTGATTGAGGCAGACAGTGTAGTTTTATTTCATTAAAAGGCCTTGTCAACTCCAAATTTCTTCTGAAAGTGTAGTTAAAATTTCTTTAATGAAATCTGAACTACAATATGAACTACCTATATCAAACATTTTTTTTATTATTATATATATTTAATTTTGACAAATTAATATGTAAATTTATATTCTCTATTTTCTTTTACTATACTTTTTATTATTGAATTTTTTTTGTTTACAATGGATGATATGAGAAGAATAATGATCTTACCATATCTAATTCACAAAAAATACTATCAATTATGTTAAAAATGATTAAAAATAAAAAATATTAAAAATTTTTTTTTAAGCATAACATAAAGAATTATTCGTTCTCTTTTATCTAAAAAATAACTTTATTTTGTTGACATATATATAAATAATTGTTAGTTAAATATATTTGTGTAATAATTACTCGGAGTATGTCAAAATAAAGGCTAATAAAGATAAAATAATTATAGAAAAATTAATAATTGTGATTTATTGTTCAATCAAATATATATATACACCACCCAATGAACGTTATGATGAAAACAATTATTAATCTTAATTATTTAAATATTAATTCTTGATTTTTTTATCAAACAAGAAAAAAATGATAGCAAAATTTTTAGTATTTAACAGATAAATTGAAGAAAATATTTTTTAGTAAAAAAAAAGGATTTTTATAATTTTTAAAAATTTATAAAAGTTTAGACTTATTTTAGATGAACAATATCATTTATAATATATTATATATAAATTATTATTTAATTGTAACTTAACATTTATAAATATATGATTAAATATTAAATAAATAATTTTAAAAATTTTAATAAAAATTCCGTACGGACTAAAAAAGCTAGTTATATATATAACAATACTTCCATATGTATAAAAAAATAACAAACAAAATCTTCTTAAAAACAATTTACACATCCCATGAATGAAAAAAAAAATCCAATTAAAAAAATTTTACCTCATGGATCGCACCTCAAAAAAATGATTAAGAATCACTCATATTTTTATTGTATACCATAATACATAATATAATTAATGTTTTTTGTTTTGCCCTTTTTTTATTGATTATTTGTCTTTATTTTTAAAGATATTGATTAATTTAAATAAAATTTCATATTTTAAAGATATTGATTATTTGCTTTTCTTTTTAAAATATTTATTAATTTGAATATTTATTAATTTATATAGGATTTCACGTTTATAAGTGAAAATAAAAGCTAATAACTAAAAGATAATGCAGAAAGCCAGATATTTAAAAAAAATGGGCTCAGACTCCGTATTGAAAAGTAAATAAAATTCGTTTATTGTCTCTAGGAAGAATTGTTAGTAAAAAAATCAAACCTGTGATCCCAGAGGGTACCCGCCCCAGTGGTATTACTCTTTTTTAATAGAAAAATCTTCATAAAGACAGGCAACTGTATTCAACATCCGAGTCCTACTATAAAAGATGGTTTACCGCTCAAATGAAAATAAAGATAAGATATTAATTAATTTAAATAAGAATTAATAATAAAATTTAACGGTCATAGAAATTTGAAATTTAATATTCATAAGATTTAACGCTTATAAGTAATAAAATTTCATATCTTTTCTAAAATATTGATTAATCTAAATAAGATTTCATAAATAATTTTATGCTTCTTTTAAAATATTGACTAATTTAAATGTTAATTTGTTTGGATAAGATTTCATTAACATAAATAAAAATAAAAATAAAAACAGGATATTAATTAATTTGGATAGAATTTTATTCTAATAAATAAAAATAAAAACAAAATATTGATTTCATGTTGATAAATGAAAACAAAGAATTTTATGCTCCTTTTAAAAATATTGATTAATTTGGATAAAATTTCACTCCTAAAGATATTGATTAATTTGAATAAGAGCAATTTGATTCCAACAAAATTTATTATAAAATTTTTTAGATAAATTAATCAAAATTAAAATATCTTAAAAGAAGAGTTTTAAATAAAAAAATCTTTTTTTTTCGATAAATTTAAATACATTATATTTTATTTATTCACACAAGAAGAGTTTTAGTACAATAGTAATTATTTAATTGTCTAAAAAAAAATATCCTTTTTAGGATTGTAATAATCAAAAGTAAATTTTTGTGTGAGTTTGTTTACTAATACTCTAAATCTCTTGTTTTAATTAAAAAGAAGTAAAAATCTCTTAAAGATAGATATATAATTAAAATCTTTCAGAGACAAAAATATCTTTGATCTTCTCCGACTCCACTGGTATTGCTTACAAAATACGCTGCAATGTTAGGTTTACATGCAGTACAAATACATCTCATGATTTCAGATAGATAGATCTCCCTATATATTAAGGAGAAAGGAAGAACCACTCCCGTGGAAACTCTTTACGTAACACACATAATGAACCGAAAAGTCCACGTTCATAACATCCAAGTGAACAGCCACAGCATAGAGATTGTACACTGCAGCCTTATTACTTGTTCCACTCATATATGGGGCCAAATCAAGGACCTCGGGAAATTGAACTGACTTATTTAACTTTGCAAAGTTACCAGACTGCAAAAGCACAGATGGTAAAGCCAGAGTTGACGTTCAAATAAAGCACATGGAAGCGCAATACTAGAAACTTGCCATCATAGAATTACGAGGAATCCCTTTAAAACAATGGTAAGAATATTAGGCGCCTCCATAATAGTGTCAACTTCTTTCTTGCTTTTACGTAGGGACTTACACCTGATTAAAAGAAGATGGAGAATTTACCATGAGCAGCTCAAACAGTTATAATGACTCATAAAATTTGCTTTCAACATGTGCAGCAATTGCATGCCTATCCAAGTAAAATTCCCACAGTAGGACCAAATGTGCCAACAGAAGTGAGATTTGAACAATCACTGAAAAATATCAGAGTAAAATAGCCAAAGTCAGAGTTCCTGACACCAAAAGTGGGGTGGAAAAGCTTTATTATGTATCATTAGATCATCTGGGACTTTAAAATTACAGGCTAGAACGAAAGATATCTAAAAATAAATAAGCCATAATGGCCAAGAAGCATGGTAATATGCAGAAAGAACCTTAACAACATTACTGACATGTTACATTAAAAAGAAACCAACCTAATGCAATGATATTTGTTCTCTCCATCCCAGATTTCTGTAGCTGTAAACTGTGCAAGTGTGTCCTCAAGACTTCTGATCTCCCCATCAATCTCAACACTTAGATCCATCATCCTCTCATACTGCTCAGATTTACCATCGCACTTCATGCACTTTATCTGATAACCCAATCATGGTTATACGATAACAACATAGCAAAAATCACGATTACTTTATGTCCATCAAATAACAACAAATTCAATGAATATATGGACATCAATGAAGCATAAAAATTGTGAACAACCTTCATTCAATGAAGGTAATCTCCAAAAGTTAGGCCGACTAGACATGTCTTTTCGGCCTGTGGACCTGCAGCCCTTGCTTCCTTGAGGAAAACAGATTGCATTGTGTCAACAGCATACCTGCCATCTCACTAATGTGGAGTCTAATTCACATTTGAGAAAGTTTAACAGAAATAGTATATGAAAAGAAAGTATTTTTAACAGTTGGTTCACCTAAAAAATTCATGGGCATCCTCTTCCTTCCCAGAACCAAGATTACTTCCAATTTTTTGTATTTTGGATAATATCTGGATTGGGGACAAAGGGGACTCCCCTTCCTTTGCCTTCAAAATCAAACATTCAAACTCACAGATGAAGCACCACTCCTTTCTTTGACCTGCACAGAACAATAAAACATCATATTAAAGGAGAGACATGAATGAGGAATGAAATCACGAAAAGGTCATGACCAGAAACTTGCATGCTTTAAAGTGGAGTCCTCTGAAAAGGTCTGAGGTAGTGCCCGAGTAAAAGCCAAACACTGAAGGACAGCATTAGCATACCAACTGCAGTTAATTTCAAAGGAAAAGTATAAATTAGCAGCCTAAAAACCGACTATTGAACAGAGAAAAAACACCTCATTAAATCATAGTAGAGGAGAAAATAAGAAGTCAAACATAAGAGGTAACTCTTTCGGGGAAAAAAGAAGAGTAATATCATTCAAGGTCCCCAAACTTTGGGTTTATTCTCTAAACTTTAAAAGGTAACTTGCTAGTCCCTAATTGTTAAGTATTATAACAAATTGGTCCTTCTGTACCTGGTCCGTTATTTCTGACCTTAAATGCCCGATACGTGTTACCAGCTCGCTGCTGACATGTCTCCGATGTGTATAAGAAAATTTTGGATTTTTTTCAATAAAATTATTTTTAGATTTGAAAAAAGAAAAGTAGATAATAATTTTTATTATAATTTAAATTAAATTTTCCGATTTGTTACAATGAACGACGAATAAATTATTTTTTATATTTAAAGATCAAAACCGTATACGTTTCAAAATTTAAAAATTATGGGTGCTGTTTATTCAAAAAAAAAATACATGACATATCATATCTTAGCACCATGTCTGATTGTCTATGATTTTACCTGTCTTGTAATCTAAAAAAGAAGAGCTATGCATGAGTTCCAAAGTACCAAATTAGCACCAATTAAAAGTTTCACAAAATGCAAACTACTCGAAATAATTCTCTGGGCAACAAATACTTGTTACGAACTGAAATAAGTATAAATATCAGGATTACCTGTTTCCACAAATATTAAGGCCGAATGGGCATATTTCCACCGCATCATAAGAGTAAAGTTCCATGAATAGTTCATATGAAAAGATTATCTGTCAAACGAAAACAAAAAAATGCTCAAAAGTTAGAATATAACAAAGCAAAACTATGAGACTATCAACAAAAAACACTTTGTAATTTGGAAACTACCTTGTAGTTGTGTTTCCCATTAACCACTTATAGTTTCTGGAGGCTTTAAACTGCTGTACAACCTTCCACATTGATATTTTCAAGCCATTACTAGCAGTCTGTGGCAAGGTAGGTGCAGCCTTAATTTTTGCAGGCTAGTCAGAGTTCAAACTGGGAACAAAATGCCCTCCAGCAACTGAAGAAGAATGATCATCACAAGCACTAGATGAGGAAGTTGTAACATGTTAGCTTTCACAAGGTTGCAAACCATCTTCTCTATCGTTAGAGCTCAGGGATGTCAAGTTATTTTTCTTGGATGCATCAGTACCTAACAATTCAGACGAAACGGCTCTGATTGACTTCTTATACACAACATTTGAAGGAACATCACCAGCCACGAGATTATTGTCCTTAGCAAACTGCATTTTGAATTCAACCGCTTCATCGTTATGAGTGGATTTTTTCTTATCTAGTTTACTCAGATTATTTACAGAGTAGGTCAAATTAGACTCCTACAAAGGTAAGGTAGCTTCTTCCATCTTCTTAGCAGCAGTTCTGCTTCAAGTTATAACAGTGGCAATACCATCAGAAAGTTGCCTTCCTGACTTGTCATTAGGGCTAGAAAGAAGTATCCGGCTGGGAGAAACATCAACCAATGATTCACTAATGGCAACAGATGGACTCACCCCAGCTAATGATGAGGAAATGGATGGTGCAAGACCATTATGTATTGCTTTGGCGTCTCCATGATGCTTAAGATCACCATCATCATCATCGCCGTCTTCTACCACTGAGGAAGCGTCAGATGATGTCTTAAATTTACTTTAGACTTCAGAATCATTACCGTGAATTCCAGACAGCTTTATTGCTGCAAAACCCGTTGGGCGGTGACATTCATCTTTACGGCCTTGTCTCCAGTGAAATGTTTGACACTAACCAGAACTACACGAGGACAAACAAATACGTAAATACCCTAAAATGATGAAAATAGCACAACAAACATACCTGAATATCCAGTAAAATTACTAAAGACACAAAAGGCACACATCTTCTATTTTATGTTGCAAAGCAATCTACGAGAAAAAAAAAATAACAATGTAATCTTTTTTTTTCAGTCCACCATGATGGACGCCATCCGCTTACCTCCCACTTATGAAAGAGAAATGTGTAGCACTGTAAACAAGAGTTATATGTTATAAACAAAATATTTAGCACATAAAAACACCATAAAGCACAGCCACAACTTTTAAAAAATGGCCGATAAATTTTGATTAAGAAGAAGAAAAAAGGGATTCATATAGCCAACCCACTAGTTGAATGAAAATGAACTCCAGGCTTTCTCTTATACATCTTTAAATTTTAAAGCATTCTTATCATGGAGCCATGCACTAAAGCTCTATTTATGCAAAGTTGAAATAAATAATAATTATAAATATGCATATATTAAATCAGGGCACTGAAGGATTTACCAGTAAGAATGATGCCGAAAAAGAGAATCCAAGAAGTAAGCATAGATTAAGCAAACGTATTGACAAACAGCATTCCAATACATGGTCCAGAAGTGGCTACCGATAACGTCATAAATGTACATTTCTAAGATGAATCTACGCAATGTACATACTTGGAAAGGTAGCGTTTCATTTCTCACCAGCTTATCTAAACACCAAGAAAAGAGGCCTCCCACTTTCTTCACAAAATAATCCCAATAAACACCAATATCAATCATGAACATAGAAAAAAGTTCTCGCCTCTGCATTCCTCAACTTATGCGGGATTACTAGAAAAACAACCAGCAACAACACGATTGAACAATTGGACAGTTTCCCAGCAGTCTTAATATTGCGCTTTAAATTCAAAGTTGAAAAGTGGTCCACTGATCAGATTTTTTTTCTTTTATCCGAAAGCGAGTTGAGTCAGATGATTCTTCACCTTAGGTTTGAGTTTACCTGCTATAAAAAAAATTATGAAGCGAATTTATGATTAAAGATTCTTGTTGTCATTGTGAGGCTTGGTGTGTTTACGAAAGGCAATTTTAAAATATTTTTAGTTGAATCAGTTTATATATCTTTAAAAATTTTTTTTTTTTTTAAAACGTCTGCAAGTAATTATTTTCATTGAAAGAAATCTGTTTTATCAATATATAAAGTTGATACCGATGCAGATTACTTTTTTTATTTGTCTTTAAGTAACACGCTTAACAAAATATTTTTTGAACAAAGTAAGCTCTACTTATTAGTTGATTCGATCGTATTTATTAAGTTTACACAAAATAAGATAATTATGTTAGTATTCATTTAAATGTTTTTAATTATAAAAAAATTATTAATAAATAAATTTAAAAAGAATGAAAATCGAAAAGCAAAAATTTATTTATAATAGATTTTTTATAGTTGGTGATATTATTAATTATTAAAAATAAAAATAAATTATAAACAATGAACATAAATTTAAATGAATCATGATCGGTACTCAAGCATTTAATTCTGTCTTGCTATGCAAGCTTCGTTTATTTTGTTGTTGTAAAGCTACTAGTACCGTTAGTGCAGCGCCTTTCGTTTGGCGGGAGATTTCATTTTCTCCTCTGCTAATTCGGTCCATCTTAGGGAAAATCTCCGTTTCTCTCTCTCCTCCCTGTCCCGATCAATTCAAATCCTTGGTCATTAGTAGTAATTCAAATCCTCGATCATGGATGACGGCGCGCCTCTACCCTCCGAAATTACCACTCGTCGTTCGGTAATTCTTCTCTCTCTCTCTCTCTCTCTCTCTCTCTCTCTGCGCATGTACATTAATTCTTGTAGTATATCAGTTGTCCTAATTTTGGTGAAATTGGGTGCGCAGAAAATGGCTAGGGTTCAAGATCGAGGCGGTGGAGATGAGCCTAGCGAGCCAAACAGTAACAATAGGGAGAATCAAGAAAGGAGCAGCCATGCCCGTGAGGGGATCCCCAACCTGGAGGAGCGGGAGGGTTCACCGGATGATTTCGAAGAAATTCGTCCCAAAACTAAGCAAAGTCGAGCTGCTGAGGGAACTTCTGATATCTCGAACAGAGCGGACGAGAGTTTAATCGGTAATTGACTTTGAATTTCTTTTGTTTTTGAATCTTTTAATTTATATGCTTCTACTGAAGATCTCTGGAGTTATGAATGAAGTTTATGATCCTAGTTTATGTTGCCTATAGGTTTCTATATTTAGCTCTTGCCATAAAATTGCTCTTTTTAAGTACATATTTGTAGTGTTGTTCTATGAAGAGTATTTCCTTGTGACAGGTTGGGGAGGGGAGGCAATAGGCTCAGATCGGAAATATATTTACATCTTAAGGTTGGCGTTTAGAGGGATTAAGCAAGGTTGGGTAGTTATTTTTTGCATACAATGCTTATGAGGAAGAAAACGGGAAATGACTTTTAATGATTTAACAAGCAAAGAAGTCTAAGTTGGTGAAAGTTTTCATCCTTACAAATTTATCTTTTCCAAAGACATTTTTGTACATTTGGTGCATGTGAACAATTGAGGCAATTTATTTTGAAAGTTTAAAATGCCAATAGTGGTTGTGATGGTCGTTACAAAGGAAAACTAATTAGATGGAATGTCCTAGGAATTACTTCCAAGTTCGATCTCCACCTTCATCAATCTGGCCTACATGCTTCTGAGGAACAATTACCTCATCATTAAATAAACTTTTAAGGCATTCAAAATGACATTGATATGCGCTGATTATATACTGCCTTCAGTAATTAAGTATTTTTCTTGCAGGATTGGAAGTGTATCATCTCCATGCTCTTGGATAAAAATCCATTAATAGAGCTAACTGATGAAGATGCAACAAACCTGACTAGGCTTCTTTTTACTTCTGTCAGAAAGGCTGTTGGAGAGAGGATTGTTCCTGCTTCTGATAATCAAAAGCAGTATTACGATAAAGCTCAAAAATGATCTAAATTCTTTATTTCTTACTCCTTATTATCATTCCTCCTCAGCTCACATAAGGATTTAATTTCTGTATCATGTGTCTTTGTGTTACTAGCATGATGATTTTCTCTGGATTTTATTGCCACTCAGAATGAAGGCTAAATCTCAACTCGTCTTTTTCTTAAATATCAGGAAATATTTGAAAGCAGCAGGTGATATATAACTGTTGCCATGATGAAGAACTACCTTGAGCTTCATTCTTTGAAGCTAGTTATGAGATAATTTTTGTACCTTTTCATAGTAAGTTCTGATCTGCTTTCTTAGAATTTCAGAACTATTCTTCAGCTCATCAAAGATGCATTTTTCAAGCATGGTGAGTAAGACACATTGAGATCTTGTGTGAAGGCTGTTAAATTCTGTTCCACTGAAAGTTGAGGAGAGCTGCAAGATTTTGCTGGTAATAAAGTCAAGGAGCTTGAAGATAAGCTTATTGTTAAGCTTAAATATGCAACTAAAGTGACTGTATGTTTCTATCTGAGCCTTTTGTTCTTGATTGTGGCCTTGTTGACCAAATGTATAAAGTTGACAAGTTTTAAATTTGAAGGATGGAGAGGATGAGTATTCTCTTGTAAATTTAAAAAGGTTGTGCGTGCTTCAATTGTCAAGGCCTGTATCAATTGAAGACTTATATGGAGATGGTATCATGATCTTGCACAGCTTCAGAATCTTGGATGATGAAGTAAGTTAAATGAGCAAATTTAAAAATCTTTCATTTTGTTTTTAGTCCCTTGCATTTGTTCATAACTGTTGCTCATTCTCATTTAGTTTGTTAGTTTTCTGCTGCTTAATTTGAACTTGTTGTTGCCTGATCTTTGCACTCGATTATAAACAGGGAAACTGTCACTGAATGATCCTTACCCTCTCTCCTGTCTAAACATGGCACCTTGCTGAAGGAACTTGAGTACTTTCTTAATGCTCCTCCTGAAGTCAGGGAAGGTGGAAAACCTGGAAATCAACTAGCCTGCAGGGTAATCCTTTTGCCTCAATATATGTTTTTCTTTAAAGAAAATTCCAGAAGACTGTCCACTCTTTTCTCTAATGAAGTTTATCTAATGAACCAGGTTTGTACCATACTAGCAGATGTTTGGTGTCTGTTTAGGAAGCCTAATTTTTTTGTCAACAAAGCTTGAAGGATTAGGATATTGTCCGGATGCTCCTATTCTTCAAAAGTTCTGGAGGCTTTGTGAGCAACAGCTCGAAATTTCAGGTGATGATTTCTTTCATTTCCTTCTCTAAGCTCAATCTTTGAAATCTGTAACTAGCTGCTAACTGGGAAGTCACCCTCACCATCTGGTTGAAATCAACTGGAGCTAAGTTACTTTTAGGTGCTCTACCTATTGTTAACTAACACCTTTGACATGTTGTCTGCATACTTCGATGAGAATTCATCACCTTTGTTCACTGTAATTTGGCTGCATACCTATTGTTAAGTGCATACTCTTGCTAAGGGACTAAGGATGATCACTTTATAACCCTCCTTAGACGTAGGGTGCAATTATTGTACTTGTTTACTCAGTCAATAAGGTCAACTTCTATAACTGCCTAGTCAACATACCCCAAACTGCCATGTCACCATACGTGAGGGTCGAAATTCACACTCCTCGTCACAGAACTAGCTAACCCTCACCAAAGAGGGACTCACCTAAGTATTTTCACCAACGTCCTGTCAAAACATCACTTCAGAACAGATTGACTGGCTTCCAACTTGCTTAGGCTCATTAAGTGCAGCCCATGCTTGCTTAGGATCATTAAACATTGCCCACAATCACCCAAGTTGCCCCTTCTTAAGCACCACGTAGTCTCACCATAAACTGTCAACTGTCTTGGTTATGTCATCGCCCTTCACGTCTTAGATAAGGTAGAAAAAAGGTCCAAATACGGTATGGGCTAAGAATCCTTCCTCTTTAAGCTTCCTCAGTATTTGTTTTGTACCTTCTTCCTCACAAAATCTTTAGACACTTGACTAACTTAAGTGTCAAAGTACGTCTACAAAACTAACTCTGGCGCCTCTTGATCATGCCTTTTTGCTGTAGGTCCCAACTGTCTTCCACACAACCTCCAAGCTACTTTCCTTCCAACCAACACCTAAAAACACCATGATTAATTTTTAATTTTGAAAAAATTATTAATATTTACGATGATTGTGCAAATTTTGGTGTACATATATGAATATAGCGTGAAAATTATTTAGATTTTTTTGCATAGAAGGTAAAAGCAAAATCCATATGATTTAATGTAATCTAAGAAATTGTTTGATTTTATTTTTTTTATTATATAAGTTTATCACTTGAAATTATTTTATATATATATTGATTTAAATTTTGTGCATTATATGTGTTAAGAGATTAGTTGATTGATTGTTATAAAAATATTTTATCTTCACTCCACATAATTATTAATGTTTTATAGCTGAAGTAAATATTACTATATAAAACAATGCTTAAAAATTAAAAGAAATAACTAACTAATATAATTTAAGTCTTTTTTTATACATATTTGGATGAGTTCCTTATGAATAATTTTTTATATACTAGAGAGAAGTTATTGAAACATTTGACTTAGACTCTGTATTCGATGATTTTTGTTTCTATGAGCGAGGGTCATGCATAATTCTAAATATCTCACGTATGATTTTTTGTTTTATAGTATTTCATAAGATAATAAAATACAAAATACAAAAAATATATATGTTAAATCAAAATTTTTATTTACATATTTTATTTATTTTGACCCCTTAACTTAAAATTCTAGCTCCACTATCGTGATCAACAAGAATATATTATCACATTATCAGGAATACATTGCTTACGTAACAACTGTAGCGAAAATGTTATTTTTCAAAGTTAAGTAATCAAAAACAAAAAATTTTCGAAAGTTTATGTAATTTAATCTTTGTACTTTTGTACACAATTCACAGACTAGTATTATTGACAATTTGACCTCTTTGTACTCTATAAAAGATCGCATTTCATTAAGATTTTAATTACAAAGAATCTATAATTTGCATTGAATTATCTCTATTGATAAGCCACAACGCTGATGTGAGAAATAGTTCTCTGAATTATCTTTCTCATTTTCGGATCCATCATTTCGCAGCACCACTATTCTTTTTTGGCCTTTTCTTATAAATATGATTAAATTTCTCTAAGAAAATCTTTTAAAATCTTGAGAAAACTCTCTTTTTTTCTTGTAAAATTTTTGTCTCACGCGATCTAACTTCCTTAAACAATCTTAATTTAGCTTCACTCTCTCAAAATAACTTGTCAATCTCTCAACTCTCTCTTTATAACTATGTCAACGTCAAGTAGATTCGTTTTACATATAGTAATTACGGGTATGGCTTTGTTGTTGAATCTACTTGTGATAATTATATATACAATTAAATTGTATGATGAATTGAGGCGAGAGGCAAGTCTCCCACCTGTTGCAACAAGGCAACGATCAAGCAATCGCCTACCTCAAGACATACAAGGACAGCCATCGGAGCAGCAGCAGCAGCAGCAGGATTCAAGGGCGATCTTGAGCGATCAGACCAATATTGTTATAAACAATAATCTAGCAACTAACTGTGCCAAATGCCTGGAAGAGTTCAATGTCAAGAAACTAACTGTGCTAAATGCCTTGAAGAGTTCCACCCGGAGGAGGATGATTGTAGGGTTTATTTTAAGTGCAAACATCAGTACAATAGACTTTGCATAGATCAATGGTTGCCAAAGGAGACACACATTGCCCACTTTGTCACCAAAGGTTAAGGACAACAAATGATCGGCCCTTCTCAATAATTGTTTATCAGTAATTGATTTGATTGTCGTTCAGAATTTAAAATTTTAATGAATATCAGTAATTGATTTGAATGTTTTTGAAAATTTAAATTTTTAATGAAGAATTTTTTTTATTTCAATTTTGTACAATGAAACAGTGTGCGAAGTTCTTCATTGTGCGTGCATGGCTTCCAAGGTTGTAGGATTCCACTATTGAAAAAAAAAACTAAACACAATATTGTAATTGGAAATACAAATGAATTATATATAATAATAATTCCATATGTAAACAAATAACAGATAAAATCTTCTTAAAAACAATTTACCCAGCCAATGAATGAAAAAAAAATAATCCAATTAAAAAAATGAATGAATCGCATTTCAAAAAAATGTTTAAAGTCACCAATATTATTATTGTATTCTATAATACATAATACAGTTTATGTTTCAATGAAAGTTTTTTTTATTGCCTACAAAAAATTTTAATCTGCCTTTTTTTTCAAATATATTAATCGCTTAAATAAAAATAACGATAAAATATTAATTAATTTGAATAAAATTTCACGAATAAAAAATTTTATGCTACTTTTTAAATATTAATTAATCTAAGATAATGATTAATTTGGATAAGATTTCATTCTGATAAATGATGATTGTCTTTGAGAATTTTTATTTCCAATAAAAATTTTTTTATTCTAATTAGACACTCAAAATTTATGATTTTTCTTTGTGTGAGTTGGGTTAGCCATGCAAGCCTTTAGTATAAGTGTCTCAACCTAACTCATTGAACCAAAGGATGAACAAATTACAATGCTTTGACAATCCTGAGCTTAAATTTTTTTATTTGTTTTAACAATCCTGATTTTTTTTTTTTTGTTTTAATTATCAATATGTAATCAAAGAGGTTGATTTTCTGTATAAAAGTTTACCTTTCAATCTGTTAGCCAACCATCGCAATCTTTGTCCGGTCAACCATAATTTTAATGTCGCGACTTGGGATTTTGTTTTTTTGTTTTTATTTATTTAGCTAGGAACTTGATTAAAAAACTGTTCTTTTCAAAGAAGATAGAACTAAAGTGGAAAGCAGTATCCCAGAACTCACGTCCAAAAGATGACTAACTGAACTGAAGAAAGTCAAACGCGTTGATTCCTAGCTGATAATCCAATTGCCAATTCCTTGGCGATTTCCTCTCTCCTTTTCTTATATATAGAAAAAATCAATGTTGTCTATCAAAGGGTGGGCTTCCTTTGATCACCCACTTTCTCTTTTCTCCAAAAACCGCGTTTTTTTTGCTTTTAACAGATTGTAAAATGCCTCCAACTTCAGCTCTTAGAATGGAGTTTTTTTGAAGGCTTTTTAAGCTAAGAAAAAGAGTTGAAGACAAAAAAAGAAAGTAAAGATTATGGCAGAGATTAGGTCATATGGCCTTACTAATCAACTGGGTATGTATATAATTGACTCTTCTATCTTCTTGTACTTCTTTTCCAACCAATTTTACGTTATTTTTCTTTTGGGTTTCCAGTGAAAGGTGAATTTTGCTTCTTTTTTTTTTTTTTCACTTTTTTATGATTTACTGGAATTTGCTGTTCAATTTGTCCCCTTTTGCTTATATTTAGCTTATGAGGTGGGTTTTAATTGCATTTCTCTTTTGAATGAAAGATTTGATTTGATAGATAGAAGAAATAGCTTAATTTGAGTCCTTTTATGCGAACAAAAGCATCTTTAAGGAAAAAGGTATTAATTTTTGTTGGAAAGGACTTGGGTCAAAATTGAAAAGGAAATGAAACTGTGCTGACGTTTTTGTATAGAAAATCATTAGGAAGCTTTTTCATTATGAAGTTAATGTGACGGATTTGAGCAATTTGGTGGTTTTTACTTGTTGATTTTAAGTTATTTGCATGGATTTGAATGAACTCTGATCTTGTTTGGTGCAGATATTCAGCAGATACTCATGGAAGCGCAGCACAGGTGGCTACGACCGGCTGAAATATGTGAAATTCTTAAAAATTATAAGAAATTTCGCATCACACCAGAACCTCCACATATGCCACCAAGTATGATCTTTTTAATTGCATTATGATGGTTCATGCTGTTAGGTGATGATAGATTGGTGGTTATTGTGATAACATGAAAAATATTGCTCCTTTGATTCTCGAGTTCTATTTCTCCTGCCATTTAGGATTTATTATCATATTGTTTCAGTTCACATTTCCTAGAGATATCTTTAACTTTGAGATTGCAGTTTTCTTTTCTCAAAAATTCCAGGATGATCCTTCAATTCTTTTAAGCCATTTCTTAGGTACTGTAATTGCATCTAGATTGTGCTTCAGATATAAAACCATTTATTATGTAAATACTCTAGTTAAAATTTTCTCAAACAAACCACGTTATTTTGTTATTTCTTATCATTTCTCAGAATGCGAATCTTGTCCTTTTGTGTATTCTATACTCTAATTTCAGGACAGGTAAAATTACATTTCTGGTTTGACCTCTAAATTTGAATAGCTTATTTGTTCCTAAAATCTACTGATATCTGAATTTTTTAAAAAAAGTTTGGTGTATTAATTTGGCCTCTTCTTTGATTGATAATTTGTTGAGTATGGATAACAAATCACATACAGTTTAGCGCTGGCTAGTACTTTTTTTTAAGATTACTTATTTTGGATTAGATTGATCATCTCTCCAATAATGAGCATAGCACATTTACTACTAGTAATTAATGGTTGCTTTGATATTTTAAATGTGCTAACATTCCAAATTGAGTTCTCCAAACATAAGATGTTTCTATTTTCAGGTGGTTCACTCTTTCTTTTTGATCGAAAGGTACTGAGATACTTTAGAAAGGATGGTCATAACTGGAGGAAGAAGAAGGATGGGAAAACAGTGAAGGAAGCTCACGAGAGACTTAAGGTAAGAATTAATGATGATTCATCTTGTTGTCCATTTTTCTGAAAGCAGGAACCACTCTAAATTTGATACCTTACAGCTATCTGCTAGTAACTTTCTTTTCTATATCTTTTTGAATTCTTTTGATGGGAAGAAGGAACACATGTATGAAATTTTCTGTTCTTCTAGTGAAAAACATTGGACAAATGTTATCTTTTCAGGCTGGAAGCATTGATGTTCTGCATTGCTACTATGCTCATGGAGAAGATAACGAAAATTTTCAAAGACGCAGTTATTGGATGCTTGAAGAGTGAGTCTTTAAAAGTTTATGTACCAAGTGATGATAGATGTTTTGACAATATTGTGTGTGTGCAAATTTGTATTCTTATGTTCTAATTAAATAATTAAGTACTCACTTTTAGTCACTCTTTGTATACTTAGTTTATTGTAGTTTATTGTACTCAAAGAAATTATAGTTAAATGTGATCTTTAAAAAAAAAAATCCTCTACTTTGGAGTTCCATGGAGCAGATAGTGTAAAGGTAGGTGATGAAGACACTGAGATTTTAAAATTATCATAGTGAATCCCACCTTGAAGATTCACGTGATCCTTTTTTTCTTGTTCTTGAAAATTATACACATCCCTTGAATTTTTCTATTACTAGAATTTGAACCTAGGATTTAATTTATTTCATGTCAGTTAAGCTGATGCAAAGAGGAAATTCTTTACACATTATTGAATTTTTTAGTTTTGCTAATGCCTGTAGTCTACCCTTTTCATTTTCTCTCTTTTTCCATCGATAGGATGGTTCTATATTACATGCTTCACAAATTTTGATCTATTGTTTCTACATTCAAAAGATAGCTGTTAGATTTAATCAAAATTTGAAATTCTGTTGATCACTTTGATATTCTACTCTAAAACTAGGAAAACTTACTCAAAATTGAACTCGTATCTATACCTTTCAACAAGGTTATCATAAGGTGATATGAAACGTAAGATTCCTTGTATTTTCACGGTGTTTTTTGCATTATGTAGTAGAATATTTAATGAGCTGTGTGTTAAGTTTGTGGAGATTCTAATTTTAGCAATCAATTCTGCTAATGCGAATCATGGTTTATTGGTTTGAAATGCACGTGCTATTTGCTTGAAACTGTGATTAGTTTCTCTGTTGCAGTACTAATTTAAGGAATCCCTCATCAGTTGCTGACATAACTCACTACTATATGTAGGGATCTCTCACACATTGTTTTTGTCCACTATCGAGAAGTAAAGGTTAGACCTTATTCTATCACTTTTTCTATTTACTTCCTGCTTCTGCTTGTCCATCATTTGAAAGAACTATGAAAATTTCTTTATAATTTATACCTATTTATTTTTAGCTTTAGATGATCGTCTGGGTGCAGAATCATCAATGTTAGCTACCCAGCCAAAATGGAATTTTAAAAGTTGGTGTAAACAGAAGTAGCAGCTTTTCATTCCTTGACATTTTTCTTGCTTTTTCTTTTAGGAATTGAACTGGTGCTGCCAGATTTCCTGAAACAAGTTGATACCTTCAATTATATTCGTTTTCATTTCATTTTTTCATTGAGCATGCAAAATTTCAGGTGGTCAAAACATAGTTTTCTTGGCTTCAATTAAGGATAAATATTGCATTTTGTACTCTGTTGATGGTGTGATATCGATTATCATATGCTTATACTTTCTTTTCTTTTTTTTCATATACATATTTGAGTTCGAATTATCTAGGAGTATGCGTTTATAGTTTGTTACATTTATATTTGCCAGCAATTCATGTTAGCTCTTGTTCTCTACCATGCTCAATTGGATAGAGCCTTATCTTCTTTGGCCATAACCTTATAAACTTTATATTTCCTTTGTAGCTATTCCCACTATTTGTCCTACCTCTTCCCCTTTATTTTCTTTAGCTATTTCCATCTGAGCTGTGTGGCTATCTCTGCCTTGAATGATGTTCTTTTTTTTCCTTTACATGTTCTACTGTCTTTTTGGGGCCATTAACTTGGACCAACTTGCATTAGCTGTTGAAATTGTCCCCTTTGTACTAGGACTAGCCATTCTATACCATTTCCCCAATCTTGTTCTGAATTAGGAAAAGAAATTTTCTTAAACAGCCTTTAAGGGAGCAGACTGGAAATAGAGGGGATTAAAGGCTACTAATTCATATATTTTCCCATCCTTTTCTCTATTGGTAGCTCCTTTTAAAGAGCATTAGCATCTGAACAACTAAACTAAAACATTGATCCTGAATTGCTTCTCTATTGGCAACAAAGGGCACATAATGTAATTGTATATCTTCAAATACATTTCTTGACTGTGAACCTAATATTTACATTGTTAATTGAATTCAATACTTATCGCATTCTCTAGTGCTTTCAATAAGTTGATTAAACATGAAGTGCCATTTTTGTAATATTCTGTTTTTACTTTCTGAAATTTTGTCAGGGAAATAGGACATATTTTAACCACATCAAAGAGACTGAAGGAACTATTCCATATTCCCCAGAAACTGAAGGAATTATACACAATTCTGAGGTGGAAAGTTCTATGTCTTCCAGTTTTCATCCCACTAATGGTCAAATTCCTTCACAAACAGTGGATACAACAAGCATGAACAGTTTGCAAGCATCAGAATATGAAGATGCCGAATCAGGTGTGTTTATTTTAGCTAATTATGGCTTAATTTTTTAATAAATGATTAGGTGCTAATTTTATGTAATTTTGAATATGTTATTTGGCTTTTGTGGATAATGCATGCATTATTCTATGTCTTACTCTTACCAATGAAGATGATATGTGATGCAGTCTATAATCATCAAGCAAGTTCACAGTTTCACTCTTTTCTTGAGTCACAACAGCCTGTTGTGGGGAGGATTGATACTGGATTCTCTGATCCATATGTTCATGTGTCACATTCAAGTATGCTAATTGTTTGATTTTGTGTTTTTCCATATTTTTAGTGTTGATTTGCCCTTTCAATTTTTGCTAACTACTGGTCTTTGCGGCGAACAGATGATTATCATGGAAAGCCATCAGGCACTGCTTTTCGACTTACCCAACCAGATAAGGATAGCGGGAATAATGATGCTGGAATAACATATGAGCCCCAGCAGAACCATGATTTCACTTCATGGGAGGATGTGTTGGAAAATTGTACTCCTGGGGTTGAATCTGCACAATATAAGCCACCATTTTCCTTAAAACAACATGAGACCATGGGGCAGCTATTTGAAAACAGCTTTCTTAAAAAGGAGTTTGAGAATCAATCACCTGCTCGAGAAGAGTGGCAGGTAATGGAGTGATTTACCTTGTTTAGCGTATGTAAGTTCAAAGTGCAAACGGTAGTTTCTAAAATCATGAATTCTTCTTTGCAATGGTTGTCTGAGATAATGGCTTTGAAAGTTTTTGCTTACTACAGGCTAAGAGTTGGATTGCAATATTTTAAAGAAAAGGCATTAATAGTGGCAATTAAGGTTATGTTTGCTGTAATTGCAAAAAGTGGTACTTTAAAGCCTATAACCTTTTGTGATATGCAGTAGCTGCATTGCTGCAGTTTCATGCTTCAGGCTGGGTGTATATGCTACCTTTTCTTCTTCCAATTAAATACTTTTAATTTGTCCTCTAAACAGGCTTCTGATGCTGATTCTTCTCATTTAGCAAAGTGGGGATTGGACCAGAAGTTGCATCAAGACTTGAGATATGATCTTACTTGTAGATCTCATGAACAAGAAGTTAATCACCATGTGCATCCAGAAAAGCAACATGATCATTCTAGACAAAATAATCAACTGACAGATCCCTCAAATGGAAACCATGGATATGTTTCTAAACCAGATTTAGAGAGCCGTTTGACACTGGAGGGGAAATCCATTTACTCTTCTGCTATGAGACAGCATTTATTTGATGGTTCTTTAGCAGAAGAAGGTCTGAAGAAGCTTGATAGTTTCAACCGCTGGATGACTAAAGAACTTGGAGATGTAGATGAATCACACACGAAGTCCAGTTCTGGGGCCTACTGGGATGAGGTTGAAGGTCAAAATGGGGTTGATGTTTCCACTCAGGGGCAATTGGATACCTTTATGCTGGGTCCTTCCCTCTCCCACGATCAGCTTTATAGCATTATTGATTTTTCACCGAATTGGGCATATGCAAACTCTGAAATCAAGGTAGGTTGTAAAAATGTTTCATGCAAAGTGAGTGAGCAGTGAAATATCAACTGTTCACTGACAATGCAGAAATACTGATGAATTAGTTCCTCACTGGAGTGGCATGCAAAAACTACTTGTTTTCTTATGTATTAACTTCTTTTCTTTCCCCCTAATTTCTTCATTTCATACAGGTCCTCATAATAGGAAGGTTCTTGAAGAGTGGAGATGAGGCCAAAAATTATAAGTGGTCATGCATGTTTGGGGAAGTAGAAGTTCCAGCAGAGGTCATAGCAGATGGTGTTCTCCGATGCCACACTCCAGGACATGAGGCTGGCAGGGTTCCCTTCTATGTCACTTGCTCCAACAGATTAGCTTGTAGTGAAGTCAGAGAGTTTGAATACCGAGTCAGTCATATCCAAGATATAGATGCTGTGGATCACCCTAGCAGTAATGCAATTGAAATTCTTGATATGCGATTTGGTAGATTATTGTGCCTTGCCGCCAGTTCTCCCAATTCTAACACCTATAACATAGCTGATATATCTCACTTCAGCAGTAAAATCAATTCATTGCTGAAGGAGGACGTAGAGGAATGGAACCAGATGTTGAGGCTTAACCCAGGGGAAGATTTTTTCCCAGAAAAAATTAAGCAGCAGCTGCTTCAGAAGCTACTCAAAGAGAGGTTGCGTGTTTGGCTCTTGCAGAAGATAGCTGAAGGTGGAAAAGGCCCTAGTATATTGGATGAGGGTGGCCAAGGTGTTTTACATTTTGCAGCTGCTCTTGGTTATGATTGGGCCTTAGAACCCACTATAGTTGCTGGTGTGAGTGTTAACTTCAGGGATGTAAATGGATGGACTGCACTTCATTGGGCAGCATCTTCTGGCAGGTAAGCAACTTGAAAATCAAAATAAAATGTTCCCTCATATCACTTTTCTTCTTCATCTTTTCGACTATTTTCCTCATCTTCCTTTTTTACACAAGGAAGGGTATTTTAGGCTGTAGGGTTGCCCTTGGTATGAATTTATTGAACGGAAAGAATCATCAAGTAAAATGGAGCATGCAAAACAAATTTGTAGGTGATGCATAGGCTTCCAAACATAATGGTCGCTAGGCTAGTTTTTCTTAGGTTCAATGATACTTATGTTACTTTAGTTTATCTATGTATTATATCAATTATGTAACTATTTTAGTCTCTCTGGCGTCTGCTGACAATGGACTGTCTTTAACATCAGAGAACGCACAGTTGCTTCCCTTATTTCATTGGGTGCAGCTCCTGGAGCATTGACAGATCCAACGCCTGAATATCTTTTAGGCAGAACACCTGCTGACCTGGCCTCAGCCAATGGACATAAAGGAATTTCTGGTTATCTTGCAGAATTTGATTTGAGTTACCACCTTATATCCCTCAATTTGGATAAACAAGACAGTAATGATACCACAGATTCTGGAGCAGATGTGCTACAGAAAATTTTGGAACAAAACACAGCTCCACTCAGCTATGGGGATGCTTCAGATGGCCCGTCAGTAAAGGACTCATTAGCTGCTGTTCGTAATGCCACTCAAGCTGCTGCTCGTATTCATCAAGTCTTCAGGGTGCAGTCCTTCCAAAAAAGGCAGTTAAAAGAGTATGGCGACGATAAATTTGGAATGTCAGATGAGCATGCACTTTCACTTATAGCGGTTAAATCAAACAAGCCTGGACAACATGATGAGCATGTGCATGCTGCTGCCATTCGCATACAAAAAAAGTTCCGCGGTTGGAAAGGAAGAAAAGAATTTTTGATAATCCGCCAACGCATTGTCAAGATTCAGGTTCGTTGCAATTGCTGCTTTATTTTATCAGCTTTTGTGGTTCTTGCTTTAAATTCAGTCATCCCACTCCCCCATTCTCCAACAAGGATTTTCCTTAACAAGCATAATTGCTGAACCCTAACTTTTAGCTTCTCTTTTCTTTATTTTTATGAAAGGCTCATGTAAGAGGCCACCAGGTCAGGAAAAACTATAGGAAGATAGTTTGGTCAGTTGGAATTGTGGAGAAGGTGATCTTGCGTTGGAGACGGAAACGAAGTGGCTTACGTGGATTCAAACCGGAAACAGTCACTGAAGGCCCTAGCATACTTGCAACCTCAAAGGAAGATGACTATGATTTCCTGAAAAAAGGCCGGAAGCAAACGGAAGAAAGGTTACAGAAGGCACTTGCCAGAGTTAAATCCATGGCCCAGAATCCTGCAGGCAGAGATCAATATAGTAGGATGAAGAATGTCGTCACTGAGATACAAGAGAAGGTAATTGAAATGATCTCTCTTAACATATCTGAGTTTTTACTTTTGCTTTCGCGAACTGGCTGACCAAGATCTAGGTATTTCATGTATCTATCAGTATTAGGAATTAATTGCATGCATGAAAATGACAACTTCTCTCTTTGCATTAACTGGACAGGTCATGTACGATAAGCTTCTCAGCCGTGCAGGAGAAACAACGGGTTTGGATGAAGACTTAATTGACCTAGAAAAACTGTTAGACGATGACAATTCCATGCACACAGCGCCTTGAGTGAATGTAAATCTTGTTTGACTTGTAGCTGGTATACCATTATCTGTTTACCTTAATGGTAAGTCTGAACAGAATTCATCTGTCAATGTCTTAAGAAACCGATTCATCAAGTTGATCCTTTACTCATCACTTGGGTTGGGATCACAACTACAATGTCCATTGTTCTCTTTTACTTCTGATATTCAAATACTGATATTTAAAAAAAAAAAAAAAAACACTGAAAAGCCATGAAACTATTAAGTTGGAAGCAATTCCAATTGCATTGCTAATGTTAAAACATTCTCAACCATGAAGAATACAAACTGTCTGTGATATTCTCACACCATATACACTGCTCTATTTTCCTCTTATTCTGAAAAAAACAAAAGGACAGTGTGCTTAAACCATCCACTGTACATGGCAACAACCTAAGTATACATTTTTTTCACAACCCACATCACCTCACTGATATCTGCCAGCTCATTCCACAAGGTTGGAAAAATATTATAAAAAAAAAGTTGAAAAAAATTAACAAGCATAGACAAGTAAAGAAAAATGAGGTCTGAGTGATTAGAATACCTAGTCATTGTAACTCATGGAAAAACGAAACCACCTTCTCAGCTCTTGTTGTTTGCACCAACAAGGCTTTCATAAAATAAGATATACCCGTGATCTGTATTACTTGAGTACTCCTGGGCCGAACCAAAAAATGTCTGAACAGCAGATTCATCAATCATCTCCACATTTTCGTCGTCAAAAAATAACCAGTGGTTGTGGCTTTTCACCAGGCTAACGTAGTGCCCATGGTTAGGTCCACTTCCCACGTGAACAACTACAGCAAATAGAGAATACTCGGAATCTGCATCTTCAACAGTATTGCTTAGCTTCAGCTCAAGTGGAAACACAACACGGTAGGAGAGCTTCTTGTACCGGCCAAGCTGCTCAATGTACTTGAACCGCTTCAAATGGATAACCAGGATGTGAGGAGGCTTCTTTATCTTCATTCTCTTCTGGGCTTCTTGCAAACTGTGAGTAAATCAATGTCATCCATAATTATTCCTTTCTGAATGTTTATCATTAAAATGACTGTATGATATGCATCTTTGGAACCATCAAAATATTAAGACTTTACGCTTTGTATCTAGTAACAAACTATTTATGAAGAGAAAAACGTTAAATGCACCATGCAACTTTGATGTTTGAACCATTAAGAAAAATGTATAATCATAAGGCATGCATGTTTTGCATCTTCTTCTAAAAATGAATATCTCATTTAAGTGCATGACCAGAATTTACCTCTTTTGCTAACAAAACCTCAAGTTTACATATTTGGTATTGGCCGGTCAGTCTGAAAATCTTATACAGGGTTGACAGGAGTCAAGTGAAATATTTTTTGTCAATGTAAACTACTTTTACAAGATGAATCATAAACCATGTGAGAAGAAAACAAGCACTATTCAATTACAAAATAAAATACATCAAGTGATGCAAGAAAACACATATGAAGGAAATTTACCTGCAGCATTTGTCACAGAAAAATTTGTCCTCAGCATTCAATGTCTCAGTAGAACTAAAATTTTTCAAACAGCTAGTTATTGAGCTGTTCTGCTCAATATCAAGGCTCAAGTCAAAGAAAGTTTCATCTCTTGCTGTCACTGTCTCACATCGCAAGCATCTTGTCTCATTGGTAAGTATTCCCTGTCTCAAATTGCCCCATGAGATAATGAGATTCTTCCTAAAATACATGAATGCAAACACATGGAAACCCACACACATACACAAAGAGGAACTTAGATAGGAGGGAAAAAGGGTGTCAATAGATAATCAACAAATAAACTGAAAATGTATAGTATGCATTGTCAACCAAGCATTCCTTCATAAACATTGTCAACAAATAAGCCGTTGAAGAGAAGAAGATAGAGGCAGTCATCATTTCATTGTTGTTATTTATGGCTTATAAATGAAACATCATAATTGTATATAAAAGTAAAAGAAAAGCAGAAATGCATGTACCAATGATGATGCAGCCTACATACAACGAGCAAAAAAGGGGCTTAGCTATGATGCCTTGAAGCATTTCCAGATAGTAATGCTTGTACTTGATTCACTTTCTCTATCTATTAGTGCACAGATTAGATTAATTTTTCTACACAGACGATTTCAAGACCTAATACATTCCCACAATTTTTGTCCTGTGACTGAGGTTACAAGTTATGGTATCTTATGATTTGTTTTAGATATACCCAACAATTTCATCTTTATTTCACATCAAGAAAAGTAAATACAGCATAACACTAAAACTATTGATCAGAATGTAGGAATATAACTAGCAAACTCACCTGAAAATTCTTATGTACCCAGGTAACTAGAGGCTCTTTTTGAACACCATTTGCCTGAGGATTCTTTGGCCCATTTGCAATCTTTTCAGATGGTGATGAAGTTTCTGCCTCATTTTTTGCTGCTTGAGCCTCTTTCTCCAGTATGTCAACAAGTTCATTTAGTAAAAAATTCAAGAACTCATGAGCATCCTACCAAAAAAAGAAAAAAGAGAGACAAAACAGTTATTCTCTTCTGCATTCTCCATTAAAGATAATAAATAAAAGTCAATGTTTTTGTTGAAATGCCAGGAAAATACTACAACATTAAACTAATTGAAACCTTGAATCAAGCAAAAGTGATCCTTAACTTAGACGAAGTGAATGAGGTAATTGAGCCAAAAAATATAAAGCACTCTACTACCTGGTGCATATAGCTTCGGAAAAGCTCATTTTGCTTCTTCAATCTCTGTACAAAGCGCTTTGGAGCAATGACACCTGTTTTCTTCTTCTGTGAACTTATCTGAACACAAAGAACAACCAGCTGTTGGACCCAGTAGGAATCAAGTAAAAACCAAATATGTAGCACAAGTATCTACAGGATAGGGAGAAGTGGAGGAAAGATATAATATAGCTGTTAATAACCTTTGCTAAAAACAGAAAAGAATCATCTTCACAACTTTAGCTGAAATTTCGGACTCTAAGGCCAAAAACAAAAAACTTGAACAAAACATTTTGTATGCATCTAAGCAATGTCCTAAAAAATAATATTCTGCAAATATTGAAGTATCCAACCAAACCCCTTAAAAAAGAGTTAAGGAAAGAAACAGAAAAAGAGAAGCAGTTATGTTAAAGGAACTCTGGCAAAGGAGCATAAAGCAGAACATACACGGTGCATTGAAGTATAAAAGATAATACTCTACAATTATTGAAGTATCAAACCAAACCCTTTAAAAAAGAATTAAGGAAAGAAGCAGAAAAAAAAGAAGCAGTTATGAGAAAGGAACTCCAGAAAAAGGAACATAAAGCAGAACTTACACACTGCATAGAATATGATAGGATTTACAGATAAAAATGATTTATCTAATGTTAAAAGAGACTTTAAAAAAAAAAATGCACACATCATTCCTTCTTATATAAAGCCAGTTCCACATGCAAATGTGATAAAAGACTTATAGTAGTAAGCCATTTAACAACAATAGTAATATTTATTTATGATCACATCGTGTCAAAAGGTTGCATAGGAACAATTTTCATCACGTCATGAAGATGATATCTTGAGTTTCATACTTCTAACTCATTGCACATGGGCTCCTGGCATGTCTAACAATAAAAGAAAAAAACTATTACATGAATCACTTCATAGGACCATTCTTGGAAATCAAGGTCAAGACTAGAACAAGGCATTGCAGCTTATGCACATTGTTATGGTAAAAAAGAAAAGAAAAACTAATGATGATATTTGGTTTGAACATCATTTGAAAAGAAATGCTTTGACTTTTCAGAAAAAAGATAATAAATTGCAATACAACTAGCTTAGTATAAGATAAACTACCACCAACGCAGAAAAAACAATCTACTCTAAAGAACTAGTGGTTGCTCATCAAAGATAGAGGAGGACTACCCAATAACGCTACACTTCTAGTGGAGCTATTACCTGTGTAAACAGATCAGCCAAGCATGTCAAAAGATTATCTTCAGCGTCAGCACCATTTTTATTACTTGAATAATATTCTAGCAGCTGTTCACGAAATGGGACACAAAAATAAAGTGCCTGAAAATTTTGAGAAAATGAAATGTGACTATTAGGATTGTTGAAGCTGAGAGGGCATTGTTGCCCTACAATTTTAAACAAAAAATCCAACACTCAATATGTTAACATAAAAACTATTCAGACTTCCATATCCTTCCCAAATGACCATACATGTGCTAATCATGTGAAATTTGTTACAAATCAAGGAATAAAATAGAGTATCAGCAAAGATCTCAGAGTCCCAACGTGCAAATGAAAAAAAATTAATAGGAACAAAAGAGCCTGGCAATGAGTACATAGCACTTAACCACTACAGTAGCATTCACTCAGAAACAACTGTTCAAACAATTCAGATGTTGTGTAATCTAAGTCAACCAATCAACGCCACATGAAACTTCAAAATACAAAAGCGATCATACCATGCATAAACTAATCTAACCAAATAAATTTCTAATATTTCACATAACTGACCTTCACAAACAAAGAAACAAAGCAATAAGGATGAAAGATGAAATGTAAATTACCTTAATAGTAATGATGAATTGGATAATAATTTATTTATCACCAACAACATCCAACCCTAGACTACTTTCCTTTTATAATATTAGTTGCCATCTATCGTGGCCAATATCTGGTCTACACCATCTCAGCAAGCATATCTAAAATCTAAACCTTCTAATTTCAATCTAAATTGTGACAACCACGCTGCCTGAATGCAGCACAGCATGCAATTACCAGAGAAATGCACTGCTAAACATGAAAAAGATAGAATCAAAACTAACTAATTCGCTTCACGGTTTTCCCAAATTTACTTACTTTACTGCTATCAGTGGGTCAAATGAACACATTATCAAAACATTAACAAGGGATTACCAGATAAATGCTACAGCAATCAAAAAGTACAAACCTTGAATAATTGCAAACAAAACAATAAGAAACATGTACCACAATAGATTTGCATAACAAATCGTTCAAAGCTTAAAATTCAAAATCAATCTAGTTCAAAATATTAGAATTAATATAAACTATCAAATTCAACATTATTTAAAAAAGAAAAAGAAAGATAAATCGAATTAGATTCAAATTTGAATTCTTATTAGAAAAAAGGAGAATAGAAAAAAAAAAAAAAAAAAAGAAGAAAAACCTGCAAAACGCTGTTACAATAACAAGTGTTGCCAAAGTTTTCAAGGCCAAAATATCGTTCGCCTTCAGGGAACTGGTCACCCAAAGCTTTCTCGAGTTTCGAACCTGCCGCGCCCATTTATAAATTAACTTTGTCTACAACTCGAACTCAGATCTTCTTACGACCGATTCAACTCAGCGATTCTATCTCTCCATTCACGATTGGCTCTATCTCGCTCTCTTCTTCCGTTTGATTTGAATTTGGCTTAGGGTTTGTTTGGCGGAAGGGAGGAAAAAATTAATTTGTTTTTTGTTTTTCTATTTCCCGTTGGGGCGGTGAAACTGAGCCAAAGGAAATGAGGGTTTGTTTTTGTTCTGTGTTGGGAGAGACGAACGGAAATAAAGAAGGAAAAAAAAATGGTGGTATAAAACATAAAAAAAATTAATTAATTAATAAATTATAGTACCAAAAGGTATGGGAAAAAATTAACTTATCAAAAAAATTTAAATAAAAATAAAATACTATTGACGACGCTTTCTTATTTGCGATTGCCAGTGCCACTCAAGGTCACGTGATGCCAAGCTGTAAGATGAAGTGTATGGGATTTTGTATATTTCCTTCAAAAGGGAAAATCTTAAATCATATTTTAAATTATGTTAAAATTCAACGAGTATGATTGTATAATTATATTTCAATTAATTAATTAATTATTCAATTAATATAATTTGATTATAATATAATAATTTATTATCAAATTAATTATATAAATGTAAGATTCAATTATGATATAATTTTTAAAAATTTTTTAAAAAATATAAATAAATTGAAATAAATTTTCATTAATGCTATGTAAAGAAGCCTCAGTCCTTTGTGATCCTACACGTAAAAAATTTACTTAAAAATAATTTTTGAATTCTGACATGTGCTTTAAATAAAAAAAAAATTATTATTAGTTATTGAATTGAATGTTTGTTGGTTAAAAAATAAATTTTCTTATTTTAAAATCATTGATATGTTAGCTAGGCTTAGTTCCATTTACATCATCATTCCTCTTTTTTAAAATTATTTTCTGACTAGTCATGCAATAAGAAATAATAATCATTTTTCATTTTTTTAAAGCACTATATACATATATATATATATATTTGAAATGTATAAACTATATTTTTTAAAATTATAAATACAAAAAGTTTTAAAAGTATTATATCATTGACAAAAAAATAAATATTATATTTATATACAATAAATATTAATAAATAATCTATTAACAAACTAAAATATAATTAAATAATCAAATCTACAATTATAGCACTTTAAAAATATATTTTTTTAAAAAAATTTATGATTAAACGAAAATTTCGTTGGTCAATATACATTTTATACTTATTAATTAATATATCTGACAATATTGGATTGGGAATTAAATACATGTGAGACAACCAATCAAATTTAAAACCTATCAGTTGTACAATCTAAACCTTCTATTGTCATCTTCTTAAATAAAAATTTGGCTTGAATTTTCTATATGATGATTCAAGACTTAAGAATTAAGTTTTGTTTTTGGATTTTTCATTAAAAAGAAAAAAAAAAACTTTTGTTTTGGATTTGACCAAAGAATAAAGAATTTTTTTTACAATTAGTTATCTATCATTGCTAATCAACCAAAAAACAATAGAATAGTCAATAAATAATTTCATGGCTTTAATATATTTGATAAAAAAATATTGTGATATATTAATAAAATATTAAATTTTTAATTTTTGATAATTTTCAATGTCAAAGGTATTATCTTTAATAATAATATTAATGAGTGTTATTAAGATATTTATTAATAAAACCTACCTATATAATAACTTTATAGCAAGTGCCCTAATATTTAAGTCAATAGTTTTTATTTTCATTTATGCGTGATAAAATAAGAAGATAAAAATATTATGCAATTTGTTGGAATTTTTCATCAATTGAAAATAATTAATTAATGCCTTTTTGATCACCAGCAAAAACTACTGGCATTATTGTTGTGATGGCGGTGGCCAACGGCAATGGCAGGCAAAGTCCATTGGCCCGTGTATCCCCCAACCTTTTATATTCTGTTGACTTTCATAATGGTGATGAATGAGCATTGAATTTAATTTTCTTCTTACAATTTTTATTTTTATCTTTTTCCCTATCATTAGCTAAGAAAAAATGGTACTCTAACATCTTTATAAAGGAGAGAAGTAGCTTGGTTAGGAAAGGATATTGAAAAATGTTTATCACATTTTAATTTTCTTTTGTTTAGTACGTCTAAGTATTTGTTAGCATATGGAAATGTAGAATTTGAATTCTAAGCTAAGTTAGAAATTGAAAAGAAAATTGTAATTCACTCAGTTTCAAATGTGAAATTTCTTTGTATGTCATCAAGAACTTTTTTATTTTTAATAACAAAAATTCTTTTGATAAATCTCAAGAAAATTAGTGAGGAGATGTGAATGTACATTAATATTTATAAATTATTTGAATTTAATTAGGATAAAATTTAAATTTAATTTGATTATTATCATTATAAATTGTTTTGTTTTTAATGAGGAGGAATTCTTTAATAAACCTCAAAAAAACTAGTATAAGAATGTAAATGATACATTAATATTTATAAGTTATTTAAATTTAATTTGAATAAAATTTAAATTCAGTTTAATTATTGTTAAATCGAGTTTAAGGTCAAGCAATTTAACTTATCAAACAAGTCATGTTCGAGTATTTTAATGTGCATATCAAGTAATTTGTGAGTCTAATTAAACTTTTAAATTTTATTATGTTTTTATTATTTTATCATTTTATATATACATATATATTAATTCGAGCTCAAACTCGAATTTAAAGGCATAATCAAATTTAAAATTGAGTATAAGAATCAAGTTTATTTTTATTAAATGAAGTTAATTAAGAGAGTTTTAATAGTTAGATTTTTATCTTAATTTGAATTTATGTTTAAAAATTAAAACTCGATTGAGTTTAAGATAAATTTTAAGTAACAAATTTCGAATCAAATTTAAATAACGTATGAATCTAATTAAACTTTTAAATTTGAATATATTTTTATTATTTTAGTTAAAAATTTATTATTTTACTTTTATTTATCAAATTGAGCTCGAATTTAAATTTAAACATATAATTAAATTTGAAATTAAGTTCATTTTTATTAAATAAATTTAATTAAATAAATTTGAATAATTTAACTTTTATCTCAAATTAAATTTATATTTAAAAATTAAAATTTGATCGAACTTGAGATGAAATTTAAATAAAACTTGAATTTTTTACTGTAACAATTTAGCTTGACTCGATTTTACCATCAAACATAGCATAGAAATCCATCGTCGTGACATCATAAAATTGCAGAAAAAATTTTAGTAACAAGAACTTATATTAACTCTAATTGTTATTTATGTCGTAAAAATTAACTACAAATATAGAAGAGAATGTGGTGGTTCATGTGTAAGTGTGACATTCTATATTATCAAAAGGTTGGATGAAAAAGTGATAATTACATGAAGGATATAAGAACACATTTAACTTTGGATTTAAATAATGTCCACCATGAATGTTTGAATTTTGGATTTAAGTAGTCTCGGAAATTATTTCAGTCCCGTTTCAAATTGAATCCAGACATTGACTAAAAAAAAAATGCCTTATCTATTTTTATTAATGGAAAAAACGATATAAAAAAAAATTGCCTTATCTAGAGTCCACGGTGAAGTTCTAAGCTAGGGTGGAAGCGAGCTTAGGGCAAAGAAGCCAAGAAGATAAAGCTGAAGATAAAGAAGCAAAGATGTTTGGCCTCTCAATTGCTTCCCTAACAACCGTTACTTTCCCTCCGAAACCCATATCTTCAATCGCGAAAACTACCTTTACTGGCTTTAGAATCCATCAGTTTTGTCCCCAACGGTTGCCTTCTCAGACGACGTCGTTTCGAAAACCATCGTCGTCGGTGGTAATGCTGGCTAAGAGAGAAGAAGAAATGAGGGAAATAAGAGCCAAAACGACTGAGGAAATCAACGACGAAGTGGTTGAGTTAAAAGGAGAGCTTTTCATGCTTCGTCTTCAGAGGTCGGTTCGTAATGAGTTCAAGTCTAGCGAGTTTCGCCGCATGCGCAAGAGGGTATTCTTTTTCCCACTAAATTTTGTTGTTTTCTTCTTCTGACAATTGAATTAGATTTCAAATGTGGTTTCAGAGTCTGGGTTTACTATAGTTTTATTTTAAACCATAGAGAAGGAAACGAAGGTATATTTGAATTCCCATAGAGGTCGAATTTCACAAGTTTCTATAGATACGGGATGGGGAACTTTGCTTAGATAAAAAATGTCAATGTTAATTGTGCTTCAGGTTGCCAAAATGCCACGGAGAATGTATCCATATTTTGTTTAAGTGATAATCAACAAAATATAATCAGTAAACATAAAAAATTCTATGGGATGAATGCATGCATTTGCCTTCAAGTTTGAACCAAAGAAGCTTAACAGAAAGTAGGGTACAGTAAACTTTATGTGTTATTAGTAGCATAACCATGATCAATTTATCTTTTTGGTTATGCATATAAGTGTGTATGTGTGTGGATTCACTCATTATCATTATCCTTTTTGTTTTTACATTTGGTTGGTTACAAAGCCTGTCATGTTTTATTTAGTAGGTTGAATAGTCCAAAGAATCTGTTTTCTTTTTCCTCTCAAAATTTGGGTGGCTTTCTTTTGCTCAAGTTATATATGAAACCAATGTTGTTATTGGCCAAATTACTCTTATGAGATTAAGAATGGAGGTTAGGATGTAGGGCTTGGGAGGAGAAGGGGTGTTAAAGCCTTTTATGTGACAGGTGGAAATGTTCTATTATTCATTTGAAACCATGCCTCGTTGGAAAGTGGGTTGTGGGCTGTACAAGTGATGGCTTTTGTAGCGTGTTTTTGATGAATTCGTTGCGTCTACCTGGTTTTCCACTTTTTTTTTTCTGTAATTATTGTTTTCTGTCTAATTGGATTCATTCCAATGTCAAGAGAGTAAGTGATGTAGGACAAATTCCCCAGGATGACAATATCCAGCAATTCTCAATATCAAAGTTGTTCAATAATGGACAATCCAACCTCCAAACTTAATAAAACCTATATATATATATATATAGCTTTATAACCCTGGTCTTAAGCCCATGGGGAAAATAAAATCCACCTAACCCAAATAAATACTAATGAAAATAAAGTTAACAAACTAGTCTACTAATAAATAAATCCTAGTTCCTAAATTTACATGTAGAATAAACATTCTTCCAAAACTTGGAAGACTGTTCTTCATCAGTAACAGGTTGGCCAGATGGAACTGTATAAAAGGACCTTATTTCCTGAGTTTCCATAGGATATGGTCTTAAGTGGAGGAAATTGTTGCAATATAATCTGTATGGCTAGCTGACCCTGCATAATGGGAAAATTTGGTTGTCATCAATGGTGGATTAAAATTTGTGGCTTTATTTGGATTATGGTCAAATTTAACTGCTTTTTGAGGTGATCCTTAGTGCACTGCAATGTGTATTGGGTAGATACAGTTGATAACTTGATGGACTGTTATCTTTGCCAGATATTTGGATTATGGTTAAATTTAACTGCTTTTTGAAGTGATCTTTAGTGCACTACAATGTGTGTTGGGTAGATACAGTTGATAACTTGATGGACTGTTATCTTTGCCAGATATTTGGATTATGCCATTTCCTTGGTATGGCCTGCCTCAGACTTTTCAGGCTTAAAGAGAATATGTCTAAAAATAAGTGGAAACAGAGATTAGGAAATAGTAGACACTTCTCCAATCAATTATCAAGATTATTGTTTGGTAAAGTCGAAGCAGTATTTGGAGTTAATGACAAAGACCCTTTGCCATTGTTTTTTATTGATATACTTAATATAGTTTAAACAAAATGGTATTATCATTTGCATTGTGTGACAACAGCTGTGAGGGTAAAGCAAAACCATATAAAGATAACCTTTAAACTCCTTAAATTATATGATGCAGAAATATGACAGTTACCTGAATTGTCTGCCTCAGCTTTATGTTACCCAAAATGCTGATATACGAGTAGTAGCCATTTAGGTGTGATCTGGTTTCACTTATGGGTAGTTGCAAGAGGATAGAGGCTAAAATGAAGTCATTTAAGCATGGCTAAGAAATAAGAATTGGTGTGTGGTAGGAGGAAGGATGTATTTCAATTTTAAGTGCTCTGATGAAACAGAAATCAGTCTGTAGACCTGATATTGGCAAGATATGCATCTGCTGGCTGTTGTTGAGCATACTGCCCTTTGTTTGCATGTTTATCTTTTTATGTTTTGGTTGTGGCAGAGAGGGGGTTGTTATAGGATTTCTTTTACTGTTAAAAGTGCTTGTAGCATACCAATTTGAAAAGGTATTTAAAAGGGGTTAATTCTAATCATTTTACACATATTATTTGACCATTCAGTATAATTCTTCATGGTCCCAATATATTTGCTGAATTGAATTAAGGACAATATATATGGATTTTGCATACTGTGATCCCAATTCTATGGTTACATTTGCAATCCGAAAGAGACAAGAAAGGCAGATAATTGATGATGCTTGTCTTGGGACATTCTAAAGCCACACCTGGAAACTTTCTTATACCTGTACTCCTTCTGATCTTAAAATTTCATGGTTACGTTTTTGACCCTATACTTGTTCTGGAAATCAACCTTTAATTTTCTTCAATTTACGAGGCTAATGTCTCAGTTCCTTGCACATGTTATTGGGATCATTTGAGTTTTTTTGTTTGTTTTTTTGCTTTTAATGTTTTATTATCTGAGGCACTAAATTACGGCTTGAACTTTAGTCATATGTTATTTATCTCCTTTCTAAAGATTAACGGTGGTTGTACCATGTGTTTAAGCTTTGAATTCAGTATTATTATAATGATGAAAGTGTTCTCCTCGATAGATTGCTCGCATGCTTACTGTTAAACGGGAAAGAGAGATCGAGGAGGGCATCAACAAGCGATTGTCAAGAAAGTTTGATCGGCAATGGAAGAAAAGCATTGTTGTAAAGCCACCCCCATCTTTGAAGAAGTTGCGAGAGCAAGAGGCAGCTGAAGAAGCTGAGAAATCTGCTTGAGCTACTCGCGATACTTCAATTGTTCATGGCTTGCGAAGGGCTCTTTAAATTGCTGCATTTTCTATTTTTTACAACATTTTGTGCATAATGTTGTTGAAGCTAGGTGTGTTTTACAATATTTTTGGTTTACCTAAGATTATTGATTGTCCTACGTCTTCTTTATCTCCTGGGAAAGCACTTGACAAATTCAATTTTACCAATTCTGATTGTTGCTAAAGCCTCATTTTTAACAAACAAATGCCCTCAAAGGGCGGCAAAATTTCATCGTGGAAACGGCGTCGTTTCCTTCAACTAGATCTCTCGACTCTCTGCGGCCTTTTTCTTGCCGTTTCACATTTGCTTGCAATTAAAAAAAAAAAAAACCTCGAAATCACCATGGAAGAAGGGCCAGAACCCAATCTCCCAACCAAAACCCTAGGCCTCAACGCCGATTTACAGAAAAAGCACCAAGCCATGCTCGATCGCCTCTCCAATCGCCACCAAGCTCGTTTAGATAACTCGCTGGCTCGCCGATCTGACTCAGGCAACTCCTCCGAGTCCACCTCCTCTTTTCTCTCCCGCTTCTCCGACTCCAAGCAATCCATCGACTCCCAACTCGCCGACTCCCGTCTCATTGCTCAATCCGATCCATCTCGCCTCAAATCTCATTTCGCCAATCTCTCCTCCTCCATCTCGGACCTCGAAATACTCGTCGCCGAGAACTCTTACTTCCTTCCTTCTTATGAAGTCCGCTCTTCTCTCAAAACCATCTCCGATTTAAAGCAAAATCTCGAGACTTTGAACTCCGAATTGATCCCAAAAAAGAAATTTTCCTTCAAAAACAAAGCCACAACAAAAAAGGAACCCATTAAAGAGCCCGAACCCTTAAAATACGACACCGTTTCATTATCCAATTTCAAAATCCCTGATTCCCCCGGGTTTAGAAATAAAACAAACGAAACCCTAGTGAAGAAATTCAAGGGGACGGATATTGGAGAATTTACGCTATCAGATCTCGATTCTTGCGAAGTAAGATTAACCGGTTGCTGCAATGCGGTTTTTATGAACAGATTGAAGAATTGCAAGGTTTATTTGGGACCAGTGATCGGGTCAATTCTGATAGAGGAAGTGGAAGGGTGTGTTTTCGTATTGGCTTCTCATCAGATAAGGATTCATCTGGCAAAAAAGTGTGATTTTTATTTGAGAGTGAGGAGTAGGCCGATAATTGAGGACAGCAATGTTGTGAGATTCGCGCCGTATTGCTTGGATTATGAAGGTATTGAGATGGATTTACAGAATGCAGGGTTAAGTGAAGAAACGGGGAATTGGGCGAATGTGGATGATTTTAAGTGGTTGCGAGCTGTGCAGTCGCCAAATTGGTGTGTTCTGCCGAAAAATGAGAGGGTCGGAAAGGTTCGGGTTGAGGATTTTGAAAGCGGAATTGAAGGTAGTTAAAGATTGTTTTTGTAATGAGGGTCTTTGAATTATTTGAGTTCTTATTGTCATGTTTAAATTGATGCTTGTTATCTCACTTTTTTGAAATGGAATTCGAAATGAAAGTGTCAAAGGAACATTTTTATTGTGCTGTTTGTTTGTTTCTTCTTCTTTTCTGTTGTTAATTACAAGCTTTTGTATTAGCTTTGTTAGACTCGTGGAAAATGGAAGATGAAAATTAATAAACTCATGGTAATCTTTATGTTCCTGCTTTCTGTAATTTCTGGTTACATTTGTACCTGCACTTGAGGTTATTACTTGTATGATTAGGACTAGTTTTGCATGGCATTTTGGAGATCTGAAGAATCTTTTATAGTATATGTTTTGCATTGAACCCTGATTAAAAACTTGAACAGATTGGTTTATCGAACTTTAGGTGAATGATTGGTTTATTTGTTCTTTGTCCCACTAAATTTCCATAAATTTTCAACCATTTTCCTCACAATGTGCAATATATACATAGTGGAATTTGGAGGTAGCAATTAAAGGTAAATGGAGATTAGATGAGGCAATCATTAAAATGATGATGGCTTTTGGGTGTGGTTGGATTGAGCTGAAATATGTTGCCAACTTCTTTGGCTCCATTGATTCTTTCTGGAGCTTGCTGCTGGAATTTTAAGCTTCTCCTTTTATCTTTTTTTGTGGAATGAATTGTCGGTCTATTTCAAGGACTTGTTTAAGGTTAAGGTTAGGTTTGAATTCCGTCACACTTTTGGTGTGGAGCAATTGAGTTACCACCAGTTGAATTCAAATATCAATTCTAATGAGGTCCATAAATTTTTCATTAAATTTTTTTTTCAATCATAGCCATTGTAATTTTTTTTTTTCAATCGCAGTTATATTAATTTTTATTACTATTTTTAATTTTATCAGAGTTAATTTCACTGTCCGTTCAAGCAGAGCCTAAGTAAGTGTTTGTCGTCATGTGTTTAAGTAGACCTGGTTGGGTGCCCTTGAATTTATTAAGCTTCACTGGGTGTCGGAGCCAAGGGTTTGAAAACACGTAAACTATTTGTTTATCTAGATAGAGCCAGAGACATTTTGGTTTCCATAGGGGGTTGAAACAAAAATATCCCAAAATTCCATCCAAACAATGTTTTCATGAGTTATCTCCGTTGTCAATTGAATTTGCTCCAAGTGTCAGATGACTATTACCCTTTCTCTTTAAAACAGTTTATTAGGACGTGCAGTGTAAACAATTTTTTTTATAACCAAAGTGAAATATCTTACTTATTCTCTCTTAAAGTGCTTGGCATGACAAGCACCTTGCCTACTCTTCCACCTCCCTCCAAATGCTTGGCGTGAGTCAAACAATCCAAAGCTTGCTTTGATATTCAAAACCAGCTTATCAAGGTCTATAGTGTCAACATATTTTTTATATCCCAATGACACTCATTTTACATCGATGTGAGATTGAAATATTTTATATATTCTCTTTTGGAGAGCTTGACATTCACCCGGTTTTTTTTTTTTTTTTTTGAGTGCTTGCCGCTGACACAAGAACCAGCATTGCTCATAGAGAGATCGCACGTATTATGACCCTTTATCGCATGTCTTTGATTTAGTTGGTAGATTTATGGAAATGGCGCTTCGTTTTCGACTGGGAAATTGGCATGGCATATTGCCCACTAACTATTTGTCTATTGCTCCTTTTGAGATCCATTGTAAAGATTAGGCACTTTTACGCTATTCCTTGGAGCAGGTAACTCTTCTGCTTGACTTGTCCGCCAATCTTATAGCTAGGCTGTGGATCATTTGGCCACCATGTGATCTCATGCAACCAAAAGATTAATGCATTTTTGACTTTATGGTCGCTTCACAATTTGTTTTTGGTTGAAGAAAATCCACGGTGAATAAATTATTCAATTTTTTAAATAAGAGTAAAATACGTCGTATCCAACAACATAAAAATAATGATTGTAGATTATACATTTGAGATAATTTAATAAGAGTTTATTGATTAGATTCAAATTTAAAATTTTTTGTTATAGAGAATAATCCATGTCAATTGAGTCAATTGCGTCTTAAAATTCTTACTATTGTCAGCCAAATTAAATAATTGGATGTTTGAAAATCCAGGGTTCCTCTCCTTAAATTATACTAATTGATTATGGTTTTCTGGAAGGCTATATAAAAGATTCTTTAAAGGAACTATCAAGTCATTGAAGCTAATATGCCGATGCCAGTATGAAACCCAGTATTCTGTCAAATGTTATTGTGATTTTTACTTCGAACATTGTCATGATCGATTGGCAATAGCACTTAAAAGCCTTCTCGCTTTGACCGGACACTTAATTCAAGTCTTTCATTTAAATTCTGCATGAGTCATCAACTCCTGCCTAAAAAACTAGTCCTCATAAAGTACGATTCTGAGCAGGGCACCAGCACTTTCCAGTTAGTGATCAGCTTTTATTTTAATAGGAATTTCTTTTGGCCATTTTTTAAAAACCTGATTCAACCCATTTTAGGTTAATTTCTGCTTCAAATCATTTTTGTAAAACTGGGGTCCTGCTGTTGGTCTTTACAGGCTGAACTGGTTCCTTGATCTGTTGCTCAGCACAAGATGTCAAACAGAAGGGGAACAGACCGAAGCTGGTATAGGTGTCCGCATCGTAGCCTCGCTTTCTGATTTAGTGCACAGAAAAATCATATGCTTCCACACCAACTCCCACCATGTGATCTGCATGCACTTTTTTTCAGCTTTGACATGATTTATAATACTTATCTGTTAATAAACAGATGTTAATGATGCTGTTCCTTTTATCTCCCACTGATCCAACCATGTGACCTGCTTTTTTTTTTTTTTTGGATATACATGTGACCTGCTTTTGCATGCACCGCTAATTATCTCAACTTTTGACGAGACTCTCTTGTACTTAATTTATCCTAGCTGCTCAGATTTCATGAACCAACCTCTCTGACTCTCTTAGTTTTCAAGTAGTCCCTGCTTGACAAGATATTTATATGCCACTTTTACAGGTTTCTCATATAATTAGTTTCAATTTCTTCCATCTTATTGCCTTATGCTTACCCAAATTTAAGGTGGATAGGAGACAGTTTTGCAGACTAATTTCTAAGGTATGTTTTGAATTTTCTTTCATTTTGTTGCGGTTCAACCATTGAATTATTTGTCAAGAATCAGCTTAATGCACTATAATATCTAGTTCTAGCTTAGTTTTTGTATACTTGGACAAGTAATTCTTATGATGAAATGTCACTAAATCAAGATACAAATTTGTCAGTAACAATGAAGAGGGGCTCATAATGTCAAATGCATTAACTTATTTTCTTCTTGATTGTCAGATACTTGCATGAGTTTTTCATATTATCTTTGATATTCTGTAAAATTGAACTATGAATATTAATTTCCATCTAGAAAAAAAGAAGATGCAAAATTCGAGATCAATAACATCAAAATAATGAGATCTATTCTTTTTTTCTTTATTAATGAAACATATCATATTAGCACCAACATTTGATTGTACAATACATGTGTTTATGTAATGCACTTGCTTAAAAAACTTGCATAAGCCCAACATTTTCTCTCATTCTCATTTTTACTTCCTGTATGCTAGGTTTTAGGACCTAGCTTAGTGTCAATCACTAATAAAATTTGGGTGTGGGCCATGAGTCTCTAATTAGCTAGTCCATTGGAGGGAGACCAATAAAGTAATTAAGATTCCTTTGGTTGATGTTTTTATTTTATTTTTTGTTATTCATTCTTTGTTTTTAGTTTTTATTTTTTGTTTTTCACTTTTCTTTTATAAAAGTAAAAAATAAATTATAAAAAGTAATAATCAAAGGAAGTCTAAATTAAACAAGTTTAATTACATCTAACCTTTTCTATTTATAAAAACTGGGTCCAAGATGAAATGACTTAAACCAAGACTTCTTCTTTAAACATAAGTTCTAATTATCAAAAATAATGAGGAAAATTTTACTACAAAAAGAAACTAATAATAAAGGCTTTGAAATTATCTTCATCATTTTCAATAGCTATGATGATATAAACACAAATTTAAGATTACACATGCTTATTTCTAGCTAAATCATTTATCAAATAAGTAAAATCTTACTCTCTAGGAACATGAAGCTATTAAATTAGTAGGTACCAATACTATCTCCAAGTATAACTTAATAGAGTTCTGAAATTATACATGGATTATTAAATTAGTTCTATGTAATTCTACGGTTTAGAAAGTGGATCAAAAAATCAATTTAGCTGAAACATATTCGTTTTCTTTTAAAGGAATATTTTATAATTCTTTTAAAAATTAAGAACCCATATACTTGTGTACTAGCAGTACAGGAGCAAAATTGCATTCTTCCATATATTCTAAAGCTTTTCCCAACAAAAAGAGATGCATTTTGGAATATCTAGGAGAACACAGTCTTATAATTCCTAGAACAATGAAAAAAATATTTTGTCTGATTACTATTGCAACTGTCTCTTTACAGAAGCTAAAAGTCTTCCTGGAATATAGCTTGTTTTACTCATTTTTTTGTCTTTTCCAATAATTTGTTCAAAGAGCACTCTATCAATATTATAGTTTTAATACTCGAAAATCTAAATCATCGAAGTTGCTAAGTCTGGCAGCTGGCTAGTTCCAGTTCTGTATCTTTGGCTTTGGATATTGATATTATACCATAATTTCTTTTGTTTAGATATTTTTTTTTTTTTTTTTTTTTTTGCACATTAAGTGGCCTGCTTCTAACATTGCATATTTAAACATGATTTTCTGACTGAACATAAGGATCTTCTGGGAGTATGAAATCTACACCTAATTGATTTCCCACGTAATGGTTGCTAAAGAAACATTCTGGGAAAGTATTGTTTATAAATACAGTGCAATCAAGCAACATGGTTAAAGTTATTCTTTTGCTGAATATGTTTGCAGTTATGTAAATCTAGGTTATGAATAGATTTTACAAAGATTAAGATAAAACGAGTGGGTGCATGATTAAGCAGAGAATAATTACTATACACTTTATTGGTGTTTTTTTCTTTCAATTTTCATTTCATAATTTTATGTATGGTTTATGAAGGGAATATGTATAGTATTTTTAATTACTTGGTTAATTAGATACAAGATGACAATTTACAGCTGTACCAAACAATTAATATGAAATGGACGAGATTGATGCCTCATAAGTAATTAGAATTACTGTTCTGTGATGATAGTATTATATCAATCTTATTTTATATTTTGAACATGAATTTCATTAATGATTATATTTCTGAGTGTAAACTTGGACCAATGTCCCCCATAATCATGGTCATGAATTTAAACTTACTAGTAAACTTTAAAACTTTAACTTTTTGAAAACATATCATCTTTTGATATGCTTGGTGTATGGTCTTCTGATTGTCTATGAAATTTCGCTTCTTTGGTTAATTTACCTTGGGTTTCTGAGGAAGGGCTATATATTAGCCTAATAGCTTCTTTGTGCTATGATTGTTTGGCTACCTTGTAAATATGATATTTCAATGAAATCCTTGCCTTTAGAAAAGGAAAAGGTAAACAAACTGATACATTCTTCAATTCTTTAACAAGCTAAACCCCATTTTTCCCCCTAACTTTGTTAAAACCTTGGTTTTAGATTAATGCCTGTAGGCTGTAACAACTTACTATCAATACGTATAAGTATATAGCTTTTCTCCAAAAAAAATCATATACATATTGATTAATGTTACTATACTGTTGAATTATGCTCAACTTGTTTTGTTGTTGTTTTACCTGCACACACACACATTTATATAAAACAAAAATTTTAGACGCTTACTTATAGAGTTCCTCTTTCTATGAGGTGGGGTAAATTCCTTAGCACTGTAAGGTGTATTAATTAAACTTGCCTGCTTGTTTTTGCTGCTGCTTCCCCATACTAACACATACGGCAAGTAGCAATTAATCTGTTTACAAGTTTTCTGATATATACTTGAATGCTATCTTCTTACTAATTGATCAGCTAGTGGAAAATTCAAATTAGCAACAAATTTAGGTTAATCTTGCAAGTTGGTATTTTTATATGTGTTTCTATGACATGTACTAACCAACTTTTACTCTCACTTTCTTTCACTTTCCTTAGCAGTGAATATGATGTCATTGTCTGTGAGGGTTAAGCCAACAAATAATACATGGTAGTTGATGGCTAACAATATAAAGATCCCATTTGTTCCAAAAAATTGTCAGGTATGCTTTGTCATAAATATTTGTCACATTATTATAACATTTTATAGGCATCACTGCATCTAGATCAATTCATAATTACTTTATTTACTCCTAATCCTATATTGATAGGCATAACGGTTGAGAAAACGATATTCAATGGTTGCAATCAAAATAAGGAGTAATCAAGAAGCTTTAAAATTTTTTATTAAAACTATGGTTCAATGACCCCTAAGTTCCAGTGTCATTTCAGAAGAAATCATATAGTCTAGTAGGCGTTTTTCATATGGTAATACAAAAGCCTTATATATTATAGAGTGGAAACTGTGAGTACACTTGTGTCAAGGCCAATAGGATGCAATGCATGAACGTCTTAGGGAAAGTGAACCTTTCTACACGTAATTGTCATTGAAATGGTTAAGATATGATGAAATTAGCATAGATTTTGAGACCCCACTTCAATTTTTTTTTTCTGCATTCTATTAGGGTTGTTGGGCTATGAATAGTTGAAAAGGGTGAAGTTGGTGTGCCATGTACGCTCACAAATACGATTCACGTGTAGTGGACTTAATAGAAGTATTTCTTATTAACTGTTTATTATGACCACTCTATTGCAATTGTTTTAATTGTTTAATAGAACACTGAATTAACAATGCTGAGATATGTCAATTTTCTATGAGGCTTTTACCGCAGGGATGAAAGTGCACTGCAATTTTCATTGACGTTATGTGTTATTTGCTTTGACCTACAGATCATAATCAGGATCAGGATCAGGATCATTGATTATTATCAATTTATCATAGGAAGTTCAGAAAAGGTGAAGATGATGAAAGATTCTGGACGGACCTCCATGGCAGATTGCAATGAATTAGTTCCACAAAGTTATTTGAATCTCAGGTGCGTTGTCTGAGTCAACCTTCATATGTTCATACTCGACATCATTTCATTTGCTAGCATATTAAAATTAAAATAAACTAAGATGACAAAAGAGGAGTTGAAAGAAAGATTGTTGTCGCTAATGATTTGAAAATAAATCCAGTTTAAAGAATTTACATGTTCTCCATCTCTAGTAAGTGCTTAAAATTGATCTGTGCATTTAATGTTTGCTTAAAAACAAGTATTTATGGGTTTTTTTTTTTTTTTTTCCTTTTCTGCATGGAGATGGAAGGACACAAAACCATATACGTGGCAAAGGAAGTGTAGAAAGTCCGAGTTTAGATGTATTGGGTAGAAACTTAACTGGGGAAGCAAATCAGTTGTTTAACTGACCCTACAACTATGATTTTTTTCTAATGATAAATAATAATAAGCCGTTTAGGTGACATCACTTACTCTCTAAATTCTTTATTTGAAACCTGCTTCTTTTTTTTTGAGAGGGAGGCTGGTCCACCCGACAAGGAACCCGAGTTGAAGAAGTTATCTCTCTCTTTCCCTCTAAACAAAAATTTAGCTAGTTTTCTTGATGAAGGTGTTCATCTGTTTTACCCTTTCGCTGAACAAAAATCTTGGTTTTATTATGGGTAAAACTTGTGCCAACAGAAAAATGAGGTCAGTGAAGGAGAAAAGAAAAAGAGAGAGACAGGACATGGTGTTCTTCCAATTCTCGTTGTTGTTAGTTTGACTCTTGGTGGCCATTGATGTGATGCTTTATAACGAGTTTAGGTTGGAAATAGTTAACTTATCTGTAAGAAAATAGTGATTTTGGACAAAAAGGACCCTGAGTTATAAGTCTATACACCCACAGCAGCCATCAATTGTTAACAACATCTTCAAAAGTATATATAGATATGATTTATTTTAGGTTGAGTATATATATATACACACATGGCTAGATCAGAAGAATTAATTTTATAGCTGCTTTTTCCTGTTGGTGTCATTTTGTTTCTTGTTTTTCAAAATTCTGTGTAATATTATGCTTTTCATAGGGACTATAGTTTCTTCATCAGTTTCATTATATGAATTTCCATGATTTACTTTTTTCATTCTATATTTAATATGTATCACCATTGACTTGCATGCTTTCTTCCATTAGTGCTATTTCTGTCATGGAAATAAATGAATATTTTAGAATTGTAATCCAGTGACAATGATAGTTTATTATAGGCACGACAGCTAAGGGAAGAGTAGAGCTTTCTTTCTCTGCTTAAAGATTGAGAAATATATATGCTTTAGGTGTCAAAATACTTGTATATAATTCACCACGAAAAGGTATGGCTACTTAACCATTTATAATACCACAAAGAGGTTGATCGATAAATAAATATAGATATGCAAATATTTTATGTACTATATAATTATTACAAGGCAATAGTTAATTAACTATTATTTTAGCAACTAATTTCAGTCTTTGTCTCTACGTATAAATATGTTATAAATACATATACTCTCAAGTTCTAACCGTATATTTGCACCAAAATACATTGGCCTCCTGCCTTGAGTGCATCGGCTTTGTATATTTAGTTCTCCATATTTGAGTAATGTTTTTCCATGAGGAACTAATTAATCATTACGTGATTTTATTAAAATCACTGTTAGTACTAATATTTATGAGATTACTAAAATCACAAGCAAATTTAAAATTAAATTCAATTGATTTATGTAATAATTTTTAAAAAATAACATTTAATAAATTTAAAATTCAAATTTCAATATTTATAATTTTTTTATATCTTCAAAATACCCTTTTTTGTACAAAAAAAAATCATGATTAGTACTAATTGATGATCTGTTCCACCGTGGAAAATGAAGGTAAAATCAGTTTTTCATATATATATATATATATATATATGTCTCTCTCTCTCCTTCTCCTCTTCTTCGTCACTCCATCTTCCTCTTCCTTGAATCAGGACAAAGAAGAAAAGGACAATTACTACATCAACAAATACCATTGACGAGTTCTTGTTAGGGTTAAAGAAGAATGTCTTAAGGGTTTCGAAATATGGTGGAAAATTTAGAGAGTTTGCTGCAACCCCCTCCTCTAACCATCTCCCTATTTGGTCAAATGGGTCACCATCGATTCAGTCACTGTCTAGCTTTTCAAGTTTTCTTGCTATCAAACTGAAAGATTCTGATGGCAAGCTCTCGTATGTTCCATCACTTAAATAAGTATAAAAACTGCATTATTTCTCTGGACTTTCTCAGCATCTAAATTGGCACCAAAAGATTTCTAGCAATCAATCTTGCAGGCATGAGAGTTGAGACCACCTTATCCCCTAAGATCGTATCTCTTATTTTATTTTTTTTACGTAGTAAGCCAACTTTGGGATAGAAAAAAAATCATAGATGTTAAAATTTAAACTTCAAATTTACATTAACCAAGTTAAAATCCGAATTGATATCTTTTATTTTCAGTTTGAGTCACAAGCCATTACTTTTTGCATAGATTTTTGTCTTCCTTGTATATATATATAATCACACATATTTGTACGAAGCCATGCATATTTTTACGGTATGCATACAAACATATATACAAATATACAAGTAGAATACTGAGTACTAGCTAGCCGATAATTAATGTGTTTGGTTAGAGTGCAAAATCATAGTGCACACGTGGAAAGAGACTCTTAAAATGAGCAACTTGAGAGCTCAAACTATCAATATCTTACGCCATACAAACAGACGATTAGGACAATTATCGGATACCCTAACCCTATAGCTAGGTCACACAAATAAAAGTTAACCTATTCCTACTACCTTTAGGAAGAAATAGTACTATTTTGGGCCACCTGTTTTGGCTGCAAAATTATTCCATGCTATGGTGTGTAAAATAATCATGGCATTAAATTATTGGACAGTCAGATGATTTTAGTTAATTTGTGAATGCGATGGATAATTTCCATTGGGTTTTGGATGTAATTAGGTAATATACTCAAAGATGCTTTACATTGAATCCAGAATTTAACTCATTTAAATATCAAATTTCAATTTCTTTTATAAAAAAAATGTTCAGACTAATTTTTTTTTCATCTACTCAGATCAGTATGTTGTGACAATAATGTTGCCACTTTATCATTAATTTTCTTTATAAATATTTAGAACTTGAGGCACACCAAAAAAATTTTGCATAAATAATAGTGATGTTAATTGTTATTTTAAGATTTAAAGAAAGTTATAATGTTGTTATACAAAGCTTGTTTGTACTTTAGGAAATTGCCGTGTTACTTCCTCTTTTGGATTATTATTGTCTTCGATTTTTCGCTAGGTCAAGCACAATTACATTTCTTTTTGTGTAGAACAAGGGCAGGCCGGAGACCAACTTAATGCTTTTCTCATCAATTGTTCTCCATTTCTCTATTAGCTAGGTTAATTAGTTATCTTGTCTACAAAAATTTAGAAATGGTCTATTAACAGCCTTCCAATACATAGGATCCTAAAATTAAGAAAAACGCGAAAAAATGAATTTTTATCTGTTTTAACCAAAGAATCCATAATTTAAGGATAAAAAATTGTAGTTACTGAAATTTGAATATCATATCTGTTACTTGTTGGATACTATCTTTTAAAGAGGATTATATAAATTAATTGAGCTAAATCTCGTATTTGAAAAATATTTGTATTTAATACATTATCAATAAACTAGCAATAGTTTTAGATTAGGAATTAGGGCTTTGTTCTCTAGTTTACATGTCTAAAGGAGTTTTTCAGCTTTTGATACACTATCAGCAAATTCTAATCAGACAGACTAACCAAACAGGATAAAAAAAATCGAAGCAATTCTTTGCTATGATAGTGAGGCTGAAGAATGCATTTTCTTACAGAAAAAAAAAAAGTCACTGATAACTTCAACTAATTGGAATTGCCACCGAGGAAATAATTTAGAATTATTGGATACCCATATATATTCTTTTCTTTTCACCCATTTTTTCACCTTATCCTTCCAAGTAATGAGAAGGGAAAACTATTATAAGAGGCTACTTTACATTTGATGCAAGCAAGGACATGGCTGAGATTATAAAATCATGAAACAATCATAACAAAATATTAAACTTTTAATTTCAGTAATAGTTTCAATTTCAGTCAATTTTAAATGTAAAAAGTTAAGATAATTAGACAAATATGATTGGTGAGGATCAAGTAAACGGAGACAGGCTGCCACGGAGAAGAGCAAAACCAGGAAAAATCAGTGCGTAAGCATATGCTAACTAGAAATATAAATACAAATAATTTGAGGAGCCATCTCCGTAAAATTAATATTTGCATTAATATACGTGAAATCGTATAATGATCCCGTGCAATAATCAGTGACGAAATAAGAGCGAGAGTTGCGTGCATGGGAAAGGTTTCGGAGATCGGGGATGAGGCGCCAACCGTTTGATCTGATGCTGACAACTCACGGCGGCTTTTCAGCTCTTGTTGATTTGTTTTTGACTATGTGTATTAATCATTAACTTAATCAAATATAGTAGTAGTTGATTACTACTTAAATACCCTATATTGCCCCTTCAAATCTTTAATTACTTCACCAACTTTGCCCTACCATATTTGCTATGAATTCATTACTTGTATACCACGTTACATATATATATATATATTATGTGTATAATGTATGTATGTTCATATATTTGTTTGAGTTTGAATTATTTAAATTATGTTGTGATTTTGCTTTTTGAGAAAGAAAATTCAAATATGATTTTTGAGTAAAGATGTATGTACACATAGATTGAGTTAAAGGTTGAATTATAAAATTATTTATTATGTATTTTATGTTTATATATCTATATATAGTATACATCTATACTATGTATACTATCCATGTATTCTTGTATATTTGTTTGAGTTTGACTTATTTAAGTCATGTTGTGATTTTGATTTTTGAGAGAGAAATTTCAAATATGATAGTTTGAGTAAACATGTATATCAACATAGATTGAATCAAATATTTTAATACGATTAAGTCAAAAGTTGAATTATCAAATTATTTATTACATATTTTATGTTCATATATATTTTGTACATGTCTGTTTACATGTTTGAGATTGAATTATCAATCAATCAATCACTTTTTACATTATTAATTAAATTGATTGTATTAATTGAGATTTAATTTAGATAGTACGCACGTTAGATAGAGTTTTGAAAATTATGAGTTCAAAAAATTTTGGCATCTAATGTCCTTTTTAAGTAAATTAAGTATATAGGATTTAAGTGGTTAAAGGTTGATTAGGAATTTCAAAAAAAAAAAATGTTGATCTTGTAAATTAATGAAACATTTTTGGATATGGCAATTAAAATCTCTTTTAGTTTATAGTTTCACAATGCTAATTAAAGCTCATGTCTTATATATATATATATTGGAAAAAGGAAATTCGAAACTGATTTTTATTAAAAAAAAATACAAACATTTATCATCTAATCAAATGCTCAATTCCAAACATGATTGTAATATATAACATGTTAATTTATTTACTTATTTCTATCTAATGGCAGGTTTAGCAATAAGTGGCACTCTATATCCTTTACCATACTCTCTTTTACTTTTGTTTTATTAAATCTTTAATTGTAGCCTTTACCAAGTACTTCATTGGCACCTTCAATTTATTAGGACCTTTTATCCCTAAACAATTCAAACTAATGAATTAAAGATTTCTTGATTTATAAGTTGTGTTCCTACCTCAACTCAGACTAGTAATGAATCAGAATTAAGAAGTTTGAAGAGTATCAATGCAATAAGTGTGAAAGCAGCCAATCTTCATGACCTGCTTATATGACATTTTCCAAATGTCTTGGCACTCCATTCCATGACTAATATATATATACATATATATATATATATAATTCTTTCATATATTTCTAATGAGAGATGCTTTATTTTTTCTTTCTCAGCCAAAAATAGTTTATTTTATTTTATTTTTTGGTTTTTGGAATAAAAGGATTTTGTTTATGATTGCAAAAAGAGAAGCTTTGCTTTATACAAAACATGGAAAATGATGATGCGTCGTAGCAAACTTCTCAGCAATTTGGTTGTAATATATTTGTGTGGGTCTGTATGAAGTTATTCTATATTTTTATCGAGACAAAAATTGATCTTGGTCCACTTAGAAAAACTGAAAAACCCAAGGTCAAATTGCTAATAAAATATCATTTGCAAATTTCAATAAGAGGGAAGCTCATTGACAAATGACAAATGGTATGTTTGAGAGTTTCTTAGAAGAAAAAGGGCAATCTTGCTTTCCCAAACAAATACGGAACCAGCATATATATGTCTACTTTGTTAGGGAACAGAAACTCTATAAATATAGTAAGCTTCCGGTTCAAGGTTGGATTGGAGGGAGGCAGCTGCCACGTTTTAAGGAAAGAAAGCAAAAGATATTGAAATGGGAAGGTCTCCTAGTTCTGATGAAAGTGGCCTTAAGAAAGGTCCTTGGACCCCTGAAGAAGATGAAAAACTTGTCAAATATATCCATGAAAATGGCCATGGCAGCTGGAGAGCCCTTCCCAAGCTTGCTGGTATGGATTGAATCTACTTTCAGCCTCTTCTACTCTCTAATTTCTCTCTATCTGCCTACTTGAGAATATTATTGTTTAATTCTTTGTAATTTTCCAGGTCTTAACAGATGTGGGAAGAGTTGCAGGCTTAGATGGACAAATTATCTGCGGCCTGATATTAAAAGAGGGAAATTTTCCCAGGAAGAAGAACGAACAATTCTCAATCTCCATTCTATCCTTGGAAACAAGTAATAATTTTAACAACCTTTTGTTTTTAATGTAAATTAATTATTATAAATATTTAGTTTTTTTTTTGCATCTTGAATCATGTTTACTTACTTTTTTCCTTGTTATTCACAAGATGGTCAGCAATTGCAAGCCACCTACCAGGGAGAACGGATAATGAAATAAAAAACTTTTGGAACACCCATTTGAAGAAAAAGCTTATCCAAATGGGAATTGATCCAATGACTCATAGGCCTCGAACTGATATCTTCTCAAGCTTGCCTCATCTGATAGCTTTGGCCAACCTAAAAGAGCTCATGGATCAGCACCCATGGGAGGAACAGGCTATAAGACTACAAGCAGAAGCCGTTGAAATGGCTAAGCTGCAATGTTTGCAATATCTTCTTCAAACCCCAGCTTCCATTTCATCTGGCTCTAACAACACACACAACACTTTCGCTGATATGGAGACCATTAATCTTTCAAACTCACTTTCTCCAATCAAGGATAACTCAGCTTTAACTACTTCCCAGCTGGATCTAGCAGCTGCTTCTCTTCAAGGTTTCAATGATTCTATCCCTTTCCCTCGTTTACCAGACCTACAAATCCCATGTGAATATCGAACATGTACAAGCAAGGACACTGCTCAAGCTCAAGAATACACAGTGTTGAGCCAAGGAGAGAATACATGCAATTCACCATGGCTCACTTCATCTGCAACTCCTTCACCTTCTGTGATTCCATCTGTAACAGAGACTTTGGTCAACAGTTTGCTGGGGGATGCTTCCTGTTCTTCAAGCTATGGAGGAGCTGCTCCTTCAGTTTGGCCTGATGATCAACTACTCTTTGAAGATCCTTTGTTTCATGAGCTTTCATAGCTTAATTCTTTAGAATATGTTTGAAATCTTAAAAAAGGTTTGCAGTTACTCACTTACTCTACTCTTTTCTATGTATTTGTTTTTGTACACATGTCGTTCATTATATATACATATATATATGTATGTATGTATGTATAATCCTTTCTAAAACATCAATGACTTCATTAATATACCATTATATACAGATAACTAGATAAGATAGCCTTGCATTTTTTATCAAGACATTACTCTTATCTTAATTTCTTGTGTTTCTACAAGGTAATTTCAAGTCAAAATGCACGATCTTTTAAATTTCTGGGTATTATAAGAAAAAAAACTATCTTCTACCTTTTTCAGCACAAACAATGATAAACCCATAGGTTATATAGCACATTTTCAAGCTACAGCAATGGTGGAAACTGGGAAAGCCAATTACAATAGACCATAGAGAAGTGAACCTACCAATAAAAAAACTTCCTATATCATGTCTTTACGTTCTTTTTCATTTTGGGTGGGGTAAAAGGAATCTAGCTTAGAAAAACAAAGCTAGTTGTGTTCATATTTGCTTCAAATTAGCAAAGCAGATCACTCGTTTTCTTTTTTTTTTTTTTTAAATTTAGAAACTTGTTGACATTAGATACAGATCGTTTTCATTGAACATATCACTTCCATTCATTTATATTACTAAGCAGTTTCATATGGAAATAAATTCAAAGTATTAAGTTTTTTTTTCTTTTGAAAAGCAACTTTTTAAAAATTAATAGATAACAAAGAAGGATACAACAATAACACCATAGAATAAGAAGCAATAAGCTGCTAGATCAAACCAAAAAATAAAAAATAAAAAAGAGTTGTTTAAGATGCCACAACTCAAAAGAAAAAAAAAATGATTAAACCATTTTATAAGGTTTTAAGTTCTATTCACTCTCGATTTGCTGAGATTATCAAAAAATTCATTCACCTCCTGCAGTATATGAAAAAACTTTTTAATTTTTCAATTGTTTCAAAGTTTTGAAATGTAATTGTTTCAAAGAATATTTTAAAGTGATTTGACCCAAATCACCGCCTTTAAAGAATCACTTTCAATGCTATAAATTACTTTCATGACTTCATGTATATAAAGAGAAGTTTAGAGGGAAAAACATTGAAGAAAACGTACAAAAACAATTAACTTTTTAGGTTTAGCCCACGTTAGAAGCTTGTTCTTTGTCTTGCTGTTCACACGAAAAAAAAATTTTTTTCTCTTCCCTGCTTGATTCCTTGCCCTGCTTTTGATGTTTATAAGTTCATACTGTTCATTCATTACTTTATAAATTAAATAAATTACTATATAATTTAGGGTAAGTTAGGGTCAAGAAATTGACTTAACCTTTGATCCAACCACTCAAGAAGAATAACAACTGGTTGATTTTAGTCACTGTCTTGTTCATCACATAAGTGCTAGCTTTGTAGAAAATTGATTCTAAGCCTTTGAATATTTCTATTTTTTCAATAAATTATTCATTTCATCATTTAACTTTTGAATATTTCTATTTTATTCACTCAATTTCTGTGGACATCAATTTCGTCCCAAAAAAAATAAAAATAATAATATTACAAAATATGAAATACAAAAAATATATATAAAAAATAATATAAAATATAAAAAAAACAAAAAATAAAAAAAAATCGAGGATGGCAGTGGTGCCATCCCCGGCACCACTGCCACCATACCCTACACCCATCTCCATCATACCCTACACTCATACCTCACCATGCCCTACCCCACACCACCTAACCCTACCACTGTCAGATATGACAAAAAATAAAAATAAAAGAGACATGTGGCTCGTGCTTACATCCCATGTCGAGCCCCATGCCCTTCCTTCAAACATGCATGGCCAGAGCTCTATAAATAGAACTTCTAGCTAAACCCAAGACAAGAGAAACGGAGAGAAGGAGACGTTGTCAAAATAATAATAAATCAATCAATCAATCAATCAAACAATCATCCCCGTATGAAGGAATCCAGCGCTGAGCTTTTTGAGCGAAGAAAAAAAAAAGGGTCAGTTTCATAAAAAAAAAGAGTCAGAATACAAAAAAAAATCTCACCGAAACTTTGAAAGCAGATCTAGGGAATTGAGGATTTTTTTTTGTGAAAAAGACATCAAATCTGAACTCAAGAGGCCGAGAGGAACATTTTGGTGTTTTCTGAGAATTTTTTGACTACCGGCGACGGCGACCGATGATCGACGAATGACGGTGACGGTGGTGGTGACGGCGTCGGCTGGCACTGCGTTCAGCTAAAGAAGAAAGAAAAAAAACAGGTTTTTTTTTTAGAAAAAAGGAAAAATGACGAAAAAAATTAAACCTTTTATATAAATGGTGAAAATCAAAACGACGTCGTTTCGATAAAAGCCCAAAACGACGTCGTTTAGGCCAAGAAGGATCCGCGCATTGACCCGGACCTGATCCGGGGTCCACGCAACCGACAAGCTAACTCGACTTCTCAACGACTCTAAATCGGTTTGATCAGATCGGACCGAACCGCTCCCTGGACAGACCTAAACCATGCCTCAGCCAACTCAACCGAACCACCGTTGAACTTAACCTTTTTCGGTCCAACCAAGCCGTCGTTGATCGGTTTGGTTTAAGTAAAAAAAAATTTTTTTTTAATTTTTGAATTTTTTATATATTATTTTTTTTGTTATTTTAAGTATTTTTTTATATTTATGCATGATAAGTTTTAAATTTGTTAGGATAAATTTTTTAATTGTTTTAATAATAATAAAAATGAGAATAAGTAAGATGATAATTAAATATATATATTAAAAATGCTTTAAAAATAATAATAGAATAATTATTATTATTTTTTTGCCTAGATATTTGAGGGAATAAAAAAAATATTTTTTAAAGAAATAATTTCGTCTAGATGTTGGGGAATTATTATTAATAAATTTTCATAAAAAGAAATATATAAGAAATTTTTTAAATTTTCAAAAATCATTAAAATTGAACTTGCTCCGAAAGTCCACCTAGATGTTGAAAATTTTTAGAGATGTTCGCTTTTTCTAAAACCCCCTAAAATCCGAAATCCTTTAAATCGAAACCCCCAAAATCCAAAATCCCTTAAATCCAAACCCTTAAAATCCGAATCTTCAAAATCTTAAAACTTTTACCCAAGCCTTTACTCAAAATACCCTAAATCTATTTCAAAACCTTAAGGATACGAGCGAAAATCTCACATGAAATGGTTTGTTCCCGAATGCTGCCTAAATGATAGGGTATTTAGGAAACTCCATTTTATTAAGTTTTTCACACAAGTTTTTAAATCCACATTAATAATAAGATTAATAAATAAAAAGTATAATAGTAAATTGAGATCTTAAATATAAACAGTCGCACCTAAGCTCTGTCTAGATGTTGAAGAGTCGGGGTGGTCTCATTATACTTAAGAATCTAACTTTTAAATTGCATTTTATTTTATATGACATCCATTAGCATACATACGTCAGCGTGTTATCATCAATAATTGTCAGCATTATTTTTTTTTAATTTACTGTTTGATAATAAAATATTTTATAATAAAAAAAAGAATAATACATTTTTTTTAAAATTTTTTTTGTGATATTATTAAATAAAATAAAAATAACATTCCGAAAAAAATAATTCTTGGTACTCTGCCTAGATGTTGGAGAGTCACTAACAATTATTTTTAATAAAGATTGTTATTTCATTTTAAGGATTATTGTGTTAAATCTTAAGCGAAAAGAGTTATTTTAAATTCTGCTTAGATGTTGGAGAATTTTAAAATAATTTTTTAACTTAAAGATTTTCTCAATATTTCTAAATAAAAATTTTTAGCAAAATTTTATTTTTTCAAATGAAAAGAATTAGTGTTAAATTTCAAATTGAAACCATTTTTATCCAACACCGAAAATAGCATGTAATTAAATAGTACCAATTTATGGGCGTTATAGGGGTACTAATCCTTCCCCACACGTAACCGACTCCTGGACTCAATCTGATTTTTTTTTTGTAGACCGAAATTTATCTTTTTGATAAATTTTAAATCCGTTTTTATAGTTTTATTAAAAAGATAAATTTTTGGGTAATCAATCACATCCTAACAAAAATTGGTAGCCACTCTTCTTTTTATTTCTTTCGATTTTAAAATTTTTTACGTCTGACAATCTCAAAACCGTTACAACAATTTCAAATTTTACAGATTATGAATCGTTTGACAAAATTACTTATGGTGATTTATGGATAATTTACCTTTTGTTATTTATTATCATTGTTTATGTAAATGAAATTTATAATGTATATATAGATTTTATTTACAATTTTGGTATAAAAATGTAACAAAAATGTGAAATCTGTAAAAACTAAAACGTTGATTACATGTGATTTTACCTTTGGGTTCATAGCTTTGTTAATTTGAGAAAGAGAGGGTTGACTACGACATCGACGAAGTCAAAAAAAAAAAATTTTAAGTGACGTAAAAGGATTCTCAATGATAAGGGGAGCCCGAGTTGTTAGGAAATCCAAAAAAAATAAAGAATTTTTTGACTGCTAAAAGGGGCATTGCCGCATTGGGAAGGTTAATTCATGGGAAATATCGTAAACATACTTTATACTTGAAAAATGCTATTGAAAAAAAAGATATGACGATGTGGCATGCGTTCATTTTAGAAATGACAATGGAGCGGATATTAGTTACTTTTAAAATATTTATATTTGAATTTATTAAAATATTTGTTTATTTAATTTTTTTATCAAAATATAAAATAAATAAAAATTTAATTTAAAATTATTCTTAATTAATAATAAATAAAAGTTATTTTTTAAGATCTAAAATCTTATACAAGAATAAAATCTTATGTATTTAATAAATATACATGAGTAATGAATTCAAATATGAATTCGAATATTCATTACTATATATTAAAATTTAAATAAATTTGAACATTAAATATTTAAAAAATACTATCCATATTTTTTTGAATTTATCATGGATAATTTTTTATCTGTATCTATTAATTATTCGTTTATAATTATTTAAATTTGATATAAATAAATTGAATAATAACGATTATTTATTTATTTAATATTCATTATCATTCCTATTTATTTTTTGGAATGGAAAATCTTTTACTGTTTCAGATAAATTATGGAGTAATGTAGATTTCTATGATTATTAGTTGAGCATGTCCTGTTAGAGCTTTTTTTAAAAAACATGACAACGTTGTTCTCCGAAAATCAAGTGGAAGCAGGTAGTGAAGCCGCCGACCTAGCAAGGGAATGCAACTGGGATTTGGATTAAACATTGAATCTGACCTTTAAAATTAGAGGTAGGTTTTGTAATTGATTTTGGATTTGACTTTTAATGAATGCATTAATTGTAATACTTTTCAATGTAATTAGAGTCAACTTCAAGGTTGTATCCTCTCATGTTTGTTTCAATAAAAATCCAATCAAGGTTTATCAAATAACATTAATTTGAGTTACCAAAATATTAATGTTAAAAATCTAAAATTTAATTTAATTAATTTATTTAATCATATTTAAAAAAATAATGTCAAGTAAATTTATAATTCAAATCTCGACGTCTACAATTCCATATATAATTTTTTCTCTTAATTCCAAATTACATTATCATTAGCGTTGAGATAAATTAAAATAGATAAAAATATTAAGGGTCAATTAGAAGTTAACGACCCTAATAAGTTAATTTGTAACTAATTGATAATATAAGTATCCAACTTTCTCAAATTTCATCTTTGAGGATCAATTATTTGAATGGAAAATCAGCCATGAAAACAACAGTTCCCTTAGTTACCCCTAATATACCTCTATTTCTTGGGTGAGTGGTTGGATTTATTACTTTTCTTACAAGGGATTGACTGTAATAATATTAACTGAACCATTAGCTTCACTAATCAAAAATTTTTCTTTGAAATCAAGAGATTAGATTGCGTGTTCTACTAATAGAAATTTAATGGATTGCTGAGTAAAAATGATTCTGGAGTAAGCTACAAATGGAGCTGTTGTGGAAAATTCGAAGCTTGTTTGATCATTAAAGTCAAATGGGTCATGCAAGCCATAAGTTGATAAAGTAATTGATAATTTACCACTAGTACTTATATCGCTTTGATTTAAACTTGAAATGGTGTCCAAAATTCTTCTATGTCACTCTTCTTCTGGCATTTGAAAATAAATAAGACCCAAATGGATTAAATTCAAAATAATTGATTTAAATATGGTTATCATTAATTAAGACTCCATTTGGATAGTGCATTTGCTTCTTCTTTTTTTTTTATATTTGTCCCTTGTTTTCAGTCTATTTTATTTTTTATTAAAATAAAAAATAAATAGCAAAAACACCAATGAAAGTATTAAACAGAGCCTTAAAATTATATTTATAGAAGCAATATGATTTTTTTCACTTTACTAAATGGATTGGAAATAGAGATGGCAGTAGTTTAGATATAAGACTTATTTTCAAATATTCATAACCTATCTAAAACCAATTAAAAATATATTTTAATTATCCATAACTTATCTAATGATATTAGTTAATTATCCAAAATCTTTTATTTTACAGATATCCATTTAAAAACATGTATATGAATTAAGACTCATTAAAAATTTAACTCAATTTCTAATTTCAAACAATTTGTTTTAGTTTTAATTTTTTAATTTCAATTTTTAATAAATCATACTCATTATTTTGTCATATTATAACAAAATTATAACTTAGACTAATTAATTGATTAAAGAGTGAAAAGAATGAATGGTTTGTCAAAGGTTCAAAACTATCCTTTTGCACAAAATTAATTTCCTAAAGTTAAATAGATTGTGAATATCCAAACCCTCAAATCCAAAATCAATCTCGAATATTATTTTTACTATTCATAATCTTCATATATCCATTTATAATTATTCAAAATCACTTTGTACGGGTTTCAATGATTCATATATCCTTACTTGGAAATAATAGATATATACTTAATAATTATTGTAAAAAGATGATCTCAAGGCTAGAAGAAATTATGCAAGTGAAGCAAGGGTGAAGACCAAGACTTTTGAATTTTGATAAAGAATAAGGATTAAGAGTAGGAAAAAACAAAAATACCTGCCACGTTTTAAACAATGAGAAACATATTAGGCTTGGATTCAAACTTAGGTGATTTTGGTAAGAATATAGTTCTTAAATTTCCATTGGCCTTCCTCTCTTGAGACTAACAAGTAATATTAATTTATGGAAAAGAAATGAGGTTGTTAATTATTTGATGTCTTCAATTCCATCTTTCTCATCTTACCTTTTGATTTTTATCTCTTACGGGAGTTAAAATTTTATCCACTTCTAAAATTCTACTTAATCAGTAATCATGCGATTTGTGAGTAAAGTATTGAATTTTCATTTTCAATGATCATTATTTGATCCCTGATAATATAAAAATAAAAAATAACCCATTTATCGTTAAATTTAATGCGGTTTAATCAGTAGTTGGGTACTCTCAATCTAATATTACACCATGAAAATTGTAATACAAGAAATAGAGGTCAGCAAGAGTGACGTTGAACCTCAGACTTTTGACTTTGATTGGGGAATTTGAGGCCAAAAATTCTTTGCGTCGACCATAACCGAGGATGTCGACTTCGTCTTGGACCATATGTTTTGAAATAGACGGGTGTAATTAAGACAAATGTCAGTCACTTGAAATGTGGAAGTAGCAGTTTTCAAGAGGTGAGATTTATGTTAATATATATTAATATAGTTGTTTTCGTTAATTTAAAATTTAATTCAGATAATTTGTATAATTATTTTTAAAAAATAATAATTAATTAAATTTAAATTTTAAATTTCAAATTTTAATTCAAATCTTAATCTTACGGCTCTTTTTTTTTATTATTTTTAAATTGTGATTTTTCCTTTTACCAAAAATAAAGTTGATTGGTAAGACGGGAGGAGAGAAATCACTGATTAAGACATTATCTTGTTTGAAAATAGTGGAGATAACACCTCGAGTTTCCATTCTAAACTGTCCCATGTCCTCAAGAATTTGAAAATTTTAAAGACTGTAATTAAGCAGACAAGCAACAGCAACTAATATTGACAAGAAATTGATGCATGAGATTGACTAAAATCCAACACATAATCCAGCCGCCTTCGTAATTTGGACAAGAAGCCTAGACTAGTAATAAGATTTTCTTTGTCCTAAGATGCATGCCATAGTACTTTAAGACAATTGGATCCATAAAAGAAAATATTTAATGCAACTTGCTCATAAATAAAATCTTATCATTGTTCTAAGCTTATAAGTAGTAAAGTAGGCCCTTAACAAAAAATCATCAAATTAACAAATGATTAAAATATATGTAGTTGGTGGTAACGATGAAGAATTGATGGTTGCCCATTGATTTAATTAATCCGAAAGGGATGTTCAATAATTGTTTGCTTAACCTCAGTCTAATTCTACTAAATGAATTTTTGCTAGTAGTAAATTTGAAAAATTATTTATATATGTTAGAATTGTCTTCAGCTGTTGTTTTCTTGTGGGGCATCCCGATTTACTTAATCTAAGAATCGCTAGCTAGTGATTCTGTTGATACATGTTTTATTAAAAAAAAATAGAACAACTAGTGATTGAAACATATTGGCATACTCTCTGATTATTGAACCATTTTAAAGAACATAACTCTAATTGATTGTTAGTTTTGCCCATAATCTTTAAAACACAAGCTTTGTGCTTGTCCCTGTACTTGAACAATGTTAACGTCTAGATAAAACATTAAAAATAATTTTTTTATATAAAAAAAATTATAATTTAAAAATTTTTAAAAACAATTACAAATATCAAAATTTGAACTCAGATTTATTGATGAGCTCAGTATTTAAAAAAATTTCTCCACTTTAAAAAGTAATTGAGTCTATATTCTATATTTGTAAATTCCCCTCTTCACTGATTTTTTTTTTTTAATTTTTAGCCTCCTTTGCATTAAAAAATTTGAACCACTAAAACATGTTTTTTAAGTTCTATTTGGTTAATTCTATTATTAATTTTTTTAAAAATTTTTTTTAAAACATATAATTAAAAAAAAAAAAACATAAAACAAATTGGATTCAATTTAGAGTTTAGTGGAGAGTCAAATTAAAGTTAAATTACACGAGCGATTTTTAGATTATGCCAAAATTTAGAATTTAATTCTTGCACATATAACATAATTCATATAAGTTTAGTTATCATATTATTTTGATTTGGTAATTTTAAACGAATTACTAATTTTATTAATTTTTTATTATTAAAAATATTAATATGGCTGTTGATTTGATCACATAAATGTTGATTGGATTAAGATTATCAATGAGAATTAAATTTAAATGAATTATAATACAAAAACGAAATTCAAAATTTTCATAAAATGCAACATAATTTGACCTCAAATCAAAGAAAGAATTGAGCCTCCACTTTGTCCCAGTGGCTTGTATGAATTTGTGAATCAAGGGACTCCCAAAAGGCATGCGCCCAATTCACCTTAAGAAAATGGAGTTATAAATCAGCCTAATAGGCCCATCATTTTTGGTACCGGGAGAGAGTCTTTTCTAGAGATGGGAATGCCCAAAACAAACATGGCCTAAACTCAAAAAATGCTTCATCAAGTAATGAAAATTTTCCTTTGAGTTTGGATTGTGAAATAATTATAGGTGTGAAACCTAGTAATAGCATTTTTAAAGTGGAGCTGTCTAAATTGATCCAAACTCAAAACAACTATTTCCACCCGTTCCAATCTGAATAAATTATACACTACAAAAAGGTTTTTGGTTTCCATTATCTGTTGAGTTAAAAATTTTCTTTCATCGGAATAAATTATACTCCTTTCATCTTAGGATCGAACTCAAATCGATGATTGAAGTGTATTTTTTCGAACAGACACAAAATACAATACATGGGCTTGACTGATGACAAATTGGAGCATCCACTTCCGAGTCCAATTTGCCGAAGGCTTCATGTTAAGGCGCAAGTTTGGATTTGGAACGTAAAGCCAACTTGAGCTAGCACTCACCCTTGTTTCTATGTTCTTTCAGATTTTTATAGATTTGTCGAGTATTCATATTGTATAGATTCTCATATTTATATGTATAAAATATTTAAATCTAAATCATAGTATTTATAAAACTTACTTATTATAATTTACATTTATACAAAAAATAAAATGTATATTTTAATTTTATTAATCCTATTACTTTTATATCTTATTTTTATATTATATTCATATTATTATTAAATCCATCACCTTCTTATCTTATCTTTTTTATTTTATTTTCATATTATCTTTTTATCTTATTATTTTCATAATTTTGTATTCTATTGCCGTTGTATCCTGTTTGTTGTACCGCTAGGTCTAAAATCGTGTGTTCTGTTTTTGATAATAAAAAATTGTGATCATGGTAATTTGTGAAAAAATTTCCAATAACATGTTATCCTGCACTTTCTTTTTTATTGTTCACCAAATGTTTGAAGGTTTTTAGTACGAAAATTAAATTTCTATAGCATGTTATCTGAGAATACATAAGTAGAAATTGTCATTTATTTATCAAATTAATCTATATTAATTATTTTAATATGCAACAAAATTCTTCTAATCTTGTCCATTAAATTTAATAATTCAATCAACTGGATAAGGAAGATAGAAATACCATTATATTTACAACTCAAAACTCAAAGCAGGAAGTTAAGAGGTCATCGTGATCCATGAAAGACCACAGCTCTCCCTCCGCTGAATGAAACCTCATAGGGCTGGGTAAAGGAGTTCCTTTCACTTCCTCAAACGGCAACACCGCCAACTCATCCCACCAAGCGAAGCATTCGGGACCATCATCCGACACAGTATTTACACTAGGTTCAAACCTGTCTCGGTTTCCAACCGGTTCCTGCAAAGCCGCTTTAGCCGCAGCGGATTGTATGTCCCTCCTGGAGTACGATTGTGGCCGGGGAAGTGACCCAACCAAGTCGGGGAAGTTAAGTATAGCCGACTCACCCTTCAAGAAGAACGCGGCCGAGTCATATGCTCGGGCCGCCATTTCTGGTGAGCCAAACGACCCCAGCCATATCCGAGTCTTTTGACCCGGTAAGCGTATCTCCGACACGTAACGCCCCCACCTCCGCTTACGTACCCCGCGAAACGGGGTGTCGTCTTGATTACCGGCACGTTTTTTGGAGAGGCGCTCGGTCTTGGTCTTGTGCTTCGGTTGGGGCTTGGCAGCCGTGGGTGATTGAAATTTACAAGGCTCCTTCTCACTAACGGACATGAAAGAAGTGAGAACCGCAATCTATGTTATTGAAGTTTCAGGTGGTTGGTTTGGCTTGGTTAGAATAGAAATCCATGGCAAGGGAAGACATCATAAATAGGGACAGATTGGAGTGTAAAGAGATAGGAAAGTGAAGATAGCTGGCTGCGGCTGGCATTTTGGTTGTATTTGAGATTTTGATTGAAAAAGGACATGGATAAATGCACCCAAAAAAATAATAAAGGACATGAACAAGTACACACAAATGCATATAATTGTACCTCAACCTTCAAATTACACAACTGACCTCTCCATTTACTCACTACTTACTCACAAAGTTGTCAAAAATTAAATTTTAATTCTTGTTTAATTGACAATTTGAAAATTTTTTAATATCTTTTTAAAAATATCAGATTTGTCAAAAATTTTATTATTTTAAAAGAAGAATTTGAATATGTTTTTGCATAAAAAAATACATATTTTTAAATTGAGTTAAATGCTCCTATGCATAATTATTAAAATTTTAAACTTTCACTTGGAAGTAATATATTGGAATTTTAATATAAAATTTTATCCGGATAAAATCTATTTCAGATGAGAAAATTATTATTATTTATAATTATTTTGTATTAAAATATGAAATTGTTTATTTTGTAGGGATGAATAAAAAAAAAGAGGAAGGATAAGGTGGTAATTTCAGAGGTAAAACAAAGTTGAAAATAGCAGAATCAATAAATATTGAATAATAAAGAAACGCGTTTAACCAGCTGTATAACAGTAAGATGTCATTATGATAAAGTCTACATCATCAATGGCATCATCATTTTCAGAATTGGGACTGTGTTTGACTTGACTCTCCCAACCATAGCTTATAGCCATGGGCTTAGCCTTAGCTTAGGGTGTCACGTCAATGAGCTCTATTACCATGAGCTCAAAAAAAAATTCCGTGGATTTAGTTCGGTTCAAAATTTTAAGATTTAAAATTTAATTCAAATTTCATCTAATTTTATATTTTATTATTTTAATTTGATTTTAAATTTATTTGAGAAATTTAATATTCGATTTGATAGATTTTAATAAATTTTATAAAATTATAAATATTTGATATTTTATTTTTATTATTTATTTATATATTAAAATATATTTAAAAATAAAAATTTAACAAAATTAATTATTTTATTTTCTAAATATTTTTGTAATATTCAAGTCAATATGCAAATATAATTAATCAACTAAATATGTTTTGGTAGAAAAATAAAATCAATAGACCAAGATGTATATTTGCTAACTTTATAAGGCCATAGACCCCCTTGAAGAGGCAGACCTAAGGATTCGCCCCTAGGTTTGCAACATTACTCGGTCAAAACGGAGAGAAAACAAAAATTAAGAAAAAGAAAATTCAATTTAAAATTATACGATTTGGATTAATTTTTTTGTTTAATTTAAATTAAATTTATATATTAAATTAAAATTAAAATATAAAATAAAATAAAAATCGAATTAAATTATATATTTTATTAATTTTATATATTTTTTAAAATTTTTATAAAATAAAAATAATTATTTATATATAAATTTATTCAAATATATTAAAATTTATATTAAAATAATATAAAAAAATAAAAAAAAATTTTAAAACTTGATAAACTAAATTAAACTGAGTTGCTAATTCAAATCTAATCGTTTTTAAAAGAGATATTAATTCAAAATTTAAAAATTTATAATATTAAATGTTTAAAAAAATTAAATTAAATTCGATCTAATCTAAATTATTATTACTTTTAATTATTTCATAAACAAAAATTATATATATTATATGATTTTTTTAAAACTTAAAATTATTAAAATTAAAAAAATATATTTTTTATTAATAAATAATAAATCACATTATTGTTGATACTGCGAATGTATAATTTTTGTAATTATTATGTATATATAATTTTTTTTCCTTTTATATAAATGTCATGTGCTGTATACATGGAAAAAGCTTGCTCTCAACTTACTAGTCGTGGAAGATGCCGCCAAAATTGAAGTAGCACGAACGGAGCGAGAAGCTGATGAGGTGGCTAACATAGAAAACAGTAAAAATATATATTTAAGACAAGTGGAACAATTAACATTGGAAAATCATATTGTTGAACAGTCAATTAAGCATAGGTATTGGAAAAGACTATATTTAAAGAGAGGAGGTTGACAATTTTATTCCTTCGAGTAGAGCAGTTCGAAAACTTGGCAAAATCACACGTATGTGTTTGTGTTTGAAGGTTGACACTCGACATATTATGTTTTCCTTTTAAAACAAGTTAAATGTTGCGAAATTGGTAATAGTAAAAAAAAAAAAAAAAAACTTACATTTACATGACCTATTTATTACATAAGAACAAGCTTGTTTAATTAAATTCAAATTTAATTTAATTAATTTATATAATTATTTTAAAAATATAATATTTATATTTTTTTTTCATCTTTGAATTATGACTTTTTACATTAAAAAAAACTTTTTTAATTAAATTTTGACATGATTAATCCATCAAACTATCAACTCATAAAATTTTTACACATACGCCCATACCCAAAACTAATCATGTCAATCTAAGCTAACTATAGTAAAATATATATATATATATTTAACACAAGTTAACTTGCCTAAACCAAAAGTGATTTAGGCTACACATTTGAAGGTAGTTCCATCTCCTCAATTCTTCTTTTTTTAATTTGAATGTAAAACTTTCAAACCTAAATTTCAGGTTTAAACAGTTGACATGAGTTTTGAATGCAGCGAGTTGACGTTCCTAAGTGGCTGACCATTGGTCAATGTTTCTGTAATCAGCATTGTCCAGCAGGCAAAAAATTTAGGATACTTTGGTCAAATGAACAATCACGAGAATGTCACCTTTTTTATGAATTAAGAATGCAATATACACTAAAATTAACCCACTTCAAATTTATCCCTTCACTTTCTCTATTTTTCCTTCAAAGAGAAAAGCATCAACTTGATCATTTCATGAGGCTGGCTAGCCCGTGAGTTTTGAGAAGAAAATTATTCGTCGGGAAGTAAGTAGCCTATAAATACAAGATTTCTGGTCAGTTTCCAAGCCATCCCGGCTGCAAGTTCGATTAGAATCATAACAATCATGTCAGTTTCACTTGAAGCTTTAGCAATGGCGGGGGTTGATTATGTGGAATGGGGTATGGATATTGAAGAGTGGGAGCGTGATGACGAGCAGCCTCCGCCACATTTGCTGGCAGACGACTACGAAGAAGAATTCATGGAAAGGCAATTTGAAGAAGGCTGCGGTTGTAGCTATAATAAGCCAGAAGATGATAGTGCAAGTGAAAGAGTCAGTCATGAACTTTGCAATCCTGAAGTGGTTCAATGGAGGAGAAGAAAAATTGAGAATATATGGTTCTATTTCATGTCGATAGAAAAAATAATGCGAACCATGATAAAGCAATATCTTTAGCTACATTCTTTTTGTAACAAATTGTGAAGAATTTTTTGTCTTGTTTTTTATGTTTTTGCTGCTATTCTTTCATTGTTAAATTCTTTTCGTTACTTGTTCGTTCAATCATCAATGTCATATTGATAAAATTCGTAGATGAATTAAAAATAGCTTTAATTAATCAAATTTCTTCAAGCTTTTGCTTTTACTCTCTATGTTTATCGTCTTGATTTCTTTCAATTATTTTAGCAATTAATATCTCCTATATGCCTGTAAATCAGCAATGATCTTCAGAACTCTAAAGTGTCCTAGAGCTTATAATCCTTCGCCTTGAACATTTATCTTGGTAAAGTTCGCCGTGGAAAATTTACAATATGTAATATTTTATTAATGATTAGATCATGCATGTTAAATTTTGAGTTAATTAAAAATGTATTGATATAAAAATATTTTAATCAGTGAATATATACTAAAAAAGTATTCTCGATTAATATGATAAAAATATCATATTGATTTAAAATTTTACATGCATAATGAATGTAATTATATTTTAAATTTAACGATCAATTTGTTAAAATATTAATTGTACATAAAATTATAAAAAATATATAAAATCAATTAATTTTTCACTGATGTAACTCCCTCCATGCATATGTCTCTTCATATTTATATATAAAGAGAGGTTTGAATTAAATAGTTAAATTTATTGGAAGACATCTTGACGAGAGTATGTATTAGCAATCAAAATTAATCAAACCAATTCGTCAATCTTGACTTCTTTAGCTAAGTAGATGCGAGTTAATGTTCACACACCTTTATTACTACAAGCATTTGATATTTCTTCCAAGTACATATGTGAGTACTTCATTCCTTCTCCTATGCTCTTTCCGGATTGAATTTTCCAATAAATTTCCAATTACGGCTCAAATATAGATCACGAGAATGTCATTTTAATGATTTAATTAATTTAATTTCTTGCTAAATCAGCACAAGAGGGTGATTTTAATTATATCAACCTTCATTCTCAGCCTATAGTTTTGTTTTATCTCTTTGCAAGACGGTGATTTCCTTCAGCTAAGGAGCTGTGAGCCTGTAAGCCAATGTTCATACACCTTTGCTAACAAAAGCACGTAATGTCTCTCAGTCATTGTGCTTCATCCGAATTGAATTTTCTGAAAAAATTCTAACGAGTACTCAAGCTTTCAAAGTCAAATTGCTTATCCGAACAAATCGTTCTAACCGGTTTTAATTTGGTTTTCTTGAGTGATTTTGGTTTAGGATTGTCCCAAAATATTGTCAAAACGTCGCGTCGTCTTACATAAATCAGCTATAAGCTGGCGTCATGGCTTGAATCAATAGAAAACTGCCTGTATAATCACGAGACTATTGCTTCCCTGATGAATATGAGTAACCTCAACAAAACCCACCAAAAAGGACCAATCTTGAGAGTCGAAGAGAGGCCTGACCTGCATTTGATTTGTATGCTACCCGTGAAGTTTGAGAAGTCTGCATCCTCCGTTCATGGATCGTGCAAACCATAAATGCTTACTTGCTTTTAGTTGCTCGTACTATAAATAAGCTTTTAGTCATTCTTAGTTCTCAAAAAATTTATGCTATTTTGTTCTTGTTGCAAGAGAAAAACACAATCCTCGTAACTCATGTCAGTTTCAATAGAAGCTTTAGCAATGGCAGGAGCTGACTATCTTGAATGGGGTATGAATATTGAAGAATGGGAACAGGAGGACTTGGACTTTCCTCCAGCCTATTTACTTGCTGATGAAGAAGGAGAGGAAGAAATCATAGAAAAAAGTGCTATTAATTGTAGCTCTTCTACCTCCCATTTTGATTTGCAAAGCCAGACAATGGTGTTGATGATCATATTACTGATCAGAGTGAGCTTTTCTGACGGAAGAATTATGGGCAAGAAATTGTGCCAAGATGCATGAACTGATCAATAGTCTAAGATGTCTGCGGATGGTTTTTTTTTGTCCTTCGCTTCTAAATCAAACAAATGGTTTTTGTCTATCCAATGGACAACTTATCAAGCTCTTGTAGTATTAGTTTCATTCTCAACTACTATGATAATATCGTAGACTTTGACAGATATTTCTTTCCTTGGTTAATTGTTTTCTTTTTAATGAAAGAATTATGTGAGTACACCTGGAGAACATGTGAAAACGATTCAAATTTCTGATCAGTCTATCCCGATCACATTCATCTTTATTGAAAGAACACCTGCAAGTGCAAAAGCTATTGCCTAGCTAGTTATCTGCTCATTGTGAACCTATAACATATAAAACAAAACTGCTAGAATTTAGCATCCAAAGACAATTCATCCTGTACCTCTCCTAAAAGCCATGCTTTAGGACTCCCCGTGAATTTCAATACAACACCAAATAACTTAAAGAACTCAAAATCATATCAATTTGGTTGCAAGATAACTAACTGCACATTTTTTAATTCTTCAGCTATGAAGCAGTTAGCCAATGTTCAAACAACTCTGTCAATATAAACATGTGTTTTTTGGCTCGAAGTAAATTGGTTAATTCAGTCCTGATGCTTCCAGCAAATTGAATCTTTTAACAATTCTGACTACTCATGCAACTCTGCCCTTCTCATTCAAGTCCAAAACCCTCATATAAATCATTTATGTCTTCAGTTTACCCTCTAATTATTTCTTCATGCTTTTGGGTTCTTCTTTGAGGTTCATGGTCACATCATCATAGCTTGATTACTTCACCCATGGCGTATACATACATCAGCTACCAAGCTTGCGTCATGCCTTTGGTTGAGGAAAAATCTACCTATATATGATCACGAGACTATTGCTTTTTGATGACTATAATCTCAAGAACCCCTCAAAGAAAACCAGCATTGAGAATTAGAGAGAAACCTGCACGTGAATTTTATGCTACTCGTGAATTTTTAGAAGTTTGCATATGGATCATATGCATAACGTAATTGCATACTTGTGTTTAGTTGGTCTTACTATAAATAAGATTGTAACCGTTCTCAGTTCTCAAACAATCTACACTACTTTGTTCCTGCAAGACTAAATCTGAAACAAGAGAAAATACGATCGACCTTCATGTAGAAGCTTTAGCAATGGCAGGAACCGATTATCTTGAATGGGGTATGGTTATTGAGGCATGGGAAGAGGAGGAATTGGACTTGCCTCCAGCCCTTTTGCGTGCTGATGAAGGAGAGGAAGAAATCATTGCAAATTGTATAATTGGCTCTGGTGGCCGCAACTTCGGTTTTCTAAGCCAGATGCATGCCAGTGTTGGCGATAAAAATACCGAGAGTGGGCATGCATATCTGACAGAAGCATTCAGGAGAAGCGTGTCCAAACATTTGAAAATAATTAATATTAACCACTTGTAAAACTACCTAATGCTAGTGTATAGTTCAATAATTTATTTTTTTATATATATTTGAAGTTATCAAATTTTAAAATTTAATTATCAAAACTAAAAATTCAATACGTGACCAACAGATTATTGATAATTTTTATTTGGTACAAAGCAGATTCATCTAGTAACTAGCTAATCTAAGAAAATGAAAGCCCAGATTACCCGTGTCCATGTATGGACTCACTGATAGATGATATACGAAAAAACGGATCATGATTCATGGACAAAATGGTACCATTTAGTATCAACCTAATTTATTTGTGAAGGTAAGTCTCGTGTATCTTCATTACCTACGCAGTCGCTATAGGAAAAAGGTGAAACTGCTTCATCTATATAAATGGTTAAGGCAAGAGGTCATAAGCTAGACGCTGGGTACTCAGTTACATAATATCTTAAGCAAATTGTAATTGCATACGTCAATTGAAGCTCTGCCAATGGCAGAGGTGGATTACACAGTTTGCGGTTTCAGCTTTGAGGTCTAGGAGCATGAAGAGCAGCTACCACCCTATTTGTTAGCAGAGCCAAACTCCAGCCATGAAGTCGAGAAAAAGATTATCAGCAGCAGCAAGATGCTGTTGGTTAATGAAATGTTGCTAAAAGCAAAAATGATCGAATCGGCTAAAACAATTGCTTCAATGAATCAGATTGCGTCCTAGTTCAATACGAGTGATGTAGTATTTAGTTAACAAGCATAAATTATATACACGTAGACAGATATGGTGAACTATGATCTTATTTAAATAGAAAATTATCATATTTATAGATCAACACAATCAAGTTGGCTTTGAACAAGTTAAACAGTAACCTTCCTACCAAGAAAAGAAAGGTCTTTTAACCTTGGATTTAGGAAAATAATAAATGAAACCAGGATTGGTAAAATTCCACAATCTTTCATATTCTTAAGAAAAACCACATCATGTAGCAATACAAGATCAAGCCCTTTCTTCAGGTTTGCTCTTAGATGTGAAAAACACATACAGGAAATCTTGGATAAAACATGTAGAAAAGGAGAGTTGTAAATAATGCATCGGATATAAAAAATATGATGGCATCTTCGTCTTTTTCTCACCATTTTCCTATCATTGCTCAAATTAAAATTTTACTCACCAAATGAAACATTAATTAGCTAACCTACTAACACAAACTAGGATGTTACAAGCTCTTAACAAGCAAGGGAATCTTTACCTCATCTTCCACCAGATAACTCGATAGCATCTTGGTTATATAATGAATCTTCTCCCCATTCAAATCTCCTTTGCAGTCTTTCATACTCTTGCCTACGTGTAACTTCAACATGCTGCCATTCTTCCCACCTCTCAGCCAGCCCCTCTCCTTCAAGCATCCTCACCACCTCCGACATTGCTGGACGGTCCTCTGGTGATGCTTGGGTACAAAGCAATGCAACTTGGATCATTGCTTCCACCTCCTGGATGTTGTAATTTTTATTGAGATTACGATCTACAATAGCATCCAGCTTTTTCTCCCTTTCCAGCTTCTTGACCTTCACAAGCAAACGAGTACCCAGCCGGTGAGAAGAAGGCCAAAGTAGTGCAAAGCTTGAATGATTCAATCATGAAACAGCATGTATTTGTGAACCAAACTATTATGAATTCATCCCCACAGATCAAACACACAATTCTCAAAGGTAAAAAGGAGCCTAAAGATGTTTCCTTTATTGTTCCAGACCGACATAACAGGAACTAGATATGGCAAGAAACACATACCAATGTCCTATATAGCTTGCCTAATATAGGTTAAGACTCAGATTTAGTAGCCTCTTTAAAAATGCAACAAATCTAATTAAACTCCAACATGATGATAAAAACAGACTTCCCATACAAGTAAACACTATTTTCTTTTCCAGTCCTATCAAGAATTAGAATTGAAGCAACAAGCCCAACCATCCTTTCTACCAAAATGTAATGCTAAATCAGCTTTGATAGAATTAAGCATATATGACCATCAACAGATGTGAAGACCAAGTTAAAGTCCCATCCTCACAAGATATCCTAGTACACATGACCATAAAGTGAAATAAGGCATATACAACTCATATACAACTCCAAATAAACAATACAAGCTTGCTCACTAGAGTCAATAAGAGAAACCAACATTCAGCACCAATAAGGGTAAAATGGCTGCAATAAACATATAGGTTTGCATTTTATTACCTTTTACAATAGATAAACATATGCTGGGATTTACATTTACTACTCAAAATTTAATTATGTTTGTTTCAAATTACCTTGGTAAAATTGCTTGGAAATTAATTTTTTCCTCTGTAGATAAGTTCAGGCTTTTTTGGATGCCTATTAATAGTGCTTATGCTTGGGGTAAAGTGTATGTTGTTTTAGACAGTTGAAAGGCACCTTTAAGAGATAGTCAGAGAGAGCTCTCAGTTGTAATGGGTTTTGGCCTATTGGGTATAAGAGATTGTGAGAGAGAGAATGAATTAGAAGTCATAATATAGAAAGTTTGTTAGTTGAAAGTTGTGGAATCCTTCCACAAGAAAAACCTTTGTGTGTTCTTTGTGTTTGATTTTTTTAGTTTCCGCTTGCTTGATTGGGTATTTGTCATAACAACATATAATCATATACATGGGAGGTTGTGCACCTACCAACTTATTAAAAATTTGTGGCCAGTGTGAATACAGCATATGCTACAACTTAAGGTGGCAGCATTGCAGAATGCACACCATGCACATATACAAGCATGTAAAGAAATAGGAGAAAAGGAGAAAGAAACATATGCCAAAGCCAACACAGTAATAGATTGGAGTTATCTTACATGATCAAGCAGCAAAACATCATCTTCTTCTTCCAAGCGTGAAAAATCAATTGCGCGTTGACCTGTTACAAGCTCTAGAAGCATAATCCCATAACCAAAGACATCTGTCCTTTCTGATGACTTTCCGGTCGACAAGTACTCAGGTGCTATGTGGCCCATTGTCCCGCGAACTTGAGTAGTCACATTTGTCCGCCTCACATCCACCAACTTTGCAAGGCCAAAGTCACCAACAACTGCTTCAAAATCTTCATCCAATAATACATTAGCTGCCTTCACATCCCGATGAATGATCTTAGGATTACAATGTTCATGAAGGTATTCCAGCCCACGTGCTGCACCCACGGCTATTCTTTTTCTTGTAGGCCAATCTAAAACAGGTTCACCAGGTTTGAGTTCTGCAAAAGTACCAGATATTAGTCAAACATTATATGAAGGTATATAACAGCAATCAGGTAAAGAGCATTCCTTCTGCCCACAAATTAGGCAGTCTGAAAAAGGCAATATTCATTTTTCATTTCATATAACAAATTGAAAGCAGTTACATCAACCCTGATAAATTACCAAAAAACTGACGGTTAAAGAAATGTGTATTCTAAGAATATGCTCAATGTAGAAGAGCTCTCATGCTTGCATCTATCACATGAAGAAAATATACATTATGTTTCTTTAGAAACTCAAGATCAAGAGTTAAAATATGTAATAAAAGTCATACTGAATAAAATTCTCAAAGAAGTAGTACCTCTAAGACGATAGGCCACACTTAAGTTCTGCATAAATGGATAGACCAAAAGGCGTTCTGTTAGTGTTGTGCAAAAGCCAATCAGACGTAAGAGATTCTTGTGAACGGCTACACTTATCATCTCAACTTCACGTTGAAAAGCTGCATCTCCTCCAGGACTTTCAAAATCAGTTAATCTCTTAACAGCAACTTTTGTGTTATCAGAAAGCACACCTTTATAAACCTTTCCAAAACCTCCCTGTCCAAGGATATTCTTTTCATCGAAGCTATCCGTAGCCAACTGTAATTCCCTCCATGCAAACCTTTTTAATTGACCAAAAGCAATTCTTCGGTCAACTTCACCTGACCATGCAAATTTAACAAGTTTCAAAACAAATCTGCCAGCAATATAATGTACAATACATCCTTTAAAATACAATGTCAACATATGAAACTTGATTCATAAGCACAGTAGAGTAAAACATATATAGCCTTCCTAAACAGCAGACAACCAAGAAAAACAGATTTGAGTTTCACAAAGCAATAACTACCAACTTCTGAGCAATAATTTAAATTATTTCAGATTTCAGATTCTGTTTTTGTAACATATCTGAGATTTAAGCAGAGTTTTTAATTTCTGTCAAGTCCTAACATTTTATAAAGGCCTGTTCGTATTTCAAATAGTTTTCATCTCCACCAACATTGAGTGTAAATGTTTCTCAAAAATAGCAAACTTGATTCAGATTTGGGTCAGTTCTGATTGATGTTATCCAAGCCACCCAGTATATTAATAATTTCAATCTTTAGAAGATTTATGAATGAGACATATAATTTTCCCAACTAAATAGCCTAGGGTTTTATGTTCACTTAATGAACTAAGATTAATCCCTTGCCATTTAAATCTTACTGGCCTAGAACCACAGAGACAGATTAAATAAACCTTGATGAGTAGTATAAATCACCCTATAGATAAACCGTTTGATCCCCCAGTAGAGAGACAAGACCAAAAAATTAAATAAAAGTAAACAAGAGAAAAACTTTGAAAAAGACATAATAAATCATCAGCTGCTGGTTTTCATTCAGAAGTACTCATAAATGAAAGGTAGCAGTAACCTGCAACATCTACAAATACTTCACCCCTGTAGCCTTTCTGTCTACCCTTGTACAGGAAAAATAGCAAGCCACCAATAAGAAGAAGAATTACAAATCCCCCAACAATTCCAACGATAATTCCAACCTTTGGCTTCTGCGAAGAACCTGCAAGAAAGAGAAACCTCACAGATAGATAGATAAATTATGATGCAAATTTAAATGTTGTATCTTGGAAACCATTGCACATCACAAAACAATGTAATTCAGACAAAATAGTTAATTCAATTACCTGAATCATTTCCACTTGACACACAAGGGTGAGGAAAATTTTCACCACAATTTACTCTGTTTCCTGTAAAACTGAAATAAAGGTACGTCAGCTTTAGTTCACTGCTGATAATATCAGTGGTGTGTGCATGCATGCTGTTGAAGAGAGAGAGCGAGAGAGGAGGCAAATAAACAGAAATAAAAATAAATGAACCATTTACAATATTTTTATTTCTTTGTGTTAAAATAGGAAATGAAACAAACTAATCAAAGATAACCATACTTGTAAATTGCAATGCGGAACAAATGATCAGGAACTTGACCGCTAAGATCATTCAAATCAAGCAGACTGCAAAAACAGTTCAACCACAGCCATCAGTAACTCCTCATACATTAAAGTTCTAAACTTTACAAACTGGGAACATGGATTGATTCATTCAAAACTCGGAACTTAGTCAATTAACTGCTGTTAAACAAACATTCAGATATCATTCAGGATTCAATGCTTACAGATTGATTAACTTTGGAAGATTTGAAATTGACTGAGGGACGGTCCCAGTAAGATTGTTCTTACTCAGTGTCCTGCTTGAATGGAAGAAAGAAGGTCATCTAATGAATAAATACAAGATAATGCAAAATACTTAAAAAAACAATAAAAACCTCGACATAATATAAAGGTATTACTTACAGGAATTGAAGATTTTTAAGATTACCAAGGGAAGAAGGTATTTCTCCAGTTAATCGATTATTTTCCAAATCCAAGCTGGTCAAGCTTGTCAAGTTCCCTAACTCATTTGGTATCTCACCAGTTATACCATTTCCGCTCAATGTACTGCATGATGACCACACACAATACATAAACATATAAACACAAAAGATTCAACCCTTAAATACATTTGTAAATTAAATTTAAATAAAATTAATTTTTATTAATTAAATAATATTCCAGGCCTGAATTCGAAACACCTTGTCCAGGGCCCAACCCAAGTGGGGCCAGGCAGGTAGGCCGGCTCATGGACAGGTCCATGCTTTAAATTAGTGATAATAAATAATCCTAACATTTTACTAAAAGGATTCTCCAATGATATAAAGATACAACTCCTAGACATGCAGAATACATCATATATTTTTTCTCCAAAGATACGAAAATTATGAAGCTACATAGTAACTATATGTTAAAGCCTTATCATGCTCCTATGCAATCAGATATTATTACTTTTCCTCTAAAGACCAGTGTTCTTTATTAAGCTTCATTAAGCTACTTGATTTTCTCAAAATTTTCAGACACCAACATATCCTCATTATTTCATCAGGGAATGAGATTCATCAGCCTCATCATATAAGAAGAACATAGTGCATAGTAATGTTTTACAATATAAATCAATAGTCGATATGAAACATGACACCAGGGTAATGATAAAAAGGAATGGTTCAAGCACTGTTGTATAGCTAAAAGATTTTGTTGTCAACCATAAGAAATTGGAAATATAAAGCTTTTAATGTTAACTTCAGCAGAGTGTTCGTGTAGCCTTAGCAATAAAGGATTCGAATATGGAGTGCAGCAGAATATCTCTTAAATTTTTTCAATTCCAATACGCTAAATATAGTTGCTATCTACTGAGGCATCTTTAAGGTTTGGTTTAGACAATCTGCTTAAAGATTCCAGATTGCTTCCTTTTTCTTCTTTTCCTTTTCTTTTTTCTAATAAGTACCATGCTTTCTAGCTATGCATTTTAATGCCTCTATTCATGGCATCCAAAACTTACATCAGAGAAAGGACCTAATTTAACCCGAAAGCAGAGATTAAAATTATGAAAAGAATTTTCATCATTATAGGAAAGATGTACATGAGTTCATATTTTAGAAATCAAGAAAAATGGCCTCAGCAAAATTCTATACACGAAGAACGTATATTATTGAAATCTATTGTTCACTCGAATATGTTCCATACGTACAGTGATGAAAGAGTCCACAAAACTCCTATTTTAGGGGACAAGGTGCCAGAAAAGTTCATGGATGACAATGTCCTGAAAGCATAATGACAGTATAAGGATAACTTTATATTCATATAACAGAGAAGCAAAGAAACAAAATAATATTTCATAGACAATTAAATCATGTAGGCATTCATCTGTGACTATGCATCAAAGTAGAGAAAAAAATTACACACACTAATTACTTACACAGAAATGACATTATTACTAGGATCACACATAACATTTGACCAAGTGCAAGGGTTAACTAGATTTTGATTCCAATCTGTCAACTGATTGGCTGAAGCATGAAGTGAATTCTTCAATGCAATTAAAGCATCTCCTGAAACAGATGATATGGATATTCAAAATCCAATTAAGCAAACAAATTACCCTCTTGTCAACCATGGCTAAAGAATCAGTATCTAAAATCAATAGAAAAAAGGAAATGAAATTATCAAGGAAGAATTAGTATCTAAAACCAATAGAAGAAAAGGAAATGAAATTATCAAGGAATATCATCTTACCTTACCACACACAATTGCAGTCATGCATGCACCTCCATATTCCTCTCTAAAAAGTAAGGTTACATGCTACATGATATCTTATTATCATTATTATTTAGAATATAGGCACAACTCAGCCCAAGTTTCTCAAAAAATCAACCCAGTAATATTTCAGTAGAGGAAATAATGTCATATAGTTTGATTAAAAAAACATAAGCAACCAACTCTAGAGGCCTCGATAACTCAAATCTGACTGATACAAATTGATAGACAGCAAGGAGGTAAATCTCATTGTGTTCCCATTCGATCTTCTTCCCTTTACATCTAAGGACAAAACTTATATGAAATTTTTTAGGTGAAGTTTGTGAAGTTCCTTCTTAAAAATGATTTACTAAAAATTTTAATAAAAAATCCCAACCGATAAATTGATAAAATTCAATGCGAAGATCAATAATATATAAAAAATTATTAAAAATATTATTTATAATTCAAATTTGATTGATATTTATTTAACGGTAAAAATTCTATCAACATTTTTACTAAAAATGTCTATCTAAAAACATAGATCAAAATTTATTAAAATTTTTTCAAATTTTACAAACTTAATTTATGTAACGAAATCTTTCAATTTGTCGGTTTTGATTTTCGATTTTAGTTTTTGTTTAATTGTTTCTAGCAGAGAACTTCATAGACTTCACCTAAGGAATTTCATCTAAGTCTTTCCTTACATCTAAATGCTTTAGCACAAAAAAAGACCCAAAACCAAAGTAATTATTGCTACTAGAAAATTAATTAGATCATAACTTAGTTAACATTAAAAACTAAAGGACACATACATGTGCATATTCCAGAAAATGTCTATCATCAAATTTACCACACTAACTGAAATCCAGAGAACAATTGCTTCAACAAGTGCAATGTATACATGTCTGATGAATAAATGTCAAACAAGAATAACTATGTACCTTGAAAATCAGCAGATGCAAAAGAAAGCAAGTAAGCCAATATAAGAACACCAAGAAGTAATTCCATCTTCAGTAAAGTCAACCCCAATGGTCAATGCCATGATACAAAATCTCTTATAAGCATACAAGCGACTTCCATCTCTGCAAAAAGTACAGGCACCAAATTGTAAATATGACGTGCATAATCTACAATTAGCAAATCCAGTCATCTATGTTTCTGCAACCCTTGATTTTCCTAAAGTACCCAAGTCGTACACATATCCAACACCTCCAAAAGAAAGCATGGAACTATGTGTAATAAAATTTAAACATGCCCACGTCACACATTCACACCTGAATCCAAGTACATTCGCAGTGAGATCTATATTCTGTCACAAAACAACATAATTGCTAAAGAGAGAAAGCAAAAGAAAAAGCTCCCACATGAACAAATTTGTGTTAGGACAACCAGTCAAATAGTTGAAACTAGCAACCTTCAAGCACCACCTTTAGTGCCTCACAGCATTTACTGGCGGTTCTATAAAATTGGGTGGGTAGGACTTGGCGGGACATGGCAGGCAATTCTCTTCTTTTTAGTTTTTTACTTACGTTTCAGTTACATTTTTTACAAAACTTCACAATCATCATTCCAATAAGTTCTAGGTTTGGTGATCGAAAACTTTATAATGACTTCATTTTTACAAAATCATTCTTTTCCTTTTTTTTGGCACCATGGAGAGAAATACACTAAAAGGAAAATTTAAAGGACGAGCCAGGGGAAAGCTATACCCAAAGAATCAGCCATTAACCGGTTAGTAACCCCCGCGGGGGGTTCCCACCCAAAGACCACTGGACCTCTTTGTGAAATCCCTATTATGAGCAAGTGAAACGTCTCCTTTTCTTGAATGCCAAAATTATTTTAAGATTCAATTGAGTCAAAATGCATGAAAGAGAGACAATATTGGAAAAAAATTACATAGAATCTTCTTATAATTACAAGAATGTTGAAACAAAACAAATGTCAATAAAACTGTGATTTCAGTTATAATATGAAGTAACTAAAATTAATAAACTGTGATAAGTCAATAAAAAACTTATCCATCAAATCTTAGTTTTACTGTGAATAAAGAAAACCAAACAATATTCCAATAAGCTCAAATCTCAAAAAGGCCCTTTCCAGGCTGCAGAACAGTAAATGAAGGTTTTAACATTCAGTACCAGGCAAATAAATGCAAAATTAACCAAGGACGATTTCAAGTCAAACAACAATGTTTTGATTAAAAACAGGAAAAATAAATGGAAACTAAGGCTAACCAAAGGACAGCCGATGATTCACTGAAGTGAAACTAGTCTCAAACCACTAATTACAAAGAATAACATTAGAAATGTCTATGAATTTCATTTTTTTTCTCTACAAATATTTTCCGTGAACAATAAAGAAAAGCTAAAACTTTAAAAAAAAAAAAAAAAAAAAACCATAAACAACGAATTTAACCAAAACCCAGAGAGGAAAACGATAAGAAGTCAGTCACAACAAAACCAAAATCTTAAAATCTCAAAAAAAAAAAGAAAAGAAAAGAAAGAAAAACAAAAGCTTACAACTTGTTTTAGAAAGAAAGTAGCTTACCTTTGAGAAAGGAATCAGACTGGAAAAGAAAAAAATATGGGTATTTTCATTTGAGATGGATCATGAGACTTGAAAGTGAAAGAATCAAACTTTGATTCTCTTTTAATCTGTATATTAGAAGGAATGAGCTGGCTTAGTGAAAGCGAAGACAGTATGTTTGTCTGAGTTTTTTAGAAGATGAAAAACTCTAATGGGAAGCTTCCGTCTTTATGCTTCCCTTCTCAGTCTTCTCTTTTTTTATTGTCTTATTTTCTGTAGTTTTTAATTTCGGGTGGACACACAAAGACTTCTATAAAGGCACTCTGCAATTATTACTCTTTCTTTCTGAACCGTGGATTGAATCCGATGTGTGGCTGGCTCCATGTTTAGTAGTTCTAACCATGTTTTAACCTGTGAATTTTTTTCCTGATTAACTATTTATAAATTTAGTATAAAATCTTTTTAAAATTTTTAATCTTTCTTGTTCTTGAAATGAAAATTTTTTCTCTCATTTTAAATTTTTATTATTAAATTTACTTTCTAATAATTCTGTCTTATTTGTTTGATATAAATACAGTTATGACAAACGTGATAGTATTATGTTTGTCTGCTTTTTTGTTTTTTTTTTTTTTTTGGAATATGTATATGTTGTCTGAATTTAGTATTCCAATAAAGAAACAAGATAAATTTGATTGAATTGATTGAAAAAAATCTATTGGATTAAATTTATACTTAAATTAGGATTTGAAAATTTTTTAGTTAAATTTTATAATTTAAATATAAATTATTTTAATATTTTTTGGTTGTTAATATCAAATTATTTTTATATATACTATTAAAAAATATATATACATGCCATACATATGTTAGGTAAATGCACACGCTGCACGTTGTGATTAACTTTTTAAATAGATGTGTTGAAAAGATTTGAGGTCCGACAGTTGAATCTCCACTTTCTTAAATCTTACACTATATAAAAAAAAAAAAAAGCACAAAATTATGGTAACCTATGGTTTTGATAAGTTTTGCATAGCCATTGGTAGGCTTTAGAAATGATGTCCGAAGATAAATCATAAAATAACACCTATAATGATGTATGAATGCTTTCCACGACGGATTTAGAAATTTTTTTATATTTACTTATAATATATATAATTGTTGATAAATTTATTAATTTTATAATATTTAAGGAAATTTTTTTAATTTTTATTTTATTTTTAGGATGTCTATAAAAAATTTTTGAAATATTCAGTGAGTATTTTTTAATTTTATTATTTTTCAAATTTGAAAATATTCATAAACGCCTTCCCACTAATGATAATTTCGCCTTTCATACATCCAAATGATTTAAACCAATCATAAAATCCAAATAATGCGATTAAATATTGCTAGTAAATGCTAAAGAAGAGCAATTGTTATTGGTAACAGCCCATAGATTATATAAGAAAAAAAACAGGTTTTGCTCTCAATTCCAATGGGTAGTTATGATTCAGTTGGGTTTCCACTAAGGGGAGGTTTAACCTCAATTCAAAATGAAAAATAATAATAAAATATATCCAATAGCCAGAGGTGGAGATAATGTTAAAAATTTATAATTTAAAAAAAAAAAAAACAACTTAAAATATCTTCTCCTACTACTTGCACTTGGTATATAGGTTCAATATCTATCGTTTCATGCCTTAAGGAATTTGTTGGGATAAGCTTTCAAAACGTCAGCCAAGTTGCCAGCAGCCTCTTCATAAAAGTTATGTTCGATTTTTTTTAATGAAGAAAAATGAATGAGTATCATTTTTCAATTTCCCTTGTTCCAAATGATAATAATGAAAAAAATAAAGAATAGCCCAAACTAGATTTTACCTTCAATTAGAAGCATTTTGGATCAAAGACACAATAATTTCCTGGCTAATGATGATTAATTGTACAAGTTAAATTGATCAAAAATTTTTATTATAAAATATTAGAAGGAAAAAAATAGAGACATTTTTAATACACCATAAAATTTTTTCCATACATTTCTTAAATTTTCTTTTAAAAATATCTATATAATAAATATCAATTTTAATTTTTAATAAATGATAAAAATATATTCAATAATTTATATACCCGAAAATCACCTCCGTAAATCTCAAAAATAAATTTTTGAAAGCTATATTACATTATCAAAAATAGATTTTCAATAGTCATATTATATTTTCAAAAATTTATTTTTGAAAATACATAAATTTTTATTTAAATATAAATTTAATTATAAAATTTTGATAATGTTTTTAATTTTAATTTTAATAAATAAATAAATTTAATATTAAAATAAATAAATATGATGTGTTAAGATCTCTAAACATTTCTAATCTAATTTTTAAGTCACTAGTATCTTAATGGTCAAAAGATTCTAGTGATCGAAATATTAGAAATATTTATTGTCGGATTTTTTAGTCTACCAATGACATTATTAGAGTCAATGATTTATAATTTGAGCTTTGACTAACAAGCATATATATATATATATATATATATATGAATTATCGATGTATTAATCTTTACTTGGTCATATATATGAATGAAAGAGACATATTAATTCTTAAATATGCATGAGTATAAAAATATCATTTTGTTTATGCAAAACTAAAAAATCAAAAAACAATATTTTTGACTTTTTGAAAGTTTGAGAGAAATAATAAGTTTATATTATGTATATTGAGAGTATCGATTTTAATTTCATTCACATATATAATTAAGTAAATAGATTCATAAGTGTATAGGTAAGATTTTCGGTGATTAAAAATAAAATTAAAATTTAAAAAAATGAATATCCAAAAAAACTTAAAACTTTTTAAATATTCTATTTTAAGGAACTCAATTTAAAAAAGTGAAAGAAAAAAGATGAGAAAAATAGTAGAAATGATAAATAAAAAAAGTGACAGATCAATAAAAATAAAAAAATTAAAATTTGAATTTGAAATATATTTGGAGGTAAGTATATAAAATAAAAAGTGGAATGTAAATAAAATTTCTCAAAAAAACAAAAAAAAAGAAAAAGAGTAGTTAGGAAAAAGAGCACTCATACGAGTCAAGCATTTGATGTGAGCTTCTCACTGAATCTTTCATGGAGGACCAGTCAACAGACATTAAGGTCCCTCAGTTCTTGATCGCAGCAGGCATGGGCCTCAATCCGACTATAACTTTCCTTTCCAACCACGAAAAAGGGCTGAGCCAGGATATTTAGAATCTGCATTTACAGCACCATGCAGGAATTTTCTACTTAACTTTTTTTCTTCGTTTGGGCTTTTGGTTAAAAAAAAATTCCTCTATTTTCCTATGCTCTACCAATTATTTCCGTGACTTTACAGGCAAAGCCATCAACAAGATGTGCTGCCAAAAGTAATGTCATTTTCATACAACCTTTTTCTAATTGTGCTCGAGTATTCCAAGTCAAGTTGGAAATTTTTTGGGGACATTACTTGGCGGTCCATTAATATGTTGCATCAATTATTTAAGTAGTTAACACTAAATTTTATGTGGGGATGGTTTTTTAATATCAAAAGTAGGATTAAAATCAATCATTTAGAGACTAGCAGTGGATTGGTTTGATTAATTTAATCTTAAAAATAAATTGATTTAAAAAAAATTAATAAAAATATTTTAAATGATAAAAAATAATCAAATTGAAATATTTTGATTCTTTGAAAAAATCGAATTTGTTCATTATTGTTTTGTTAAAGTTTTTGGATGAAAAATATTATTCTCTTTATCTCTTTTTCTATTCATCTTTGCATTTTGAGATATTTCAAAATTATATATTTTTTATTAATATCTAAAATTATTTTTTTATCGATTATTCTATAGATTAATTGATATATCATTGGAGTTGATATTTTAAAATTGCAAGTTCAAGAGAGATTAAGCGTTTTTATTTTTTTATATTTTAAATTTATTTTTATGATTTTTTTATATTTTAATATTAAAAATAATGAAGCTTTAATTTTATAAAAAAATTTTAATTTTAATATTAAATATATTAAAATCAAAACTTTTTTCTTAAACTCTTTAAAAATCAATGCATTTTTATGATTTCTTTATTTTTTGATATTAAAAATCATGAAGCTTTAATTTTATAAAAAAATTTAATTTTAATATTAAAATTTTTTTCTTAAACTCTTTAAAAATCAATATATCTCAAATATTTTTATACAAAAGGAGTATATTTATCATTTTTAAAAATATAAATAAAATTATTTTTATTTATATTGTAGATAATATATTTAAAATATTTTAATAATTTACAAAAATCACTTAATTTAATCAATTCAATTATTAATTTTAAACATTAAAAATTGATCAAATTAATTAACTAAACTACTTTCCTTCACTATTCATCACTGAGATCAAATGAAACAAACAAACATAACCAAATTCAATGGATTCTAATAAAAAAGTCTATTAGAACCTATCTATGCCAACCATTATAGCCAGCCAACAAAGACTTTCGTTGCAAGTCCTTCCAAAGTCCAGAACAATGAGTTATCATAGTACATTTCTTCTTTAATTTTTCCTCTCATTTTCTTTATTTATTTTTTTTGAATTAAATAGTGATTAATGATAAAGACTGTCAGAATTAAATTCAAATTATAGAATTGAATTTTAATTATTAAAATTAAGTGAATAATATTTTAACAATAAGGGAATAAAAGTAATAATAATTTTTAAATAAAAGTGAAAAATTACTCAAAATATAAACTCTGAAAATTAACCTTTAAATGATAAATACCTCTCACTTTGGACAAATGTTCCATGATAATTTGGAAGATTTTTTTTAAATTGTCTAACAAAAAAAGCCTAAAAATCCAAAGATTTGAACTTTTGAAATTAGTAGAGAAATTTATGCACAGAAATTATAATATTCCAAAAAAAAAAAGCTTGAAATAGGAGAAAAAAAAGATTAGCTTATTTGATTTAAATTTGATAATATAAAATATGATAGGATGATATAACATAAAAATAATATAAATAAAAAATAAAAAAATGATATGATTTAAAATTTTATCAATAATTATTAATATGTTTAATAAAATTTAAAAAAAATATTTTTTATTTTTATATTAATATAAATTATAATATATAATTTTTATATAAAATATGATACGAATATATAAATTATTAATATATGTTTAATAAAATTTAAAAAATATATTTTTTTATTTTTATATTAATATAAATTATAATATGTAATTTTTATATAAATTATGATATGAATATATAAATTATTAATATTTTATAAGATAATTTACAGATTTATTAGATTATATGTTCTTGCTTGTAGGAGTGTGGGTGCTTTCCTTTATAAAAGCATAAAGGCCAAATCATACCCAATAGCGAACAGCAATGCTGAAACTCAAACCAACCCAACTGTTGAAACACTTTCCCTCCTCTGCTCTTCATGTCTTGACTTATTCAACTTCTAACTACCTTAACTGTCACTTAGATTTCTTCCTCTCCACCAACACCTCCTCATCAACTCTTCCATCCCTTCTCCAATCCCATGCTCTCATTATCACCAGCGGCAACTCAAACCATAACATTTTCATTGCCTCAAAGCTCATCTCTTTATATGCCCTTTTCAACAAACCCCATTTTTCCACCAAAGTTTTTGATTCACTTTCCATCATAAAGGACACTTTTCTTTGGAATTCAATTATCAAATCCCATTTCTCTAATGGAAACTACTCTGAATCTTTTGACTGCTATCTTAAAATGAGGTTGTGTAACACCCCACCTAATGATTTCACTATTCCCATGGTTGTTTCTGCCTGTGCTGAGCTGAGGTGGGAAGTTTGTGGGAGATATGTTCATGGGTTGGTCTTAAAATTTGGCCTTTTCGCAGAGAATTCCGCGGTTGGGTCTTCTTTTGTGTATTTGTATGCAAAGTGCGGCTCAATGGGGGATGCTTGTCTTGTGTTTGATAAAATTATTGTTAAAGATGTTGTTGCTTGGACAGCTCTTGTAATTGGGTATGTACAAAATGGGGAGAGTGCGAAGGGTTTGGAGTGCCTTTGTGATATGCATAGAGATGGTGAAGAAAGGCCAAATTTTAGGACTTTGGAAGGTGGGCTTCAGGCTTGCGGAAATTTGGGTGCTTTGGACGAAGGTAAGTGTTTGCATAGTTTCGTGGTGAAAACTGGACTTGGGTTTTATCCAGTTGTTCAATCTTCGATTTTATTTATGTATTCTAGGTGTGGCAGTGTTGGGCATTCATATGCTTCCTTTTATGAAGTTGTCGATAAAGATATTATCTCATGGACATCGGTTATTGGTGTGTATGCTAGATTTGGGTTTATGAAGGAATGCTTAGATTTGTTTTGGGAAATGCAGGATGATGGTTTATGTGCAGATGGAATTTTGATTAGTTCAATCCTTTTGGGTTTTGGGAATTTCATGAGTGAATGTGATGGAAAGGCCTTTCATGGATTAATCATAAGGAGGAATTTTCTGTTAGATCAACTGGTCCATAATGCATTGTTATCCATGTACTGCAAGTTTGGACTGCTATCTATAGCAGAGAAGCTCTTTAGCATAATACCTAGCCATAGCAAACAGTCCTGGAATATAATGGTTGCTGGATATTCTAAGATGGGACAAGAAGCAAAAACAATAGAATTGTTTAGGGAGATGCAACAACTGGGTGTTGAAATTGATTCTAACACCCTGGTCTCTCTGATCTTTTCATGTTCTCAGCTAGGAGCAATCCACATTGGTCGCTCACTTCATTGCCACCTAGTTAAAAGTCACATGGCTAACAACGTTTCAATTGCCAATTCTCTCATAGATATGTATGGGAAAAGTGGAAATTTAATCATTGCACGAAGGATATTTAATCAAACAAGGAGAGACGTTATCACATGGAACACAATGATGTCAGCTTATACTCGTTGTGGGCATTTTTCTGAGGCTATTGCCTTATTTGATCAAATGATTTTGGGGAACTTGACTCCCAACTTGGCAACATTGGTAACTGTGCTTTCAGCTTGTTCTCATCTTGCATCATGGGAGAAAGGGGAAAGGATTCATTTTTACATCAAGGAAGGAGGATATGAGATCGGTCAATCTCTTGCTACTGCATTGATTGACATGTATGCAAAATGTGGGCAACTTGAGAAATCGAGAGAGTTATTCAATTCAATGAAGGAGAAGGATGCAGTTTCTTGGAATGTGATGATTTCAGGTTATGGGATGCATGGAGATGCAAAATCAGCACTTCAGATTTTCCAGCAGATGGAGGAATCAAATATTAAACCAAATGCTCTTACCTTTCTTTCTCTTCTCAATTCTTGTGCTCATGCAGGCCTTGTTGAAGAAGGGAAGTTTTTGTTCAGCAGAATGGAACATTATTCTGTAAAGCCGAATTTGAAGCATTTTACTTGCATGGTGGACCTTCTTGGCAGATCAGGTAATCTCCACGAAGCTGAAGCCCTGGTTATGTCAATGCCCATCACACCTGATGGAGGTGTTTGGGGAGCTCTGTTAAGTGCTTGTGTTGTTCATAATGAAATTGAGATGGGAGTAAGGATAGCAAAGCGTGCTATTGATTCTGATCCTGAGAATGATGGGTACTATATTTTGATTTCCAACATGTATAGTTCTATGGGATGGTGGGAGGAGGCAGAACAGGCCAGAGAAATATTGAAGGAAAGGGGCATAGGAAAAAAAGCTGGTTGGAGTGCAATGTAACATAAAAAAAAAGACATCCATTCTGGTCCGGGAATTTCTCATGTACCTTAAAAATGTGGGCTTCCAGGATCCGCTTACGTTTCAGTCGATGACACATGGCTTGATTTGTTCAGAACTGTCACATGCTTCACCTGAAAAAACGAGGCCTGAACTGCAACATATTTAGTTTGCAGGTACTTTATTCATCTCACATTTCAGCCTTTTCCTGCATTTAGTTGTTAGAATTTAAGGTAAACATTATTTGCTAGCATGCTGATGAAAATCACATAGTATCTTTTATTTAAGGAATTCCCTTTGTGCTTTAGAAAATATGGACTTCTCTGCTTATTGTTCACTGACAGAACAGATGGCTTGATGGGTTCAAGGCTGACGATTGGTTCACCTAAAGCATTATGCCCACACAGCAGTATGCTAGCATAGATTTCAGGTACTTTCCTCATCTTGCATTTCGGCCTTTTCATTCCTCCAAGTTTTTGCGGTTTTCAGTTACTACTTTTGTTTCATTCCTAGAATGCTCATGAAAAACATATCTTATCTTGCAAGGATTTGCATTTTTCTCTTTTTGCTGGGATATAAATATTAAAAAAATATATTTGAGATTTTTATTAAACTTGATAATTTAAAATAAGATATGATGATATTATACGAATAAGATGCAAAAATAAAATACGAAAGTGATATGATTTAAAATTATAATAATAATAATTATATATAGTTGAATAAAATCAACAAAAAATATTTTATATTTTTATGTTGACATAAATTATAATACGTAATTTTCGTATAAAATATAATATAAATATATAAATTTTAATATTTTATATGACACGAATATACAAATATTTAGGTTTATTTTTTTCTCAATGAAACATTCAAAAAATTAAGAAAATTTGTAACTCTCAAAATCCTATCTTGATTAAAAAGGGAAACTACCACAAAATTAAAAAAGAAAAAGTAGAGTGACTAACTCATGTGCCATGGACTATGCCAATCCAAGATTCCAATTATACGGCTATCTAGAAAGTGGGAATAGAATAAAAGTGAAATATATTTTGTAATATACTAATGTTCAATTAAAAATTACTACTTAAATAAAATTTCTCTATACAAAGATAGAAACAATGAAAAAGACCATGAGGAGACAATGTTGACATTTCCCAAAGGCTCATCCTAATTGGTCTGCCCTAACAGCCATGTACCACCTCTTTAATTGATTCCCAAAATTTCTCATAGACTTTGTCCCGCAAACAAACAAAAAACTAAGCCAAACTTTGGACCAGACATTAAAGTGTTGTTAGGCAATGATGCCGATTTTTTTTTTGTTTTATATTTTATGTTTTTAAAAAATTTTGTTTTATTTTATTTTTGTTAATTTGTTGAAATTGAAAGCATTTTTGAAAGTTCTGACGTTCCCATAGATTTTGTCCCACAAACAGATAAAACCGAAGCAAACTAACACTGTCTGTCAGAAAACCAATCAAATCCCTCCACGTCATCTTCCTCTTCGTTTAACCTTAAAGTCTTCTCTCTTCTGCTTTCTTTCTTTTTTTTTTTTTTGTCAAAAAAACAATGTCTAAGTGTTTCAGCCTCACTGCAACGCGGGACTGGTGCTACCGTCGCAGCTTCTCCAACGCTGGTCTCCGCTCAACAACGATGGACCTCGGAGACGGCACCGTCATGCACGTTTGGACCCCCAAAACCCATATCCAATCCAAGCCCACGTTAGTCCTCATCCACGGCATAGGCGCCAACGCAATGTGGCAATGGAACGATTTCATTTCACCTCTCATGTCCCACTTCAACGTCTACGTCCCGGACCTCCTCTTCTTCGGCGACTCCTACACGACCCGATCAGAACGGTCGGAGCAGTTCCAGGCCCAGTGTGTCATGCGGGTCATGGAGGCCCACGGGGTTACAGTTATGAACGTTGTTGGGCTTAGTTATGGTGGCTTTGTTGGTTATAGTATGGCAGCGCAGTTTAAGGAGAGAGTTGAGAAGTTGGTGCTAGGTTGCGCTGGGGTGTGTTTGGAAGAGAAAGATATGGAGGAAGGGATCTTCAAAGTGAAGAGTGTGGATGAGGCTATTAGTATTTTGTTGCCCCAAACGCCGGATAAGATAAGGGAGTTGATGAAGATTTCGTTTTATAAGCCTGCTAAAGGACTTCCTTCTTGTTTTCTAAACGATTTCATCCATGTGAGTAAAGCTACTCTAATCCATTTTGATCATTGTTTTTTCTTTTAATTAGGTCCCAGTATGAATCAATAAATGGTGCTAGATTTTTGGGTTTTTTTTTTTTTTTTATAATGGTTGGTCCAAGGATGAATTGATTTTTGTTTTTAGAGGTTTACATTTTATAGTTATACTTTGTTGTGTTAGGGTGGGAATGTAAGTTAATTAATATTTTGATAGTCATTTTTTAATAAAAAGAGGTTTCAGGTTCAAATCTTTTGGAAATATGTCTTGAGTTGAAAACCTGAAATGGCGAATTGAATAATTGCTGGAAAAAACATACTTTGAGTTGTTAATGACAAGGTCATATGCATTGCAAGGGAGTAGTAGAAGCAGAGCTGTTTGGCTGCTACGGTGTTTTAAGAGTGTTACCTGCTGAAAACAGAGAGTCTAAGGAAACAATAGTGAAAACTATTGGTTCCATATTGGACATTCCAATCAGGATTTTAATGAGGAATTAGAACCATTTTTTGTTCATATAATGTATTTTGGAAACTTAATTGCTGTTGCATTTGAAGTTCTTTTCTGATAAGAGAGAATCAATAAATCTGCTAATTTGTGCAAAGCACATGTCAAATATTTTTCTACTATCATGATCATTGTTAGTAGTTTATATACCCAGGTGTTCACTTCTATGCACCTGTCAAAGAAAAATACTAATTATCATTTGTTCTCTTTTGCTAGTTACATCATTCAAGAATGATGAGGAGTCAAGTGTCAATATAGCGATTAAAGGTTATATGATGTTCCAAATTCTTCTATAATCTGGCTGTCACCTTGATAGAGGAAAAACTTAGTTATAGGAAAATGGTTTCAAAAAGTTTATGAGGAGATGATACTTAGCTTCATAGGCCTTTTTTCCTGATTTTAAGATAGGTTTAACTTGGTTAGACAGTATCAAAATTTATTTTGTTGATTCCTGTTGTTTTTGTTCCTTGACTGATTGTGATCAGATCATTTCTTTAGGTGACTGCTGGTCAAATTATTGTCCAGTATTCCCTCTAATTTTGACCATAATGTTAAGATAGTCATCAAAGTTTTAAATTTTGTGGACCTTGAAAAAATCTACAGTGACTGTTAAGTCATTAATACATCTTGTTGATCTCTCTGCCACGTTGATGTATGTCATATGCAGCTGAGTGATCTAACTAGCTATTAGGTTTCTCTTCCCCATAGTGCTTCTTGTTTTTCATTTAAACTTTCAACTTTTTCTTGATATTAATGTTAGTCTTGGCAAGGAAGCAAGAGTTTTCTCTTACACTATTGCTTTAAGTTTTTGTTGGAAATTCAATTTGTTGGCAGGTAATGTGCACAGAAAACCTTCAAGAGAGAAAAGAATTGATCCATGCATTACACAAGGACAGAAACCTGTCGGATCTTCCAAAGATCACCCAGGTTATTGGACTTTGCTCAGAATTTTAATCAACGCATCCTGTACTATATAGCATATTTTTTAAGAGTTCTGTGTCTGGGCCTTTACTGAGTAAATATTGTTCTTTTGTGCAGCCAACACTAATAATCTGGGGAGAATATGACCAAATATTCCCTTTGGAATTGGGACACAGATTGAAAAGGTCATTCTGAAGGACTAAATAAGCATAAGACATCACCACATCAGTATCTGCTTTCTACTCTTGTTAACTTTTTGCTTACATGAAAGAACATCCAAAAAGTATGACTTTGGAGCCTAACCAGCTTGGACTGATTTCTGAAGTTAAAACTAATGACGTAAATTAAAAGAAATTTCTAAATGATTTTATTTAGAGCTTCCTTCCAGCATCCTAGTATCTTTTTTCTTTTTCCTTTTTTTACCCGAGTCATGAAATTGATTTTGTTATTTACGCAATGTTTTGACCTTTTGACTTGGCTGGAGTATAATGGTGACCATATGCTGCCCATGCAGGCATCTGGGAGACAATGCAGAACTAGTGATCATAAAGAACGCAGGGCATGCCATCAATGTAGAGAAACCAAAAGAACTATACAAGCACTTCAAATCTTTCCTTATTGATCTGCTCCTGCCTGCTAAACCGGGAAACTATATCAATGGCGGAAAAACAGATTGAAAGGTATGCAAAACACTGAAGATAATCCAGGAGTTGCTGGTTTCTCACATAAGCCTTCGTTTAGGGATTTGTTTTATTTTGTGGATGAATATAAACAGTATATTTAAATTTAATGAAATTACTTGATTTTTATAGTTAAAAGAAAAATAGGCAAATTAAGGTGATGGGAATTTATGAGCTATATATCACACCTAAAAGGGTTAGCAAACTACTTACTTATAGAGTCTAATACCACAGGTGAATCCTTGGTTTTAATTCTGTTATCAGAGATGAATTTATCATTGGCTGGTGCTTGCTACTTCCTTTTATTGGTGTCCAGTCATTTTGCTGAAAATGTCATGACCTATTATCACCATTTACGCTGAATGTCCTTGCTCGTCTTTCCATGCCTTTTCTATATAACTAGTGTGCTGATTAAATATATTTGTATTAATTTATGTTTTACTTTTTTCAGTTAAATCACATGCAATCCTTCCCGACCATTCATATTCAGATGAAGACACTTGTTACATAGATTAAGCATGCTTCTAGCATTTGGAATTTATGTATGAATTCTCAAGCACAATGGCATTAAAGTTGCAGAAGAAAATTTCAAAGAATCAAAAGTAGATTTGGCCAGTGACATTGGTTTCCTTTTACTTCTCTGCAAATGCCTAATACCAGCAACTTGAAAAGTATGAACTGGGAAGTTGTTTTTAGAACAGGACATGACATTTGAAGCTTGTTTTAGACATTTAATCTGTAGAACTCTTAGATTCTTGCTCCAAAATGATTGTTCATCTTTATATCATCAACTTTTATCCCTGCTAAATTCATTCAAGTTTTTAGTAGTCATCTATGTCTATGTATATTATTAATTTTGTCAATTTTCTTAGATCTCTGTATTAGTCTTGTTCTACCTTTTTCATGTTGGTCTACTTCATTTTATAGCAGCTTTATAATTCTTCTATAGAAGGTTTGGCTGCATGCATTCTGATAAACCATATCTCAACTACGGAAAGAACAAGGCCTAGCCCAGAAAAAAAAAAAAAAAGGTTGATAATTTGTCCTACCTGCCAGGATCAATCTGCACTGGATTTGGCACTTTGCAATTTGACATTGGATCAAATTTTGTTTACATATGATCATTTACCAAATATCAATGTACCAATCATAACCGGAACGTTGCAATTAAGTTCGCTTGAATTATAGAGTATTCTGAAGAGGATACCTGGTTGCAATGGTGCAGCAATATTCTAATCATCCATGCTTCCTTATCTGATAAACATCATCTACCACTTGTCTACTTTACAGCATTTCCACGTCGGAGTAAAGTTCCTAGAGTCTATCCTAAACCTTAGAACATTCAAATGAAGAGGGCATGCAGAAGAAAAGAAAAAAAAAGTTGGAAAATCAAATGGAAAAGCAAGCTTCAGAAAGACAAAAGGGAGAACCTCTCCCCATGGGCCATGGCCCTTCTTCCTCTCTTTCAAGCAGCAATACAGAAAATCAGATCAGCCAAGAGTCCCAGCCAAATCTTCCCTGCAAAACCAGTGAATATCAATTTCATATCAAAAATTCATTTTACACTTTATAACGCTTCACCTTTTAGTTTTGTTTTATCTTCTACCTAAAAGAAGCTATAACTTTACAGCCCAAGACAAATTCCATTGGCATATTCCACCCCAAAATTAACGAAATCATACGTGGTTTAGCAAAACTGAATTTCACTTTCTTGCAAAAGCGTAAGCATCTGGTACGCCATCTGCCCACTACCCACCATTTCTACATTAATCAACAAAAAAGGAAAAAAAAAAAAGAGAAAGAAAAACTTACAGGTTGTTAATGATGTGGAACTCCCAATAAGATCCTCATAATCCTGAATAGGATTGTAGTTATTGTGGCAATCTGTACTTGTATTGAAACCATTGTTACATGTACATACAAATGAATTACTAGGAGGAGAATATCCACAAACACCACCACTATCCTCACAAGTATTGCATTTGTTGTTCATGTCATAATCATCAAACGCTCCATTTGTGTACTTCAATTTCACCCCATACTGCCATTTACTAGGGTCCGTTGGAGAATCCTGAAAGGAGGCAATCGATGCATACCCTATGCATTTCATTGCACGTAAGTCCAACTCACCTTTGCTGTTAAAATTCGCCGGCGAGTACACGCAGCAGGTGTTGGTAGGCGGGAAGAGTGGGAGGCCGAGGCTGACGACGGAGGGACAAGTGTAGATAGAGGCGCAGAGGTAGGAGGAGGAAGGATCACAAACAGGAGAGCCCTTGATGGTGAGGGAGGACGTAGGGGGAGTGCATGAAAGGAGGAGGAAAATTGATGGACCTAGCTGGAAAGGGCTAGTCCAGTCAAGGCCCAAGTTGGGTGATGGTTGCATGGAGTTGCACGTTGACATGTAGGGTGGGGTGGTGGTAACTGTTGAATCTTTGTAAGACACAGAGGTGATGAGATAAGAGCCTGTGTGGGTTGTTAGCATGAGCTGATCGGAATTGCAGGTTACATAGGGTTGAAATCGGGGCGAGCCGCAGCCGTAGCCGGTGCCAAAAGGGTACTTGACCTGAATAGAGCCACATGTGGACCGGCATGCTGTGTCTGGGGCTGAATTGTGCAAGGGAGTGATGAAGAGAGTGATCAAGAGGATGATGATGGGAAGAGGATGACCATCCATTGGCTTAAGTTTTTGGTATACAACTCCCTCAGACGAAAGGGAAATTCCTGAGAGCTTTTCACCATAAAGCAAGTACGCCAAAAGGGATAATAAGAAACTGAATCTTTTCATTTGAGCATCTGATAAACATAAACTATATCTCTGTTTAATCGAATCATTATCCGACAAGAATCTTTCTTACAAGTTTGCTTAGTTGAAAAGCCAACCAGAACCTTTGTAGGCGACCAAAGCATTCTGAAAGCAGAGGTTTGTGGATTCAATTGAGCTGAGATTCTTTCAGGATAAAGGGGTGGAGCAGGTAACTTTTTTCTTGGCAAACAAAAGCCTGTTACATCACTAACATGTAGCAGCCATTGGCTTTAAGCCTTCCAGGTTGAATTGAAACTCAAGCTGATAAAAAATGGAGGAGCATTAATATGTGATGAGCATGGATGGCTTAAACAGGACATACAATTTATACACAAAGTTTATAAATTCACCATATGCCAATATGCCATCAACCATGTCCACTTCGACGGATCAGAATCGTATTAATAAAGAAATATTGTTTCTATCGGGGATCTATACAAAAAATTATTTATTTATGTAAATAATTGTAAGTGTTAAGATATTAAATTCAATTATCAATTTATTCATCATATTTTAGTTAAATTCATTACCTGATTCAAAACATGAAAATTTATATTTTAGTAAATAAAATTTGAGTATAATTACAAAAAATTATATACTCAAATTTATTTTTTTATTTGAAATTATCAAAAATTAAAATTTAGTTACTGTGATTAAAAATTAATCACTTTACCAATAATAAACCACAGAATTATTGACAATTTGATGGACATAGGATGCAACACCAATGGTAAATCACGTCAAAATTCTTCATATCAATCGAACGGTGGAAATCTAGGTTGCAAAATGACGCAAACCTACAAGAAAACCAGAGAATAAAAGCTCTATATGTGGAGGCCCTAACCTCATCCTTCACCTGCGTTGTGTTCCTGTTTTTTCTTCTGCGCACCACTTCACCAAATCCTCTGTCTCTTCCTACTCAGAGAGAGAGCAAGCCACTTTGTAGCCAAACAAGGTTCGCTTTTTCGTTCCTTATTTTTGCCCTAATTTGGAATTTAATTTCTCTATTTTTATTTCTCTTTTTGCTATAAATTCGTCATACCGGTTTGTTTTAGCTCTTGAAATACTGAAAACTTTAGTTTTATATCAATTTTATTATATAAAAATTTTGTTATTTATGCATTTTTGTTTGACAGTTTGGTTTTTGGGTGGTGGATAGTTAACCCTAATTGATAGAGAATTTGGGGTACTTTGCTTAGCATTTGGGTAGTTTTTTTTTTTTTTTTTTGAAACGTTTAAAAAAGACGTTTCTTTTCGCTTCTAATGGAAGAAAGAACGGTTTTTGTTTGGATAGAATGGTTAGTTAGTAGGAATAACTTGGGAAAAAATGTGTTTCAACAAGCTTCCGTAGTTAAAATCTTTAAGGAAATAGAGATGTATATCTAAATTAAAACTAACTTTTGAAGGCATGAATTCGAAAAAGAATGTAAGTTGGCCTTGAAACAGTGAATAATCATACTTGTTTAATGCTATTTGAATAGAACCTTTGTTTCTAGGGTCAGAAAATGGTTAGTGAAGTTTTGCCTAATGTTGCAATCTTTGGGACTAGTTTGCTTGTCTGAACAAAGCAAGGCATTCAAAACTTGGAAATCTAGCCGCTGATTTTTTTTGGTCGTTTAGGCTTTTGCACTGTTAAGGGTAATTGTAGCTTTATTATAATTTTGCCACTAGCTGTCTAGTTTGTTAGTAGAATACTGGGCTCTTAGTTCTAGTGACCAGGTTCAGTCCTTGGTAGCCTCAAATACCAAAAAAGTGGTTTTATTATAGTGTTAAAATGCTTTGCTTATCATAACAAGTAATGAAATACATGGCCTTTCCAATAGTTGCCCGTATTTTCCATAGAGCGACTTCTAATTACGATTTTAGATTTGTTATAGTGAGCAGTGAAGTGTGCACTTCAATACTAGGAGTCTACCAGTTTATTTTATTTATTTTATTTATTCTTGTCACATATATGATAATTGTTTGAGTTGATGTGAACAGTGACCATGAGAATAACCCCTGTATCCTTGGCATTATTTTGATTGAAACTCTTTTGGTATTACATTATTGATGGATGAAACGAAAGTCTTGTTAATTTATTTTTTATTTTATTTTATTTTCTAAGGATGCATTGTATTGAGCTTTGTTCATTTCATGGTGCTGTCAATCAATTCTGAACTTCTTGTTTTTCATTCCAGGGTACATTAAATTTTAAGTTTTTATCTATTTCAGCCTGCCAAAGGCCCTTCAGCATAAACTTAAAACCAGGTCCTCTATCCTCATATTGGATGGCTATTATACCTTGTGGAATTACATGTGTTGCCCAGTGGGGTATTCGTCCTCAGTTTACCATACAGTCTTATGTTCCAAACCGAATAATGACAGTGCAATCCAGGTAAGTTTTCTGCTTAGCTCTTTTATGTATGGAAGGGGAATTACTGAATTTGACTGTCCGACTACAATTATGTTCTTCTAGAGCTTTATATAGATACGGAATTGCTGAATTTGCAATGTCATTGCTGGTTGTGGTTTTTATTTTTATGGTTTTTTCATCAGCTTGCATTGCGTTTGTGAATTTTTCATGCATAGCATTTTGGTGAACTTAAGGATTAGATGGGCAGATTTACCCACTTTTTAATCCCTGTTTTGCTTGTTTCTAATTGTTGTGTTGATTAAAGAGGGGGGGTGACAAAGAAAAAAGTGGGGGTGTATTACCTCCATAATAGTCTATTTTTTGGTATTTATGGAAGAATAATTTAGGTGTTTATTACCCTTTGCAGGGTAACAAGTACAACGAGTTATTTGGGAGCACCAAGTTCAAGTTTATTTTCACGTGATTCCTTACCATTTTTATCCTTTGTGGGGTCGTCTCGAGCATCACATCGTCATAGGGGGGCACGGTTCATTGTTAGAGCTGAAACTGTGAGTATAAACCTCCAGTTTCTTTTGCTTTTTTTTTTTTTTGGTTGAAAATAGATGTTGTAATGGGTTTTCCATAATTTAATTATATATTTTTGAAAATTTCAGGATGTATTTCATTTTTTTTTTTTGCTGTAGTTTACAGCTTGCTCACTGTTCGATTCTCAATTTAACATGATAACATATTATACTGAGCAGGATTATTATTCTGTCCTTGGGGTGTCAAGAAACGCAAGTAAATCTGAAATTAAAAGTGGTATGCTGACTTACCGTACCTTGTTCGGTTACTGTTCTATTTTATTCCTTATATCATTGTTTATGGTATTCTTGTGCTTATTTTTGTTTGCTAATCTATTTCTTATTTATGGTTTTGCAACTTATTGAAGTTAACTTTACCCAGCTTTAAGGGTTTCTGCATTGAAAGTTTTAAAACACTGTTGCAGAAGCTTCAATTTTCACGGACAGTAGGTGTTAATAACATAAATCAAAGAGAATTTAGAGAGGATGGATGAATGTGAAGAGAGATTAAGACACATTCGAGGATATAACTAGGTACACTACACATGGCAAGCATGTATAGAAGTTGAAAAAATCACTCCATTTTTTTTGGATAACAGTAAGGCATGTGCTTACTGATTCAAGGGGAAAAACAAAATGAATGCTTGCAAGTCTTAGAGAGAAATGTATGCCAATGGGTCAAATAGGGTGAGTTGACATGTGGTGGTACACGATTAAGGTTCCTTCTGAACAAAAGGAAGTCTCTTTTAGGTGTCTCAACTATTTGAAGGAAATGTATGCCAATGGGTCAAATAGGGTGAGTTGACATGTGGTGGTACAGGATTAAGGTTCCTTCTGAACAAAAGGAAGTCTCTTTTAGGTGTCTCAACTATTTGAAGGAAAATTTATGATTGTCTTGCTTGATTGGAGCTTTAAAATGGCTGAACTGCAAACTTACATGTATGTACAAGTGATTGATCATATGTAAACTATATTCTCGTTTTTGTCGTATGTACTCCAAGAGTAAACTTAGTTGTTTCGGTTGCTACTTTGTGCGTTTATCTTACTGTTGTTAAATCTTTTATTTTTCAGCTTATCGGAAGCTTGCTCGGAGTCATCATCCAGATGTGAACAAGTCAGTTGATAACCTTGTACCTCTTGCCTTTATTTATGGTTGTGTGTCTCTTATACGTGTATATCTCACATTTATGACTTACGTGATTTGTACATCAGGTGGTAAACGTATATGTAATGTGCATATGTAGTCGTAGGACACTTGAGCTTTAGTTGCATATGGTTCAGATAAAAGACATGAGATGATTACATCAGGAAGTTGTAATTTTCTGGATTTTTGTGGGATTTGGTGTGATGCAATCCGAGAACTGGATTAGGATTGCAAGAGTCTGCTCACTGGAAGTTAAGCTCAGAAGAAAGAAAGAAATAATGACATCTCAAAATGGCACATTATTGACCCATACAATTCATTAGGAAAAAACTGTGTGAATATTTGGGCCATGGTGTTGTGGTTAGTCTGTGAGAATCATCAATGTTTCTTTCTCTAATTTATTCTCCTTATTTTCTTCTTTTCCATTTTTGGATCCAGAGATGGTACAAGTTGTTTATCATAGAAGTGAACACAATGATGTTCAGAACAGAGGCTTCCCTCATTCTGGTTGAATCATAGCATTTAGCTTTCTTGTGATGTTGTCAATTATAGGTTTCATTAGTCCTAGCATGACATTGTTACTAGGGAAATTCTGTAATAAGTCAGGTTCTAATTCCCCAAGAGAACATATTCATGATATGGATTGACGTCCACTTATTTTTCGTTTTAATATCCTCATCTCAGGATGGATAATCAGCTTGAAGATTTCTGTAGATGTAGCACACTGTCACCTTCTCTTATGTATATTAAGTTGCCTAATTATTTTGTCAATAAGGGATGTCTATCTACTTTATGTCCTAAGCTGGGGTTTAAAATAAAAATTGATGGTACCTTATCCAAATTGAGATCTTAAATAGTGGTTAGAAGGTAAATGTGGTTGTTGAAAGAAAGAGAAAATAGAATAGCAGTCATAGGTTTCCTGAGTTAGATATTTGTTGAATTTGTGTTCGTATATTTCATATATTTCTAAATGTAATTGCTGAAAGGGAGAGAACGCTATGTGTAGATTTCTGACTCTTAGTCAGATATATTGTCTTTTGAAGTCTTCGAAAATAGTTTGTTGTTGCTAGTTAAAATATCTTCTATGGAAAAACTAAGAAATAAATCTGTGTAGAAAACTAAGAGAAAAACTGAATGTATATTGAAAAATTGCTCATTAAGAATTATACAAGAACCTTAGGTTTATATACAACTAACTAGAGGTTAAACTAGGAAACTAAATCTCCCAAAAAAATTAATCCTATAATTGAGTGATTGTCTATCTTAATTTTTTGTTCTTAATTCTAGAGATACAAATACTTAATTCTAGCGATACAAATATAAATATACAGATTACAAGATTACAACCAGCTGCAAATAAGTGTTTTCCCACACTTTCCCCCTCAAGCTGGTGAATAGGTGTTTTTCATTCCCAGCTTGAAAATAATTTCTTGAAATGTTGCACTGCTGAGACTTTTAGTCAACACATTTGCAAATTGACCCTTGGTTGATACATAAGGTGTACAAATCAACCCACTGTCTAGTTTCTCCTTTATGAAATGCTGGTCTACTTCAATGTGTTTTGTTCTGTCATGTTGCGCAGGATTGTGTGCAATGCTTGTTGCAGAGTTGTTATCACAGTAGTCTCATTGGTTCATCCCACTTAATCTTCAAGTCTTCTAAGATAATTTTTAACCATAGTAGTTCACAAATTCCTTGAGCCATTGCTCTGAACTCTGCTTCAGCACTTGATCTTGCCACCACATTTTGTTTTTTATTTCTCCAAGTCACAAGATTATCACATAAGAAAGTATAGTAGCCTGAGGTGGATCTTCTATCAGTTACTGAACCGACATAATCAGCATCTGTATATGCTTTTAGAACTAGCTCCGAATTTCTTTTAAATAAGATACCTCTCCTAGGATTGGCCTTCAAATAATGCAATATACGGTAGATAGCCTATAGGTGCACTTCTTTAGGACTATGCATAACACTCATAGCATATGCTATATCAGGTCTAGTATGTGAGAGATAAATGAGTCTTCTAACTAATCTTTGGTACATCTCTGTATCTACAGCAGCATCTTTATTAGCTTCTCCAATTTTATGATTAGGATCTATAGGGGTATTTGCAGGTTTACATGCATGCTTTCCGGTTTTCTTCAAAAGATCCATCACATATTTTTGTTGTGAGATGAAGATACCATGCCGTGAGTGAGCTACTTCAAGTCCTAGGAAGTACTTCAATCTCCCTAGCTCTTTTATCTCAAATTCTTTAGCCAAACACTGTTTTAAAGATTCTCTCTCTTTTTCATCATCTCTAGTTACAATTATATCATCAACATACATTAATAGAACTGTGATTCTCCCTGAATCAGAGTGCTTAATAAACAATGTGTAATCTCCTTGACTCTGTTTATATCCCATGCTAGCATCACTTTGGCAAATCTCCCGAACCAAGCCCTAGGAGACTGTTTAAGGCCATATAAAGCCTTTTTCAGCCTGCATACTTTGTTTGCTTCTAGCTGAGCTCCAAATCCTAGTGGAACCTTCATATTTATTTCTTCTTCCAAATCACCATGTAGAAAAGCATTCTTTACATCAAATTGTTGAAGCTGCCAATTGTAATTTGCAGTCAATGATAATAAAATCCTAACTGTATTCATCTTGGCAACTAGAGCAAAGGTTTCCTGATAATCCACCCCATAGGTTTAAGTGTAGCCCTTAGCCACTAACATGGCTTTATACCTTTCAATAGTATCATCCGCCTTGTATTTTATAGTGAAAACCTATTTACACTCCACTGGATTTTTTTCCTTTAGGCAACTTTATTAGTTCCCATGTTTGATTTTTCTCTAAGGACTCCATTTCTATTTTCATGGCTTGCCTCCATTTCTCATTGGATAATGCCTCGGATAATGTAGTTGAAACAGAAATAGTGTTTAGGCTCATAAGAAAATTTTTGTAGGATGGTGAGAATTTTTCAAATGACACAAAATTAGAGATTGGGTATAGTGGATGCATAGTACATTCTCTGGTTCATTTCCTAATGGCAATAGGCAGATCATAATACTACTTATAGTTTTAGGAGATTCATGCTCATTTTGAGAAATAGAGTCAAAAATTGTAGTTACCTCATTTCCAGAGTTAGGATCAGGTTTTTGGACTGGCACTGATTCAAGATCTGGAGCTTTCCTTCTTAAGTACACCTGTAATTCCTTCATAGAATCAAGAATAATATTATCCTTTGTCACATCTTCCGTATTTGGAATGGGTTCAGACTCAAATTTAGTGTTTGACTGGGGCTCAGCAAAAACAGATTTCGACTCAGAAGAATTAATGGGTGAAAATGTTGAAGAAGGGGACAAACAAGCAAAATGAAGTCTTTATCCTTATCTTCCATGAATGAAGTCTCTCCCTGAAGATAAGGTTGAGTAAAAAATGGTTTACTTTCTTCAAAAGTGAGATCTGCAGACATATACAATTTTTTGATAAGAGGATGATAGCACTTATATCCTTTTTTAGTTGAGGAATACCCCACAAAAATACACTTAATAGCTCTTGGATCCAACTTTCCCTTGTTATGACTGTGTACATGAACAAATGATGTACAACCTAATATCTTAGGTTTGAGATTGTTTTTGGTATTAAGGTTGGGATAAAATTGTGAGAGTAGTTCCATAGGAGTTTTAAATCCCAAAACCCTTGAAGGTAACTTATTTATAATGTGTGTGGCAGTGAGAACAGCTTTCCCCTTGTAAGATTTAGGTACATTTGCTTGAAAAAGAAAGGTTCGGGTTGTGGCTAGTAAATGGCTGTTTTTCCTCTCTGCCATTCCATTCTGCTGTGGAGTATTAACACAAGATGACTCATGAATAATCTCTTCTTTTTGGAAATAGGTGGATAGACTTTGGTTAAAATAGTCTCTTGCATTATCAGACCTAAATATCTTGATTCTCACTCCAAATTGATTTTGGATCATGTTTTGGAAGCTTAAAAACATACTATTCACATCTAATTTGGATTTAAATAAAAAAATTCAAGAGACCCTGGTACAATCATCTATGAATGAAACAAATCATCTTGCACCAAAAATATTAGGAATTGTAAAGGGACCCCAATTGTCACTATGAATCAAGTAAAAAGGAGTAGAACTTCTTTTGTTACTAATTGGAAAAGACACATGTTTATGCTTTGCAAGTTTGCAAACATCACAATGAAAATCTTCGACATTTAATCCTTTGAACAAAGAAGAAAACATGTTTATCAAAGTTCCAAAAGAAGGATGTCCAAGACAAAAATGATAAAACCGGATTTTATCTTTATTGGAAGATTTTTCAGAAAGAAATGACAAAGGTAAACTATTATTGATATTACTTGTGTTATTTGATGTCTCAAGATAGTATAGTACATCCTTCTCCTTAACAAATCCAATTCTCTTCCCCGAACTCTGGTCCTGAAATTCACAATAAGAGGGACAAAAAGTCACTTTGCAATTCATATCTCTGGTAAGTTTTTGTATAGATATCAGATTAATAGACAATCCAGGAACATGAAGAACATTTTTTAGAACAAACGAGGGATTAACTTGAACATCTCCTAATCTTGCCACTGTAGTAAGTGAACCATCTACAACAACAATTTTCTTATTACTAGGACACAGGGTATACGTATTAAATTTTTGTGAGGAATGTGTCATATGGTCTGTGGGTCCTGAGTCAATGACTCAAGAACTCGTAATAGGGTTAACCGAGACATTTAATCCATAATAACCAGAAGCTTTACCTGAACTAGAGATCTTACCCAAGGAATATACCAGAGTAGGCTTTTCAAGGATTTTCAATAAGTTTCTCAGCTTTTCAATCTCTTCCCTGTCTAACTCTCATTGTTTTCGAGACATCTGTAGTCCTTTGGTGATTTTTTCAGTTGACACTTCTTCAAATTGGGTGGTAGTGATATCTTTCTTTGAAAGGGTTCGACAATGAAGGTCTAAAATAGAAGTCGGCAATGAAGGTTGAAAATTTTGCATCCCAAGAAGATCCTAAAGCTCTGATATCATGTGAAAAAATTAAGAAATAAAACTGTATAGAAAACTAAGAGAAAAACTGAATGTATATTAAAAAACTAGTCATTAAGAATTATACAAGAACCTTAGGTTTATATACAACTAACTAGGTGTTAAACTAGGAAACTAAATCTCCCAAAAAAAACTAATCCTATAATTGAGGGATTGTCTATCATAATTTTTTGTTTTTAATTTTACGGATATAAATACTTAATTCTAAAGATACAAATATAAATATACAGATTATAAGATTACAACCAGCTGAAAATAAATGTTTTCCCACATCTTCTTTAATCCCGATAAGTTTGAATAGTAGTGCTTTTTTTTCCTTCATTTATTGTATTTCTTATCATTATACGTTATTCTGCAGAGATCCGGGGGCAGAGCAGAAGTTCAAGGAAATTAGCAATGCATATGAGGTAAGAGTTCTATGTTGTGTTTACATTTGGTTTCATTTATTCGACTGAAATGCATCAGTCCCTATGGTCATATGATATCTGATCTTTGAGGCATAATATATTGCTTAGGTCTTGTCAGATGATGAGAAACGATCTCTATATGACAAATATGGGGAGGCTGGACTTAAAGGTGCTGGTATGGGAATGGGGGTAAGTTAATTCTACTAATGCTGAACAAGATCATTCATTGCAAAATTATATTCCTTGGGTTTTCTCATCATCTCATTATGTCATTTATGGGCTTTTTTTTTTTTTTTGGCCAATCATTGATGGCTTGTTTATTTTGTCAGGATTTTAGCAATCCTTTTGATCTGTTTGAGTCACTGTTTGAGGGCATGGGTGGTATGGGTGGCATGGGCATGGGTGGCCGAAGTTCCAGGAATAGAGCAGTTGATGGGGAGGATGAAATTCACTATCTCGTATTGAATTTTAAGGAAGCAGTTTTTGGAGTTGAGAAGGAGATTGAAATAAAAAGACTAGAAAGCTGTGGAACTTGTAATGGGTCAGGTGCAAAACCTGGCACAACACCCTCGAAATGCACCACATGTGGTGGGCAAGGCCAGGTGGTCTCATCTACAAGGACTCCATTGGGTGTCTTCCAGCAGGTAATGACATGCTCTTCTTGTGGTGGGACAGGGGAAATCTCTAACCCATGCAATACGTGTTCTGGTGATGGGCGGGTAAGGAGAACGAAGAGGATCAGTTTGAAAGTGCCAGCTGGTGTGGATTCTGGTAGCCGTTTAAGGGTCCGGTCCGAAGGCAATGCTGGAAGGAGAGGTGGGTCACCTGGTGATCTCTTTGTTCGTATTGAAGTTATCCCAGATCCCGTCCTAAAACGTGATGATACCAACATATTGTATACCTGCAAAGTGTCATATATAGACGCTATACTGGGAACAACAATCAAGGTTCCGACAGTGGATGGTATTGTCGATTTGAAGATACCAGCTGGGACCCAGCCAAACACCACCCTTGTAATGGCAAAGAAAGGTGTCCCCGTTCTAAATAAGAGCAACATGAGGGGTGATCAGTTGGTCCGCGTGCAGGTTGAAATTCCAAAAAGATTGAGCAGTGAAGAGAGGAAGCTTATTGAGGAGCTTGCTGACTTAAGCAAGGGCAAGACAGCAAGCAGTAGGAGATAGTATACACCGATTATGTTCATTTCCCCCGGAAAATGTATTCACTGTCTGGTGTGTGCAGCTTCCAAAGTTAGAACTTCAGTACTAGCAAAAAATATTTTTCAGTTCTCAAATGCTTGAATTGCCAAAGGGGAAAGCGGCTGAAATTTGTAGTCTTATATTGTGATAGGTTTGTTCCATATAAAGAAATCTTTACGGAAACATGGAGGTGAAACAGGAGACGAAGATTAGAGATAACCCCTTCTTTGATTTTGTTTTATGTTTGACTGCAGTCTTTTATTAGCTATTCTTTGAGATTTAACTAAAATTTGGGGAACAATGTTGCCCTTCAATTTTGTCTGACTTTTGATGAATGAACATCCAATCTAATGCATCCAAATGCATACTAAAAGTTCTCTCATTCATTATCAGGTAATAATGTCTTTTTCCTACAAAATTTCAATTTTACATTAAAAAGAATGCACGAAGACATCCTTGGGTATACTGATAGTTCTCTACTTTCTGATCAATTGTTCGACAGAAATGGATGGTGAAATGCATGAGCAAAGGAATAACATTCAAAAGATTACCAGTCCGCAATGAATATGTTAAATAACATATACTATTAATGCATTGCATTGCCTGCTAGTATTCCAGAACAATTCTTATATTCCCTTTCCATTTCTGGACATAGCTAGTTTGCCTCGTGTAAAGTCTTACGACAGTATATTTTAAATTCCTTTGCACACAAGAAGTACATTTCATTTTCTTTTCTTATACTATTTTCATGGTTTTAAGGTTCCATATCATGTTGATTTCAGATTGATGTTCATGATTTAGTATTAGAGTTCTTTTTTCTTACCGTCATTTTGTTAAATTCACTTTCCACCCTTTGAATGTGATCATTCAATATCATATTGCTATTTGATCACGATATTTTAGCATTCTTATACTCCTTAGGGCTTGGGATTTGACATGAAAGTTTTGGGATTTTAGCAGCTTTGTAATATTCTGAACTTAATTATTTTCAGGCAAGTTGCATGCCAGTTCTAGGCCAGGAAAGAACTGACAAAGACAATTGGAAAGACTGAAGCAGCTTTCTTGTCTCTTGGGGCCATCAAATGGTAAGAGAGGTAGAGATTGATATCTTCTCTTAGACGTTGGAAGGTGCATTTAGTTTAATTCATCAACTTCCAATGGCGGATTTTACAAAGCACAACTACAACTCTTTTAACGAAATCAAACAACAGAGACAGGCTTCAATGGCATATTCGATAGAGCATTATACACACTGCTGATAAGACAGGAGCATTTGCTAGGTGATGTCTGTTGTTTGTTTATGACTGGTTTGCTGGCTTCGAGGGTTGGAGTTTGTTGCTGTGCAGTTGTCTTATAGTAAACTGATATTTCACTCTGTTTTGTCTGATTGAATCTATATTCCACGACAGTTGTTAGTTTACCATGTCGTTCAAACTAGAACATAAGAAGATATTTAGAGGATGAAATTCTTGTTTGAACTGTCCCGCTCATTCGAATGGCAAGAAAGCAGGAAATTAGAGAGGAAAAAACAAACTTTCTTTTATTACATTTGTAGCTGCTGCATTCAATCTCAACTGCTCAATTGGAAGCAGGCGGCGTTCAAGGGTCAGGATTCCATAGTGGTTCGGAAATTTTAAATGGAAACAAGGGTTTGAAGGCAAACAAGTTCTTGCAATTTCTTAATGGTACAAGGCGTCCAACAACAGGAAGCTAGAAGTCGCAGCGCTCATATTTAAGTACTGGAAAAACCCGAGCCAACTTCCCATAAGCTTAGAAATTCAGGCTTAATGCAGATTCCTTGATTTAAAAATATGAAAATCCGATAAAAATATATGGTTCAAGTCATCTATTTAGGATCAAAACATCATCTTCTATAAATACTACATAAATTAGGAACTGGAATTCATTCTGGTTCTAAATATGGGTTCGCTCAACAAACCTCATGCAGTCTTTGTCCCATACCCAGCACAAGGCCATGTAAACCCATTAATGCAGCTAGCCAGGCTTTTACATTCCACAGGCTTCTACATCACCTTTGTTAACACTGAGTTTAACCATAGGCGCTTCGTCAGGTCCAAAGGACCAGGCTTTGTCAAGGTTCTGCCTGATTTTCAGTTTAAGACCATACCTGATGGGCTGCCGCCATCAGATCGGGATGCAACCCAAGACATTTGGGCCCTATCTGATTCAGTTCAGAGACACTGCTTGGTTCCATTTAGAGAGCTGCTAGCTAAGCTAAATTCTTCAGCAGAATCCCCCCCCAGTTAGCTATATTATCTTAGATGGGTCCATGACCTTCACCATCAAAGCAGCTAAGGAACTGGGCATACCTGAAGCTCAATTCTGGACCACCTCAGCTTGTGGTTTCATGGCATATTTACATTTCACTGAACTCATGCGAGGAGGCATTGTCCCATTTAAAGGTACATATTTCTTACTAAAGAAGAATCACTCAACCGAAAGCCTTGGTTAATAACAAAAATGTTGTTTGATACTTTGAAAGTACGAGGATTTCGTTCTTCAACTAACTTAAATCAATCTTATATATAACAGGAAACCGTGGTTAGTAACAAAGATGTTCATATTTTGATGTGTTTTCAGATGAAAACTTCATCAAAGATGGTACAATGGATACACCAGTCCCTGGAGTTCCGGGTATGAGCAACATGAGGCTCAAGGATTTCCCAACATTTATCAGAACCACCGATCCAAGTGCCATAATGTTAAATTTCATGAGTGAAGAAGCACAAAATTGCTTAAAATCTCCTGCAATCATTTTAAATACATTTGATGAGCTAGAGCATGAAGTACTAGAGGCAATTGCTGCCAGGTCCCCCAACATTTATACCATAGGACCCCTTTCCTTGCTGGAAAAAAAGCATACGCCTTTCAGCCAAGCTGAGTCCCTCAGGTCTAGCTTGTGGAAGGAGGATTCCAAATGTCTCAAATGGCTTGATAATAGAAAATCTAACTCGGTTTTGTTTGTAAGCTATGGCAGCATTACTGTGATGTCAGAACAACACTTCAAAGAGTTTGCATGGGGGCTTGCAAATAGCAAACACCTAGTTTTATGGGTGGTAAGGCCTGATGTGGTTATGGGGAATTGTGGTATCTTGCCCGAAGAGTACTATGAAGAGATTGAGGACAGAGGGTTGATAGTGAATTGGTGCCCGCAAGATCAGGTACTTTCTCACCCGTCAGTAGGTGCCTTTCTTACACATTGTGGATGGAATTCTACAGTGGAAAGTATCAGTGGAGGAAAGCCTATGATCTGTTGGCCTTTTTTCGATGAGCAACCCACAAATTGTCTATATTTATGCACTATCTGGGGAATCGGTATTGAGATTAGCCCTGATGTGAAGCGTGATGAAGTTACAACTCTTGTGATGAAAATGATGGAAGGGGACAAAGGCAAGAAAATGAGGAACAAAGCTTTAGAATGGAAGAAGAAAGCAGAAGAGGCTATTAATATTGGAGGGTCATCTTACAATAATTTTAATAAATTCATCGAAGACATCCTAGGATAAACTGAACCTCAAGTCCTGACTCTTGTTTTTTGCTCGGATTTCAGAAGTCCTTGTATCCCAAGCCTTTGGGTGTGTCAAATTTGCTGCATGCCTCAGTGCTGTATTGTTTTTGTATCATTCTTCTGGATCATTAATTGAAATCAAAATGTGCATACAAGTGATAAACCAAAGGGTCCAAAATTCACCCACCTAATCTTCCAAAAATTTAGGCAGTTTGCTTAAGTAAAAAGTTACACATTCTTTGAACATATTTAAATTGCTGCAAACGTCAGAACAAAGCATTTGACAGAAAGTTAAACCACATGAAAGGGTCAGTTATTATTACAAAACATAAGAAGAGTATAAACCCTTGTGTCAGCTGGTCAGAATGAATGAAGGAATGATCTCCTCATGCAAATTCGGATACTTAAGACAGAACTATGTTTTACTATCCTGTTTTATTTGCAGAAAGACCAGATCCACATAAAAGCTGCTTGTTCACGTGTAGTGAACTGATTTGTCATTCATAAATCAATTATTGGTCATTCTCTTCTTGTCGATGGCTTCCAATTTATTGATGTTAACGTCTCCTTTATTTGTCTACCCAATATTAAATTCTGCTGGCCTACTCTTGGTGTTGCCCGTGGCCGTGGTGTGTGCATATTTGCTTAATTGTGAATCCTACAATTCAACCCTGGCTTCATCCACCTTGAATGGTCGATTCATTTTCCATTAATGAATCATAGTTATGTGTAGATGAAAGAAAATCATCAATTTGGTTGAGGTGAAGAATATCTAGTCAGATTATAATTACTTGGGATTCCTAAATATCTACATATTTTAACAGTAAGGAATATTTAAGAAAGAATCAGTATCCTCGAAAATTAATTTGGAGACTAGCAACTGAATTGCCCCATTTTTTCCCATTTGAAGAAGAGGTGACACAATTATCGTTCATGGAAGCAAAAGTTTGTACTCATGACCCTCCAATTATTTACAATTATAGTTGAATAACTTTCATCCATTAAGATTCTCAAGGGTATGATTTTTTTTTGTTAAAAAAAAAGTAGAAAGGAAGAAAAAATAAAAGTAAAAATAAAGTAAAAAACGAAAAGTAAAGTACCTATCAAATGGAATCTATGTATTTTTTTTTAATTTTTTAAATAATTCAAAATTTTTTTGTCGTATCCAGATAAACTTTTATGATTTGTCCAAACATAGATTTTTTTTCTATGACAAGATGCCACATATGTCACGTTATTTTAAAAGCCATTGGACTGCTATTTTTTTTTTTTTTGTGCACCTCTAATAATAATGTGATTTTTTTTTTATGTAACGAAATTGATGTGAGTGAAAATTTTTTTCTTTCAAATTATTTTAATTAATCAATTTTATCAATCTTAAAAAAGAAAAAATTCATGTTATTTGTCATAAGTAGGAATAACGATGTTTGACTATTGACTTCATGATCGTTAAGACTTTAAGATCACACTGTCATGTCATATTTTTTATCAACATACATAATTTATCTTAGATAAATCATAAACTAGCCAGAGGCCAAAATGATAATTAAAAAAAATTAAGATAATTTAAAGGCTTATTAAACACTCACAACATTAATATGATTAGGCATAACAGAATTGAATTTAGATTGGAATATTGCTTGATATAAAGATACACTTTGACGATGTTGATTACACATGCACCACTAAAAACTTAAAAGAAATCCCTTCAGCTGAAGCTAATACAAGAAGAAGAAAGAAAGAAATCCCTTCAGCTGAAGCTAATACAAGAAGTAGAAAGAAATACGGGTCGAGAACAGAGTGAAATGCAGAGGCAACGAAGTACCCCAGTGATTATTTAAGTAGTTGTCTGCTCTTGGGCTTTGGTCTTCAACAGACCTTAATGTTCAATAATTATAGAAATTAGAGAGCTTCTTTGATAAATTTATCAAAATCATTGTAAGATGATCCACCGACATCAGTGACTGCTTCCGCTTTCTTCTTCCATTCCAAAACCTTCTCCTTCATTTTCTTTCCTTTATCCCCTTCCAGCATTTCCTTAACTAGAAACTCAATGTTCTCTCGCTTCACATCAGGATCAACCTCCATTCCAATGCCCCAAGCGGTGCAAGCATAATGACAATTTGTTTGTTGATCAGCAAAAAATGGCCAACAAATTACAGGGACACCTCTACATATGGCTTCCAGGGTAGAATTCCACCCACAATGTGTTAGAAAAACACCAACTGAAGGATGTGAAAGAACCTGGTATTGGGAGCACCAGCTTGTTATCAATCCTCTATCCTTAATCTCCTCCAAATACTCTTCAGGCAGAACCGCGGAATCACCCATCACAACATCTGGCCTAACAATCCATAAAAATGGGTGCTTACAATTAGCAAGCCCCCAGGCAAATTCTTTCAGATGCTGCTCTGACATGACAGTCACGCTACCATAATTCACGTACACAACTGAATTGGGCTCCTTTTTGTTAAGCCATTCAATACATTTTGTGTCTTCTTTCCATAGGCTTGAATTTATTGACTTGGATGGACCGTCAGGTATGTGCCTGGCAAGCAAGGGAAGTGGCCCTGTTATATAAATTCGAGGGAATTTGGCAGCGATTGCTTCTAAAACTTCATGTTCAAACTCATTAAATGTGTTGAAGATGATTGCTGGAGCTTTTAGGCAATTGTGGGCTTCTGATCCCATGAAATCAAACATAATATCATCTGGATTGTTGGCTCTGATAAAGCTTGGAATATCTCTGAGGCGAAGGTTACTCATTCCCGGGATCCAATCAATTGGTGTATCAAGAGTGCCATCAGTAAGAAAATTTTTGTCTAATACAAGCAAGAACAAAATTTCAGGTTCCATAGACAATTTTCATAGCTGCAATTATATACAGATCATAATTTCACAGGTGAAGATCACTTCTTATAAAGTCAAAGTCAAAATAAAACTTACTTTTGAATGGAATAATGCCTCTTTTAAGTAGTTCGCTGAATTGCAAATATCCCATGAAGCTACAAGCTGAGGCAGTCCAAAATTGAACTTCTGGTATGCCTAGCATTTCAGCAGCCTTAATAGCAAAGCTCATAACTCCATCCGAAACTATGCAAGTAACAGGCAACGCTTGGGGTGACGAATTTAACTTGGCTAGTAGCTCTAAAAATGGAGCCAAACAATTCTTTCGTGTTGAATCACATAGAGCTGGAACATCCTGTGTTCCATCATGATCAGAGTATGGCAGCCCATCCGGGATTGTTTCGAACCGGAAATCAGGCAGACCTTTAACAGAGTCTGGCCCTTTGGATCTGATCAAGCGCCTATGGTTGAACTCAGTGTTAACAAAGGTTATGTGGAAGCCCCTTGAGTGTAAGAGCTTAGCCAGCTGCATCATGGGGGTAACATGGCCTTGTGATGGATATGGAACGCATACAGCATGGGGATTTCTGGTTTGAAATGAACCCATCTTAGTAAAGCAACGAGATACTTGAAAATAATCAGGGTCTCTAAGGGGAAATGGATTTTCCTAGCTTTTGTGAAGCTTTATAGGCAGCCAACCTACTAGTCCTAAGTACTAGGATTAAAAAAAAAGAAAATATCTTGAATGAAACAGACAAAAGTTCAATGATTGATACCGGGTAATAAATTCATGGTCGGATATAATATTATTGATAGAATAAAATAATAATTATTATATATTATATTTAATTTATATCTAAAAATATATATATTAAAAAGATGTTTAATATTTTTTTGATATAAAATTATTTATTTTTTTTACTTAGAAAGTATTTTTATAATTCATTAGATTAAATTTATATATTTAAAAATTATATCAATAATTTAAATTATGTAAATTTTTAAAAAATAATTTTAATAAATAAATAAATTATTTTATGATTATTTTTATATATATCAAATATAAAATAAAATAAAATAAAATAATTTAATTTAATTTATAATATTATGTTATTCTATCATATTATAATTTTATATATCAAATATGACATATTAAGTTATGTAATATATTTTCACATGATTATCTCATCCTTTTATATCTTTTAAATATTAATAAAAGTAATTAATTTTTTTTAAAAAAAAAATAATGATCGTCTTGATATTTTTAAAGAGTGTATATAACATATTTTTTTATAATGTTTCACAATATTTTTTTAAAATAGAATAAAGATTTATGGTTGATTCAGATTATCCCTACCTTACATGTTTTATTGTTTGTTTTCTCTTATTCCTCGACAATCCAAGAAGACAAAAAAGTAAAGAAAAAAACAAAAAATGTAAGAGATAAAAGCTGTGGAAAGAAAAGAAAAGAAAAGACAACCCTTCTTGTAATCATCGTGTAGATATCCTTTTAAGAGATGTGGTAAGATGTACGAGGAGATTTCCTGGCAAATCCTTGTGGACTAACATGCTTATCTATCTATTCTAATAGAATTAATCAGTATAAATTTCATTAAATTCTTTAAACAACCTAGTTAATTACAAGAAATGGTGGGAACATTTCAATCGGCTGCCGCTCGAATATCATCAGCTCCCTAAAAAAGTTGTATTAACGATAACAAAATGGACACATCAATCTTTGTCTTGAAGTTCATATTAGGTGTTGCTAGGTATGAAAATAATGTTAACGCATATAATAAAAACATTCCGCATTAATCGAGTTTAAAACATTTTGAGCATATAATTATAAAATTAATTATATTTTTGATATTTGAATTTTTAAAAAATATATAAATTGATATTTAAAAAAATAATATGTACAATTCACATCATAAACTTTCAAATAACATATTATTTTAATCTAAGTTTTAATACTGTTAATTTAATTTATTTTTACGATATTTAACCAGTATAATTTTATTATATACATGTTATTTGCTAAATAAAAATATTAAATATTTTGTAAAACCTTTTATATTGATGTCATGTGATAAAAAAAATTGATTTATCTTAAACAACAATTACAGTTCAAATTTTTTTTTTAATTTATATTAAAAAATTATTGATAGTATATTTAGTGAATACATAATTTGATAATATTAATTAAACGCTACATATATAAGCTAATGTCGTTAAGAGGATTAAAATTTGGATTAATATGATTTATAATTTGAAAGTTCAAGGTAAAAATTATATATTTTATTTATTTAAGTTATCAATTTATATATTTTTCTAAAATTTATATACCCAAAATATCATAATTATAATAAGAATCTTTCATTTATAATCATTATATTTAAATTAAATATCTGTCTTAAAATTTAAAAATTTACATGCAAATACAAAACTGAATATTACTTAACAAGCATGAAATAAAATTGTAAAATGGTGCACTTTTGATTTTAGTGCCATAAAAAAAATTATAAACATTATCTATATATTTAAAGTTGTAGATTTTGAAAAGAGAGGTATCCACGTGGTACCCTTCCATTCCGCTAAAAACTTACCTTTTTTTTTTAGTTTTTTACTTTATTTTTATTAAATTTATTTTTAATTTTTAATTTATTTTTAATTTTTTTATTAGATAAAATTTAAAAAAAAATCAATTGAGGTATGGATGATAAAATAGTTCGTATCTAATTAGTTTCAATTCGTATTATTATCATAACGTATAAATCTGTGGATCTACCGCTAGACATAATTTAAAGAAGTTACCGTCAATCTTTTTTTTGTTTAGGTGTGATTGATCATTTGATTAAATCTATCATATTTAAAGAGGAGTTTAAGATTGACTTAAGTATCGTTAAACAGTAGATTTTGATCTACAAAATCAAAGTTAGGTTTAGGAGGACGATTACATGTGGAGAAGGTTATAGCACCTTCATAGCCTTCAATCAAAAGATGATATCAGTTTGATTTCAAATTATCCAAACCTTAAAAAATATTAATGCTTTTACCAAAATATTAAATATTAAATATTAAAAATTAGTTTTAAAATTGTCCTAATAGTTTTGGTAACAATTTAAAATAATTCTCCTATCTCAGAAGTATTCACAGAGACTAATGTCTCACTTTAAAGAGGCTCCGTTGTCGGATTTATTAATTTATTTATTCTAAAAAATTAGTAAAGTCTCCTTATAGTTTGGTAGGACTTACTTTGAAGTAGATCTCCTAATAGTTTGGTGAGATTTTATTATAAAAAAATTTACAAAAATTTTAGAGAATTTCATTAAATCTTCTAATACTTTAGTAAAACTTAATTTGAAGCAATCATCTAATAATTTAGAGGATAAAAATTATTTTTTATTAATTTATGAAAATTTTCAATAGTTTGATGAATTTCATAAGATTTAAATCCATGAAAATTCTTTAATAGTTTGGTAGGATTCATGAATTTCTTTGAAAAAGTTTTTTTTTCTATTATTTGAAAAGATTTTTTTATTTTTTTATTTTTTTATTTTCAAAAATAAAACAACAGAATGAATTTTTACAATATAATAAAATTTCTCAAATAAAAGTGAAATTAGTAAAACAATAAAAATTGAAAATAAAATAAAATAAAATAAGCTTAAAACAAAATCAAAAAATAAAAATAATATGAAAAAAAAAAAACATGTGATCGGGTCAGGTCAAAGTGCAAATTGGTGCACGGGTCAGCAAGTCAATGCACGGATCTGGGACTTGCAAAATGATGTCATTTTAGGGCGGTATAAAAGCTACTCCCCAACGTTTTTGTCTTAGAAGCCTTTGCCCCTTCTCTTTTTAGACTTTGTTTTCTCTACCTTTTCTCTAGGATAGTTAAGAACACCTACCAAAAACTTTAACCGAAAATTGAAAAACCCATTGGTTTCTAGAAAGTCATAAAAAAATTCAACCAAAAATTGAAAAACTCATCGATTTCTAGAAAAGCTATCGTAATCCCACCAGAAAATTCAACCTCTCATCAAAAAATTCATGTTCTTCCTAAAAACCCAAAAAATCTCAAAATTTTTCAAAAAAAAAACTTGAACCTTGCCCAAATTTTCTTAGAAAACTCTCAAAATTCCACTTTAAACTCTAAAAAAATTGAATATCAACCCAAAATTCCAAAACTTTTCCAAAATCGAACTCTAGAACCCTACTACTAGAAAATTTCCTAAATTGTTATCACCAACAATTGGCTACCATTCTAGTATGTGTTGCACCTTTGATCTTTAGTTCAATTTATAGGTAGCTTTTAGGAGCATCTTTAAGAAACGGACAGAATCATCCCAAGCTTAAATCTTGGGATTGATTTCTATCCAAGTATGACCCTTGGTCCCAATTGATTTTAGCAGTTATTTTGATCCGATTTGGGATTAAAAACCTTAACTATGTTGATGGGATTTTGATTTGACATTCTGATTCCTTTATTCACATGCGGATTGGAACAAAAGGAAAAAAGGAAAAGAAAAAATGATAATAATAATAATGATGATGATGATGATGATGATGATGATGATAATGATAATATAATTGTAATAATAATATAATATGGTATAATAACAATGATAAATATAGTAATAAAAATAAAATAATAATGCTAATATATTATATTATATTATATGATATAATAACACTAATAGTAATAATACTACTATACTAATATTATACTATACTACCATAACAATATACAAAAAGAATTAATCTCAATTAACCCCAAACACATATAGGTGTCTATAATTGTCCCTCTTTGCATATCACTGTTAGACATAGATGATGCAAAGACCTAGACACCTGCTCTGTTCGAGTCAAATTAACGAGAAAAAATGATCGAGATTGAATCACGAGTCAAGAAGATGATCTGAATTAAGTCAAAATCGAATGACTAGGATGATGCCATGTGTCTGAAAGTGACCAAGATCGAGTTGAGATCATTAATGAATGATAGGAACGATGCCGTGAGTCTGAAAGCTACCAAGACCTAGTATAAGTCATAGATAAATGACCAAGATGATGCTGTGAGTCTGAAAATAATCTAACCTGAGCTAAAATTGGTTGACTGGGATAATGTTGCTAGTCTGAAAGTGACTAAAATCGAGTCAAGGTCGTAGATGAATAATCAAAACAATGTCATGAGTCTAAAAATAATCTAGCCTAAGTTGAGATCGGATGACTGAAACAATGCCACGAGTCTAAAAGTGACCAAGATCGAGTTAAAGTTATAGATGAATAATCAAAACGATGCTATAAGTCTGAAAATGATCTATCTTAAGCCAAGATCGAATGACTGGGATGATGTCGTGAGTCTAAAAATAATCAAAATCGAGTCAAAGTCATAGATGAATAACTAGGACGATGTCACGAGTTTGAAAATGATTTAACTTGATCCGAGATCGGATAACTGGGATGATGTGGTGAGTTTGAAAATAACCAAGATCAAGTTAAGGTCATAGATGAATAATCGAGATGATGCGATGAGTTTGAAAATGGTTTGACATAAGCCAAGATTGGATGACTAGAATGATGATGTGAGTATAAAAGTGACTAAGACCTAGTCGAGATTGTAAATGAATAACAGAGATGATGTTTTAAGTCTAAAAATGATCTGACTTGAGTCAAGATAGGATGACTGAGACAATGTTATGAGTCTAAAAATGATCAAGATCGAGTAGAGATCATAGATGAATGATCGAGATGATATTATAAATCTAAAAATGATCTGACTTGAGTCATGATCGGATGATTGAGATGATGTCGCAAGTTTGAAAATGACCAAAATTGAGTCGATATCATAGATGAATGATCGAGATAATGCCTTGAGTCTAAAAATGATCTGACTTGAGCTGAGATTGAATGATTAAGATGATGCAGCGAATCTAAAAGTGATCAAGACCAAATCGAGGTCATAGATGAATGATCAAAACGGTATCAAAAGTTTGAAAATGACTTGACCTTAGCCAAGATTGAAACCTATAATGAATGATCATGCAATGATATGAATGTATGCTCTATCTAGAATGTAAATGGAACATTCATCATGGTACTAAGACTTCTATAGCTTTCATTTGCATTTTTCATTTCTGTACACCTCTAGCAAGAGAGCTATCTTTCATTACCCTGAATAAGTATTTATCTTTATCCCAAGGAAAACTTTTGAAATTAGTGATTTTCTCTTGTTTGGAAGAGTTTATCCTTGGTCCTTATTTCTTTTAATTTTTTCAAAGTAACATATAATTTCTTATGACTTTGTTTAATTATTAATCATTATCTCAATTTTAAAATATGAGATACAAGTCATGCACTTCTTTTATTCATGGCAAAGTATAAAGAGAAATGACAAATATATATAGAAAGTGGAAAAAAAGAAGAATATCATTTATTTGGATAAGCAATAAATTACCGATGATGGTCGGGAACAAGATGAAAATGTATAGGGATGACTATTTAGAACAGTGATGCCCCACTATAAGCAATTAGATAATTATGACAACAAATCTTGAATTTTTTTAAAAATTCAACCAAAACATAATGCCCCAACATTTCAGAGCTATTTGAAATTCACTGTCTCTTGTAAGCTTTTCAAGTGATGTCATATTCTGTTCATTTAAGTTTTTTATTCGATTCAAACTACCCTTATAAGTTTTCAACTTGTCTTTTTTTTTCAAGCTGCCCTTTCGAGTTTTTAACTTAAACTTTTTTTTCTCAAGCAAAGTGTTTTTTCATGGCATCAGAATTAATAGGATTAGGAAACTCATTTCTATCCATTTCTGACAAGATTAAGGATCCTTCTGAAAAAAACTCTTTTTATAATATATGGTTTTTTCCAATTTGGAGTCTATTTCCATCTATCATTATATTAACTTGAAAGAATTCTTTTTAATACCAACTCTCTTTCTTGAAATTGATGATGTTGGACCTTTTTGTCATGAGCTCTCATCATTCTCTTTTGGTACAATTAATCGTGATAGAGTGCTACTAATCTTTTTTTTCGATGAAATTTAATTGTTCATTGCACTCTTAAACTCATTTAGCCTTTTCTAATCCCACTTTTCTTAAGACTCTTAGAGATGAGATTTTTACTTCTATTGGCAATACAACTTTCATTTCATAAACTAAGAAAAAAAGGGTTGCCCTTGTAAAGGTACGCACGAAGGTTCGATAAGCATGTAGAACAAAAGGTAATTTTTTGTACTAGTCTTTATCTGTTTCAATCATCTTTTTTAAAATCCTTTTGATAGTTTTATTTACAGCTTCCACTGTTTCGTTTATTTTTGGACAGTATGAAGCTGAATTATAGTATTTAATCTTGAACTGAGCACATACTTCTTATATTTTTTTACTATTAAGTTCTTTGTATTATCTAAGATAATCCTCTCTGAGAGCCCGTATCTGTAAATTATCTCTCTTTTGATGAATTTACAAACCACTAATCTAGTCATAGTTATGAAAGAAGCAATTTCAACCCATTTAGTTAAGTAATCAATCATCACAAAAATGAATCTATTCCCATTTGAGGCCTTTGAGGTAATGGGACCAATGACATCCATCCCTCACATAGCAAATGGCCAAGATGGTACCATAACATATAGAGCAACAGGTGGGACATGAATTTTGTCAGCATAAATCTGGCACTTATGACATTTTTAAGCATAATCAATGTAATTTTTTTCCATTACCAACCAATAATATTCAGTCTGCATGATCTGTCTAGCCATCATGTGCCCATTTGCATGTGTATCACATACACCATCATTAACTTCCCTAATAATCCTTTTAGCCTTAAAGATGCTTAAACAATGTAGTAACATATGATCCTTACTTCTCTTTTACAAAATTTCTTTATCTAAAAAGAATCATATAGCCAATTTTCTCAAAACTCTCTTATCATTTTTTGTTACTTAATCTGGGTACTGCTAATCCCTTAAATACTGCATAATGTCATAATATCAAAGATTGCCATCTTCTTCCTCTTTCAGGTTGGCATAATGCGCTAGCATATTTTTCACATCTAATTTGATGGATTGAATTTTAGTTGTGTCACCAATTTGCACAATCATAGCTAAAGTTACCAAAATATCTGCTATTTGATTATCTTCACAAGGCAAATATTCAAATTGGATGCTTTGGAATTGCTTACACAATTTCAAGATGTATTTATAGTAAGGGATGAGTTTTGAATCCCTTATCTCATTTTTGCCCTTTAGTTGATAAATAACCAAAGCTGAATCTTTGAACACCTTTAATATCTCAAATTTTTTTATCCAAAGTAGCATGCAATCCCATAACGCAAGCTTCATATTCTACCACATTATTGGTGCAATTGAAATTTAATCTTATTGTCATGGGGTAGTAATATTCTGTTGGATATATTAATACTACTCCAATCTCATGCCCTATAGTATTGGTAGCCTTACTAAAATACATTTTTTATGTTTCTTTCTTATCCCTATCTTCTTCTACTTCTGAGTTGGCCATTAGTTCTTTATCTGAAAATTTTAATTTCATAAGTTCATAATCTTTAATAACCTGATCTGTGAGGAATTTGGCAATGACATTTTTTTTTATTGCTTTCAGGCTCACATACATTATGTCATATTCTAATAGCATCACTTGCCATCTTTCAATTCTTCCTGATAGTGATGATTTCTCAAAGATGTATTTGATTAGATCTAGCTTAGCTATGAGCCAAGTTATATAGTAAAACATGTACTACCTGAGCCTCTTAGCTATCCAAGCCAAAGCACAATATATTTTCTCTAGTGATGAGTACTTTGACTCGTACTTCGTGAACTTTTTACTTAAGTAATAAGTAGCTTTCTCCTTCTTGCGAGCTTCTTCTTATTGACTTAGTACATATTCTATCAACTTTTTATACACCACTATGTACAAAATTAGTGGTTTTCCTGGAACAGGTAGTGCTAATATTAGAAGATTTGATAGGTATTACTTAATTTTATCAAAAGTTTCTTAACATTCTTCATTTCACTCATTAGGATTATTCTTTCGAAAGAGTTTAAAGATGAGATCACATTTAAAAGTGAGTTGAGAAATGAATTGGGAGATATAGTTCAATTTGCCTAAGAAACTTTAAACTTTTTTTTGTATGCTTGACGGGGATAAGTTTTGAATGAACTGGATTTTGTTCGGGTCAACTTCTATTCCTCTTTCATTGACTATAAATCTTAATAGTTTCCCTGATCGAGCTTCGAACATACATTTGGATGGATTCAACTTAAGTTGAAACTTTCTTAATATCTCAAACAATTTTTTGAGATTAGCTACATGATCCTTCCTTTTTTAAGATTTTGTAATCACGTCATACATTATCTTAATCTCCTTATGCATCATACATGGAAGAGTGTCACCATGGCTCTTTGATAGGTTGCCTCGATACTTTTCAATAAAAAAAGCATAACTTTGTAACAAAAAATTCTCCACATAATGGTGAATGTGAATTTTTTTCATATCATTTTAGGTCATTTTTATCTGATTATAATTGAAAAATCCATCCGTAAAAGAGAACACTGAATGTCAAGTTGTATTGTCCACTAAAGTATCTATGTGAGGTAAAAAAAATTATCTTTTGGGCTAGCTCTGTTTAAATCTCGATAGTCTACACACATTTATACTTTTTCATTCTTTTTTGGGACATGTACTATATTAGCCACCCATTTAGGATATTTGGCCACTTGCAAAAAATCGACATCAAATTATTTTTTTACCTCATCTTTAATTTTTAGTAACAACTTTGGCTTCATTCTCCTCAATTTTTACTGCACTGGCTTTTATTTTGGCTTCAAAGGTAGCTTATGTTCTATTATTTTAGTGCTAGGCCCAAACATATCTTGGTAGGACCAAGCAAACACATCTACAAATTCTTGAAGTAAATCTTTTAACTGTTGTCGATCAATAATCGAAAGTGAAATGCCAACTTTGACTTTTTTTTTTATTTTTGGCATCACCCAGATTAATCAATTTAACAACTTCTTGATAAAGCTCGATGGATTTATCTTCTTGCTTAATTAGTCTCAATAAATCTGGAGATAAAGTGTATTCTTTAGAGTCTTATTCAGTATTAAGTTCATTGGTATTAATTAAATTTTTAAAATTAAATCTTGAATCATTGTCATGATAACCTTCATATTCATTTAGAGACCTTAAAGTTAATGAAATAAAAAATATTGGCAAGATTCTTTGATGGGATAATGGTTGGAATAAAAGAAATGGACAAAATTCATGCTTTTACTCTTATTGAAATAATGAAAAATAAAAGATCCAAACATAAGAGTTTATCCCAATGTTTTTGGGCATAAGCAATTAGAAGATGTAATTACATTAAAAGAAAATCAGAAACAACAAGTAACTCGATGACTCTTCAATTCTTTAGTTCATAGCCAAGTGGGCATGGGTAAACCAAAGCTTTCTCATTTTGACTTTCATTATCCACCATATGAATAGATAACTTGATAAAAGCTTTCTCCCATCTTGTTTTCTTTTTTTTTTTTTTTTTATCTTTTTCAGCTTCCAAGTGCATGTATCTTTCAGGAATAAAAGTTTCATTTAGATGAGGAACAACCATCAGCCCATTCTTTACATTCCTGTTGTTATTTCATACTTTTTTCATCTCATAACTTAATCCCAATCGACCACTATTATCTTTAATCTTTAGAGGCTCTTTTATCTTTTGAAAGCTTTTGCCCAAGCCAAACCCAATACTCTAACCCTTGTTAATCATCTGATTGATCATAATTTAGCTAAATTTGAATCTTTCATCTACTGTATTGACAAATTCAAATGATCGATAGGAGCATTTCAGTGACTTTTTTGTCACTTCTACATATGGGGCATTCATAGGTTGAGTCACCAATAGATCTTCTTCCCTAGCTATAAGACCAATTATTTTTTCACATTGAATTCAATCTTTTAATACAATGAGAAAGGGACAACGCCTACCTTATGGATCCACGATCTTCTCAATAAGCAACTATATGATAAAGAGATATCCATGACTTGAAACTTTATGTTAAAAATACATGGCCCAATTTGTATGGGCAACTCAATATCTTTCAAGACTTTTTATCTGGTTTCATTGAATGTGCAGACCATTATATGACTATTTTGGATGTAAGACTTATTGAAGGGTAATCTGGTCAAGGTAGACAGAAGCATAACATTGATAGTTGATCCATTATCAAAAAGAACTTTGGCTACTATATGACTTTTGCATTTGACAGTGATGTACAAAGCTTTAGTGCTCTCTCTACCTTCAGGTGGGATCTTATCATCATTGAAAGAAATGATACGACAGCATTAGGTTTTCTACCAAGTGATTCACATACTCTACAGACACGTTATGGGCTATATAAGCCTAATTCAACAACTTTAGCAAGGCATTACGATATGGTGATATGTTCAAAAGAAGTGATAACAAAGAATTTTGGCTAGCATCTTCTTCAA